>NC_132854.1:23039642-23375000 GCF_048164855.1 Canis lupus baileyi | reverse complement strand
ATTATTGTAAATAATGCATAGAATATTCCAGACTTCAGACTGTCTCATTTACAGAATGTGAGAAGATGGGAACTTTACTAGTTGGTGATTTTACACTCAGCCTCATCCTTCCACTCCATATGAGGATTATACCTCTTGAAAGTATAGTTCCAGGAATGGATATTAAAAATAAAAAAAGATATCACTGGGAATATCTTGGATAAATTTTAAAAAATGTGTTCGAGCTTTCCCTTGATAGTTAAAACTTCATCCATGTTTAGTTGGGTATTATAGTAGTAGGTGGGTGGGCATATTATATTTTCTTCTATTATAGCTAAACTTCTTACTCAACATTTTACATAGGCATTTTTATAACTTTATTATTATAATATTATTATCAGTTTATTCTTATGACTAACAGATTACTGAATAAAATTCATTATTTCAAAAGTTTAAGAATATTGTGTTACTGTCTTTATCTTCTAAATTTTTTAGGTGTTGGCAGATGAATTTTGATTTGGTTTATTTAAAAATATAATTTAAAACATATATCACATAGTTTCTTTCAATTATGCTTGTGATATATATAAGTTTGTTGTAATTTTCTTACATATTTTTAAAGTAATATATTTCACGTTCATAGGGAAATACTGAGTTATTTTTTTTTTAAGATTTTATTTATTTATTCATGAGAGACACAGAAAGAGAAGCAAAGACGTAGGCAGAGGGAGAAGCAGCCTCCATGCAGGAAGCCCAATGTGGGACTCGATTCCGGGACTCCGGGATCATGCCCTGAGCTGAAGGCAGACGCTGAACCGCTGAGCCACCCAGGCGTGCCTCTTACATATTTTTAATAGGAAACTCATTTGTAACAGTACTTCCTTCTTAAAGCACATATTGCATATTGCCTTTCCTAGGCTGTACTATGGGAGCTGCAAAAGTGTGCTTCAGAGAATGAGATTTTGATGTATTTGCAAATTACATTAGATACATTCCTTGTAAAGGACAGCTAAGAATTCTTTAATAGATTATTACTTGGGTCATTTGTGTCTTCCAAACACACACACACAAGTTTTAATGTTCCCATTGAAGATAGATTATTTTCTCTGAAGTACCATTTTTACAGTTGCAATGCCTTTTGGTTTCTTAAGCCCAGAAATTAAAGCTATGTAGTTGAACAAAATTTAGGCATTTTCTTTTAATTGTTGTGACTTAAATTATTTCAAATAGAAAAAAAAAATAAAATATTAAACACATACTATTTAAATATACAACTAAAGAAAACATGTAATTCTAAATCTCCCTTTGTAGTCATGTATTTTTAATGAACTTTATATCATTTCATTTAAACTACAATTCCTATGGATCTCTCAGAACATAGCGATTAGGGAAAAGATCATAGAAACAACAAGAAAATGATGCAGATACACACTGAAAGATTTAGCTTTAGAAGCTTCTGTGAAAATCCACTTAATCTCTGTTCAAAGACTTGAGCTTCTGCTCAAGAGTTATTTTCTATTTAAAGGCTATAGTCACCAAGGGAACCCAAAATCTGGCACTATAAGAAAGCTATTCTATGATGTGTTTACTTCCAGACTGTTGTTAGCAGACACTTTGTCTACTAAAATAAATAGTTTCTTTTCAGCTGTAAAACAGTGCCTTCTATAAGCTATATCTAATTTGTTGTTTTATTTATTTTTTAAGAAGACATACATATTTAGCGCATTTTTCCCTCTTTATTTATTAATTGGGGTTCCCTTCTTTGTTCCAGAATCCACGCATCAATGTACCCAATACTCTCTTAACACATGTTAACTAAGGTGGCTTTTGTTCTTTTTCTTCATTTTGCTTTTGTCTAGTCATATATATGGAACTATTTGTCATCATTAGCCTTATTAAAACTTGCACAGTGCTGATGCATATTTTTCTGAATTTGTCACTCAAAGCTTGTTTTTTTTTTAATAAATTGATATCAGTCCAATTCATTCTGTTCAATGGTTTCAGAAGAAGAATAACCAATGAATTCTTTTTCTTTCTTTCTTTCTTTCTTTCTTTCTTTCTTTCTTTCTTTCTTTCTTTCTTTCTTTCTTTCTTTTTCTTTCTTTCTTTCTTTCTTTCTTCTTTCTTTCTTTCTTCTTTCTTTCCTATTGCAAAGTATGTGGCAATAAACATTTTTGAACTTCTTATGCACAAGTGCATTTTTGACACTAAGGAATGGATTCATAGAAATGGAATTGTTGGAACAGAGTGTAAATGTATTTTTAATTTTTGTAGAGGTTGCCAGATGGCTTTCTAAGATGTTTCTTTTAACAATTCTCATTTCTACCAGCAATGTAGGAGAGTTACTTTTTGCCTTCGTTCCAGCTGAGAATAGATATTTTCACTCATTTTAATATTGTTGTTCACATTGTATAATGTGATATCTCATGCTTACTTCCACCTTAATTTGTCTTGCTAGCAGTACATTTCAGCATCTTCTCATATGGCTGGTCATTTGGCTTTGTTGTAATGTGACTTGTATTTTCATACTCCTGCTTATATTTCTATTAAGGATTCCATCTTAATCTTGTGACACACTTTGTCTTTGTATTGCAAATGGTTTTCTTTAATTACATTTTTGTTAATTTTTTTATGTTAGTTATGATTTTTATCCTTTAACAAAAGCAAAAGCCTGCATCTTAATTAATACCGATTACATTTTTTCAGTTAAGAATGTATTTGCTCACCTAAGATTGTACATGCATGCTCAAGGATTTTTTATTTTTTTGCAGGCTTTGTATCATTTTGGTTTTTAAATGCCTCTAATTTATTTTTATATTTTAACATATATACCCAGTTGTATACCATCAGATTTATTAAAAGTGGCTTCATTTTCCTTGCACCACTTGCAGCTGGTGCTACTTCTTCAAATATCCATAAAAGTCTTTGCCTCTGAAAATAATATTTTCCCCTATTTTATTCCTCATAGTAATTTTTGGCTTTTTTTTTTCTTTGTTAGCTTTCTTAGACATTTTTCAACTTTATTGACTTTTCAGAGAGCTTTGTTTCATTCTTTCCTTTTTTTAAATTTTTTATTTATTTATGATAGTCACACAGAGAGAGAGAGAGAGAGAGAGAGACAGAGAGGGAAGCAGAGACACAGGCGGAGGGAGAAGCAGGCTCCATGCACCGGGAGCCCGATGTGGGATTCGATCCCGGGTCTCCAGGATCGCGCCCTGGGACAAAGGCAGGCGCTATACCGCTGCGCCACCCAGAGATCCCCTTTCCTTGTTTTTTAATTCTCTTAACAATTTCATTTATTTCTGTTTTTGTCTTTATTATTTTCCTCATTCTACTTGCTTTGCATCTGTTTTTTGTTTTTTGTTTTTTCTCTTTATCCCCCTCATTTCTTCAGTGGGAATTTAGATTATTTATTATTTTTTTTTCCTAACGTAAGCATTTAATGACATAAATTTCCCTCACAACACTACTTTAGCTATAATGCATTGCCTTTGATATTTTTATATATACTGTCATTGAGTTTAATGCCTTGTTTGATTTCACTGAAACATATTCTTTCACCAATAGATTATCAGGATGTTAGCTTTTTTTTTCCTTACTGATTTCTAGTTGGCAATTATAAATGTAGATGCTAAAAAGTTGGTGCTGCATTCACATAAGTTTTCAATGCATTTGTATAAATACCCAGGAACATGATTCCTAGATCATATTGTGTGACTTATATTCAGCTTTGTAAGAAACTGTCAAACTGTCTTCCAAAGTAGCTGTACCATTTTTTCATTCCCACCAGCAATCTTATCAGAGTCACTGTTGTCCATATACTCGTCAATATTTGGTGTTGCAAGTGTTTAGAACTACAACCATTTTGATAGGTGCATACTGGTATCACATTTTAAATTGCAATTCTGTAATAACATATAATATTAAACATCTTTTCATGTGCTTGCATGCTTTCTATTTACTTTCTTGTTGTGACATTCAGATATTTTGCCCACTTTTAAATTGAGTTGTCTCCTTTCTTACTGTGAAGTTGCAAGCGTTCCTTATATATTTTGAGCACCAGTCTTTTATCAGATATGAATTTTTCAAGTATTTTCTACAGGGCTATTTTTTGTTGTTGTTTTATTCTCTGGACACTGTCTGTTGGAAATAACTCCAATATTGCACTATACTATTTTTATAGTTTTGTTACTTAAAAATTAGTGACAAATTTTATGAAATATGTCATTTGTGTCAGATTTATTTTTTTGTCTTTGCCCAATTGTTCCAGCACACTTTGATGAAAAGACTGTTTTTTTCTCCATTAGATTACTTTGCTCCTTTCTCAAATATCAACTTATTATATTTCCACATGTCTATTTCTGGCTGTCTTTTCTGTGTCATTAATCTATTTGTCTGTTTTTCTGCTAATATCACTCTGCCTACATCACTGTAGCTTGAAGTAGTGTCAGTTCCCCAACTTTGACTTTTTAAAAAATATTATGATGGCTATGCTGGTCTCTTGCCTTTCATATAAGCATTAGAATAAGTTTATTGATATCCATAAGGTAATTTGCTTCCGTTTGGCTTAGGTCTCCAATGTTCACCTCGAGAACCTGGCATGGTGCTGGGAAGAAAAACTCAGAAAGATGAGTTTGTAACTTTCAAACTAGTCTACACTGAACTTTCAATAATTCAGTGATTACAGCTTCAAGTGTTCTTGCAATACTAGCTCTAGCTTCTGCTCCAGGGAGACTGGGATTCTCTGTATCTGCTTGTATCTCCACTTTTCAGGGCAACAATTTGCTCTGTGACCTTAATTATCTGATGTTTTTAAGGAAAGCTGTTGATTTTCACTTTTGTGAAATGTTTTTCTTGTGTTTTTTTTTTTTTTCTTCTTTTCTTGTGAAGATGGGAGTGATGGCTTCTAAGATCTTTACTTATCAGCATGGAAATTGGAAGTCCCATATGACTGTTTTCTATTAAAAAAATTCTCCTGTTTCATAATATATATTTTAAAATTATTGTTTGTAAATTAAATTAGTTTATGACATGATAGAAAAATGCTTTATTTTGGGGGAGCCTGAGTGGCTCAGTTGGCTTAGCATCTGACTTTTGATTTCAGCTCAGGTCATGATCTCAGGGTTGTGAGATCAAGTCCTGCATCAGGCTCAACGCTGAACATGGAGTATGCCTAAGATTCTCTTTTTCTCACTCCCTCTGCCCCTCCCCACCAGCGCACTCTCCCTCTCTCTCTCTCTCTCTCTCAAGGTAATAATAAAAATCCTTTATTTTTAATTTAATAACTTTCCTCAGTTTATTTCTTCTTCATTATTTTCAATATAATTTTATTCTTTTGGACAATGTCCCATCACACAAATAATTTTATTTATTTAATTACTTGTAGTCCATTCCTAAATTATTATAAAAAGGTTTAATGGAAACATTTTTTTATTGATTTTATTTATTTATTAATGAGAGACACACAGAGAGAGAGGCAGAGACACAGGCAGAGGGAGAAGCAGGCTCTATGCAGGGAGCCCAATGTGGGACTCGATCCCGGGACTCCAGGATCATGCTCTCGGCCAAAGGCAGGTGCTAAACTGCTGAGCCACCCAGGGATCCCCTTAATGGAAACATTCTTAATATTGAATGTATCTAAAAGAAGGGTTATACATAATTCCTGCAATCTAACCTTTGGCTGTATAAAAATGTAATGTATAGTATAATCAAATCAGGAGTTTACCAGCTATAGCCTATGAGTCAAATCCGGTCTACCACCTTTTTTTATAAATAAAATCTTATTGGAATACAGTCACTCTATTTGTTTATGTATTATCTATGGCTGCTTCCAGACTATGGTATTATGATCGAATGTTGTGATAGAAACTATATATCCCCACAAACCTAAATTATTTGTTATTTGTTCCTTTAGAGGTAACATTTGCTTATTTCTTATATAAATAATAGTAATCACTGATTATGGAAAGTTTTCCCAAAAAACTGGAAAATAAACACATTTATTTAAACGGAGCTGTCGTTTCAGATTTGGTTAGACCAGTATTTTTTTTTAATTTAAAAGATTTTATTTATTTATTCATGAGAGATAGAGAGAGGCAGAGACATGGGCAGAGGGAGAAGCAAGCTCCATGCAGGGAGCCCGATGTGGGACTCAATCCCAGGACTCAGGGATAAGGCCCTGAGCCAAAGGCAGATGCTCAACCGCAGAGTCATACAGGTGTCCCTAGACCATTATTTTTCAAGTATCTTTTGGTCTTCTTTAGAATGTTATACTTGTGTACTTTTGAAAAGTACTATGCTCAAAAGAAAAGAAAAATACTATGCTAGAGCCAACTAGATATTGAAATCTTGAAATATTGAAATCTTCAAAACAAAATATTTTTGTTATTTTATTGAGATACATTGGCATATATTATCTTTGTTTAATGTGTGCAGCAAGATTTAATATTTGTATATATTGTGAAATGATCACCTCAATAATTTTAATTTACATCTATCACCATACAGAGTAACAAAAATATATTTTTGTGATAAGAACTTTTATAATTTACTCTTAGCAACTTTCAAATATACAATATTATTAATTATAATCACCATAGTATATATTGCATTCCCATGACTATTATTTTATAACTAGAAGTTTTTATCTTTTGACAACCATAAAATGAATTTTATGTAACATGAAAAATTATAAATATTATTGAAATTTTCAAAACATAAATATTTTGTATAATTGTCAACTACAGTTTCTACACTTATTTACATCCGCCAAATTTGCTAAAATGACTAATTAATGGCTTATAGTTTATATCACAGATGCTGAGATTTATATATATTTTTTAAGATGGTTATTTTCTCAGCTTTTGGCACAATTATATTTGTAAAAGTAACTGAGCTTTAGTGTGACAGAAACTTACTAAGAACATAATTTCAAGTGTTACCATGCGCATGCACAAACGCACACATACACATATAATGGTAACTACCTGAGGCAACAGACATGTAATTGGATTGTGGTAATCATTTCACATTATATACATGTATCAAAACATCACAAATACTCCTTAAATATATATATTTTGTATCCAGGCTCGCAATGCCTATAGCATTCACCTCACTTCATCTCATCATGTAGGTATTTTATCATGTCACGTCATTACAAAAAGAATGTGTATAGTATGATAAGATATTTTGAAAGGGAGAGAGAAACCATATTTACATAAATTTTATTACAGTATATTGTTATAATTGTTCTTTTATTATTAGTTACTATTAGTTTCTTACTGTGGCTAATTTATAAATTAGACCCTATAATAGCTGTATATGTATAGGAAAAGACAGTAGATATTAGAGTCCAGTACTATCTCCAGTTTCAGGCATCCACTGGGGGTCTTGGAAATTATTCCTTGTGGAAAAAGGGAGACTACTGTATTTTCAAAACACCAAATAATTCAGATGTTGGTTGAGATTATAGGAAGCATAAAATGAGTTGGAGAGGAGTCACATATAAAATTTAGAAATAAATATGACTTACTACAAAAAAAGAGCTGAATGATACTATCCACATACGGATTAAACAATTGTGGTTAAGAGAGTGAAGTTTGTTGCTGGAGATTTTAAATAGGCATTATTGTTCTGATATTAAAAATGAAGAAATTGATCTCAGAAGTGTTACTAAACAAATAGACTAGGTAAGCTCCATGCCCAGCATGGAGCCCAGTGTGGGACTTGAACCACAACCCTGAGATCAAGACCTGAGCTGAGATCAAGAGTCGGATGCTTAACTGACTGAGCCAGTTGACCAGGAAACCCACAGCTAGTGGTAGCCAGGAAACTCACAGCTAGTCTTTTTTAGAAGTCATTTTACTTAGGTATAATTGAAATACCAAAAAGCTGTAGATATTTAATATATACAAGTTGATGAGTTTGGAGATTAACTATAGAGCCATGAAACTATCACCTTAATCTATGCTGTAAACCTCCAAAAGTTTCCTCCCACCATCTTATTTTTTATCATTTTTTTGTGAAAAGAAACATAAGATTTGCACTGTGTGTAAATTTTTAAATATGCAAGAAATAAATACAAAAATATATGCAATTTGTATAATTACAATAAATTAGAAACTATAGGAACTATGCTGTATAGTACAGCTCTAGGACTTTTTCACCTCATATAAATGAAACTTTATACCCTCTGACTATTATTTCCCATCTCCCCCTTTACCCATCCCCTAGCAACCAGGAGCTTCTTTGAATTTGACTATTTTAGGGCAGCCCGAGTGGCTCAGAAGTTTAGTGCTGCCTTCAGTCCAGGGTGTGATCTTGGGGATCCAGGATTGAGTCCCACGTCGGGCTCCCTGCATGGAGCCTGCTTCTCCCTCTGCCTGTGTCTCTGCCTGTATCTCTGCCTGTGTCTCTGCCTCTGTGTGTGTGTGTGTGTGTGTGTGTGTCTCATGAATGGATAAATAAAATCTTTAAAAAAAAAGAATTTGACTATTTTAAAATACTCATATAAGAAGTATGTAAATTTGTCCTTCTGTGGCTGGCATATTTATCTTAGTCTGATATCCCCTAGCATCACCCAAGTTGTCACAAAAGGTGACATTTCAAATTATGTTGGGTGAGTGTGTGTGTATTTTATATTTGTTTATAAATTCATTTGTCATCCATCAATGGGCATTAGGTTGCTTCCATGTCTTGGCTATTGTCAATAATGCTGCAATGAATATAGGAGTGCAGAAACACAATAACAAAAGATCTTGATTTCAGTTTCTTTGGTTGTATACTCAAAAATGGGATGCTGAATGATATGAGTGTCTTTTCCTTTTTTAATTTTTTGAGGAACTTCCATGTTTTTCATAGTGGCTATGCCAATGTACATTCCCAGCAGTGCACAAGAGTCCTTTTTCTTCCATATTCTGAACAACACTTGTTTTTTTTTTCTTTATTTTTTGATAATAGCCATTATAACAGGTGTGAAGTGGTATCTCATTATGGTTTTGAATATTATTTCCCTTATGATTAGTGACATTGAGCACCTTTTCATGTTTCTGCTGTCTATTTCTATGTCTTTTTTTGGGAAAATACCTATTTAACTCTTTTGATCATTTTATTATTTTTTTCTTTTCTTTTGTTCATTTTAGATCAAGTTATTTGATTTTTTTGCCATTGAGTTGAGTTTCTCAAGTAGTTCTTTATCAGATATACAGTCTCTAAATATCTTTTATAAGTTGTCTTTTCATTTTCTTGATTGCTTTCTTTGCTGTTCAGAAGGTTTTTAGTTTGATTTAGTTCCATTTGTCTATTTTTTTCTTTTACTGTCTTGTTATAAGTGTCATATCCAAGAAATCATTGTCAGAGTGAATGTCAAGATTTTTCTCTATGTTTTCTTCAAGGAGTTTTATGGTTCCCAGTCTTACATTTAATTATTTAATCCATTTTCAGGATTTATATGTAGACTGTAAGTAAAGGGTCTAGTTTCTTTCTTTTTTTTTTTTTTTTTGCCTGTGGCTGTCCAGTGTTCCCAACATCTTTTATTGAATAGACTATCCTCTCCCTACTGTGTAAGGCAATATAGCTAACATGATCCATTTCGTAAGTATTAATATATGTAGTTAAATGAAATTTCAATTTACTCAATGATTTTCTTCTTTCAAAAACAAAGTATGCAACTTACTTCTCTGTGACATATGTTAGCTGAAAGGATATGGGGTATTTTCTTGTTTAGTATACTCTAAATGGGGCCATACTACATATCAGCAAATTTTAGTTAGTTGGTGGAAATAAAGTACCATATAAAATATCAGTTCTTTCTAAACCCACTGACTCAGATACAATTAGAGAATAGATCAATATACTGTGATTACAACTTGAGGTCTCACATGGGGTTTGCATTTCTGCTCTGGTAATCACCTCTCTTCACATTCTCTATTCTCCATCAATTTCTGAGGATTTGAGTAGTAAAAGAACACTATAATTTTCTCTCCCACTTCAATCAACGACTCCAAGTTCACCTCTAACCACTGTCATCACAAATATTCAGGGATAAAAAAAGTTCTACTTTGCAACATTTAATAAATTCTCACGATGAAATCGAAGATTAGGCATAAATTGTATTTTAGATAAATAAAAAGTGGAATAAACTAAAGGCAAGGAAGGAATGACACATAGATAACATGAATTGCCAGTTTGATTATGATATATAGCCAACAATATATAGAAAAATTGGCACATTTTCAAAGTATATTTATACTACAGAACACTGAAATTACAAGGTAAAGATAAAAAAGGATAGGGTTTCCAGGAACAAATAACTTTGTTTACTCATTCTAGAATGTCACTAGTAAGAGAGCTTTGAGTTCCCTAATTGAGCACATTGTCTCTTGAGACGGCACATTGAGAACTTGAGAATTAAAAAAAAAAAGTGCGAACGTGCATACCCCTGGCCACGCGGCAGGCTCATGAACCTTTTGTCTCCACCAAAGGGCAGAATGAAATATATATATATATATTTTAAAAGATTTTATTTGCCCCTTTGAGCAAGATGGCGGAAGAGTAGGGTCTCCAAATCACCTGTCTCCACCAAACTACCTAGAAAACCTTCAAATTATCCTGAAAATCTATGAATTCGGCCTTAGATTTAAAGAGAGACCAGCTGGAATGCAACAGTGAGAAGAGTTCGCGCATCTATCAAGGTAGGAAGACGGGGAAAAAGAAATAAAGAAACAAAAGGCCTCCGAGGGGGAGGGGCCCGCGAGGAGCCGGGCTGAGGCCGGGGCGAGTGTCCCCAGGACAGGAGAGCCCCGTCCCGGAGGAGCAGGAGCTGCACCGACCTTCCCGGGGGGAAAGGGGCTCGCGGGGAGCTGGAGCAGGACCCAGGAGGGCGGGGATGCCCTGGGGCTCCCGGGGACACTAACAGACACCTGCGCCCCGGGAGAGCCCCACACCCCGCGGCCGAGCTCCCTAAGGGCTGCAGCGCGCACGGCGGGACCCGGAGCAGCTCGGAGGGGCTCGGGGGCGGCTCCGCGGAGGGGGCTGCGGGCGGGAGCAGCTCGGGGGGGCTCGGGGGCGGCTCCGCGGAGGGGGCTGCGGGGCGGGAGCAGCTCGGGGGGCTCGGGGGCGGCTCCGCGGAGGGGGCTGCGGGGCGGGAGCAGCTCGGGGGGCTCGGGGGCGGCTCCGCGGAGGGGGCTGCGGGGCGGGAGCAGCTGGGGGGGGTGCTCGGGGACGGCTCCGCGGAGGGGGCTGCGGGGAGCAGCTCGGGGGGCTCGGGGGCGGCTCCGCGGAGGGGGCTGCGCGGCCCCGGGAGCAGCTCGGAGGGGCTCGGGCAGAGGAAGAGGCTCCGTGCGGAGGGGGCTGCGCGGTTCCAGGAGCAGCTCGGAGGGGCTCGGGCGGCGGCTCCGCGGAGGGGGCTGCGCGGCCCGGGAGCGCGAATCCACCAGCGCAGGCACCGGAGCACAGGACGCCGGGACACAGCCCAGGATCCCGCCTCCCCCGGGACAGGCAGAGGCCGGGAGGGCCCAGGACAGCGAGGACGCTCCTGCCCCAGCTGAGCAGATCAGCGGCCCCACCCCGGAGCCTCCAGGCCCTGCAGACGGAGTTCCTGCCGGAGCTGAATCCAGGTTTCCAGAGCTGCCCCGCCACTGGGGCTGTTCCTCCTGCGGCCTCACGGGGAAAACAACCCCCACCGAGCCCTGCACCAGGCAGGGGCAGAGCAGCTCCCCCAACTGCTAACACCTGAAAATCGGCACAACAGGCCCCTCCCCCAGAAGACCAGCTACACTGACAACTTCCAGGAGAAGCCAAGGGACTTAAAGTACACAGAATCAGAAGATACTCCCCGGTGGTTCTTTTTTTGTTTGTTTGTTTTTGTTTTTATTTTGTTTTGCTTTTTGATTTGTTTCCTTCCCCCACCCCCTTTTTTTCTCCTTTCTTTTTCTTTCTCTTTTTCTTCTTTTTTTTTTTTTTTCGTTTTTTTTTTTCTTTTTCTTTTTCTTCCCTTTTTTTTTCTCTTTCTCTTTTCTTTCCTTCTTTCTCTCCTCTCTCTTTCTCTTTTTCCCAATACAACTTGCTTTTGGCCACTCTGCACTGAGCAAAATGACTAGAAGGAAAACCTCACCTCAAAAGAAAGAATCAGAAACAGTCCTCTCTCCCACAGAGTTACAAAATCTGGATTACAATTCAATGTCAGAAAGCCAATTCAGAAGCACTATTATACAGCTACTGGTGGCTCTAGAAAAAAGTATAAAGGACTCAAGAGACTTCATGACTGCAGAATTTAGAGCTAATCAGGCAGAAATTAAAAATCAATTGAATGAGATGCAATCCAAACTAGAAGTCCTAACGACGAGGGTTAACGAGGTGGAAGAACGAGTGAGTGACCTAGAAGACAAGTTGATAGCAAAGAGGGAAACTGAGGAAAAAAGAGACAAACAATTAAAAGACCATGAAGATAGATTAAGGGAAATAAACGACAGCCTGAGGAAGAAAAACCTACGTTTAATTGGGGTTCCCGAGGGCGCCGAAAGGGACAGAGGGCCAGAATATGTATTTGAACAAATTCTAGCTGAAAACTTTCCTAATCTGGGAAGGGAAACAGGCATTCAGATCCAGGAAATAGAGAGATCCCCTGCTAAAATCAATAAAAACCGTTCAACACCTCGACATTTAATTGTGAAGCTTGCAAATTCCAAAGATAAGGAGAAGATCCTTAAAGCAGCAAGAGACAAGAAATCCCTGACTTTTATGGGGAGGAGTATTAGGGTAACAGCAGACCTCTCCACAGAGACCTGGCAGGCCAGAAAGGGCTGGCAGGATATATTCAGGGTCCTAAATGAGAAGAACATGCAACCAAGAATACTTTATCCAGCAAGGCTCTCATTCAAAATGGAAGGAGAGATAAAGAGCTTCCAAGACAGGCAGCAACTAAAAGAATATGTGACCTCCAAACCAGCTCTGCAAGAAATTTTAAGGGGGCCTCTTAAAATTCCCCTTTAAGAAGAAGTTCAGTGGAACAGTCCACAAAAACAAAGACTGAATAGATATCATGATGACACTAAACTCATATCTCTCAATAGTAACTCTGAATGTGAACGGGCTTAATGACCCCATCAAAAGGCGCAGGGTTTCAGACTGGATAAAAAAGCAGGACCCATCTATTTGCTGTCTACAAGAGACTCATTTTAGACAGAAGGACACCTACAGCCTGAAAATAAAAGGTTGGAGAACCATTTACCATTCGAATGGTCCTCAAAAGAAAGCAGGGGTAGCCATCCTTATATCAGATAAACTAAAATTTACCCCAAAGACTGTAGTGAGAGATGAAGAGGGACACTATATCATACTTAAAGGATCTATTCAACAAGAGGACTTAACAATCCTCAATATATATGCTCCGAATGTGGGAGCTGCCAAATATATAAATCAATTATTAACCAAAGTGAAGAAATACTTAGATAATAATACACTTATACTTGGTGACTTCAATCTAGCTCTTTCTATACTCGATAGGTCTTCTAAGCAAAACAACTCCAAAGAAACGAGAGCTTTAAATGATACACTGGACCAGATGGATTTCACAGATATCTACAGAACTTTACATCCAAACTCAACTGAATACACATTCTTCTCAAGCACACATGGAACTTTCTCCAGAATAGACCACATATTGGGTCACAAATCGGGTCTGAACCGATACCAAAAGATTGGGATTGTCCCCTGCATATTCTCGGACCATAATGCCTTGAAATTAGAACTAAATCACAACAAGAAGTTTGGAAGGACCTCAAACACATGGAGGTTAAGGACCATCCTGCTAAATGATAAAAGGGTCAACCAGGAAATTAAGGAAGAATTAAAAAGATTCATGGAAACTAATGAGAATGAAGATACAACCGTTCAAAATCTTTGGGATGCAGCAAAAGCAGTCCTAAGGGGGAAATACATCGCAATACAAGCATCCATTCAAAAACTGGAAAGAACTCAAATACAAAAGCTAACCTTACACATAAAGGAGCTAGAGAAAAAACAGCAAATAGATCCTACACCCAAGAGAAGAAGGGAGTTAATAAAGATTCGAGCAGAACTCAATGAAATCGAGACCAGAAGAACTGTGGAACAGATCAACAGAACCAGGAGTTGGTTCTTTGAAAGAATTAATAAGATAGATAAACCATTAGCCAGCCTTATTAAAAAGAAGAGAGAGAAGACTCAAATTAATAAAATCATGAATGAGAAAGGAGAGATCACTACCAACACCAAGGAAATACAAACGATTTTAAAAACATATTATGAACAGCTATACGCCAATAAATTAGGCAATCTAGAAGAAATGGACGCATTCCTGGAAAGCCACAAACTACCAAAACTGGAACAGGAAGAAATAGAAAACCTGAACAGGCCAATAACCAGGGAGGAAATTGAAGCAGTCATCAAAAACCTCCCAAGACACAAGAGTCCAGGGCGAGATGGCTTCCCAGGGGAATTTTATCAAACGTTTAAAGAAGAAATCATACCTATTCTCCTAAAGCTGTTTGGAAAGATAGAAAGAGATGGAGTACTTCCAAATTCGTTCTATGAAGCCAGCATCACCTTAATTCCAAAGCCAGACAAAGACCCCGCCAAAAAGGAGAATTACAGACCAATATCCCTGATGAACATGGATGCAAAAATTCTCAACAAGATACTGGCCAATAGGATCCAACAGTACATTAAGAAAATTATTCACCATGACCAAGTAGGATTTATCCCTGGGACACAAGGCTGGTTCAACACCCGTAAAACAATCAATGTGATTCATCATATCAGCAAGAGAAAAACCAAGAACCATATGATCCTCTCATTGGATGCAGAGAAAGCATTTGACAAAATACAGCATCCATTCCTGATTAAAACTCTTCAGAGTGTAGGGATAGAGGGAACATTCCTCAACATCTTAAAAGCCATCTATGAAAAGCCCACAGCAAATATCATTCTCAATGGGGAAGCACTGGGAGCCTTTCCCCTAAGATCAGGAACAAGACAGGGATGTCCACTCTCACCACTGCTATTCAACATAGTACTGGAAGTCCTAGCCTCAGCAATCAGACAACAAAAAGACATTAAAGGCATTCAAATTGGCAAAGAAGAAGTCAAACTCTCTCTCTTCGCCGATGACATGATACTCTACATAGAAAACCCAAAAGTCTCCACCCCAAGATTGCTAGAACTCATACAGCAATTCGGTAGCGTGGCAGGATACAAAATCAATGCCCAGAAGTCAGTGGCATTTCTATACACTAACAATGAGACTGAAGAAAGAGAAATTAAGGAGTCAATCCCATTTACAATTGCACCCAAAAGCATAAGATACCTAGGAATAAACCTCACCAAAGATGTAAAGGATCTATACCCTCAAAACTATAGAACACTTCTGAAAGAAATTGAGGAAGACACAAAGAGATGGAAAAATATTCCATGCTCATGGATTGGCAGAATTTATATTGTGAAAATGTCAATGTTTCCCAGGGCAATATACACGTTTAATGCAATCCCTATCAAAATACCATGGACTTTCTTCAGAGAGTTAGAACAAATTATTTTAAGATTTGTGTGGAATCAGAAAAGACCCCGAATAGCCAGGGGAATTTTAAAAAAGAAAACCATAGCTGGGGGCATCACAATGCCAGATTTCAGGTTGTACTACAAAGCTGTAGTCATCAAGACAGTGTGGTACTGGCACAAAAACAGACACATAGATCAGTGGAACAGAATAGAGAACCCAGAAGTGGACCCTGAACTTTATGGGCAACTAATATTCGATAAAGGAGGAAAGACTATCCATTGGAAGAAAGACAGTCTCTTCAATAAATGGTGCTGGGAAAATTGGACATCCACATGCAGAAGAATGAAACTAGACCACTCTCTTTCACCATACACAAAGATAAACTCAAAATGGATGAAAGATCTAAATGTGAGACAAGATTCCATCAAAATCCTAGAGAAGAACACAGGCAACACCCTTTTTGAACTCGGCCATAGTAACTTCTTGCAAGATACATCCACAAAGGCAAAAGAAACAAAAGCAAAAATGAACTATTGGGACTTCATCAAGATAAGAAGCTTTTGCACAGCAAAGGATACAGTCAACAAAACTCAAAGACAACCTACAGAATGGGAGAAGATATTTGCAAATGACATATCAGATAAAGGGCTAGTTTCCAAGATCTATAAAGAACTTATTAAACTCAACACCAAAGAAACAAACAATCCAATCATGAAATGGGCAAAAGACATGAACAGAAATCTCACAGAGGAAGACATAGACATGGCCAACATGCATATGAGAAAATGCTCTGCATCACTTGCCATCAGGGAAATACAAATCAAAACTACAATGAGATACCACCTCACACCAGTGAGAATGGGGAAAATTAACAAGGCAGGAAACAACAAATGTTGGAGAGGATGCGGAGAAAAGGGAACCCTCCTACACTGTTGGTGGGAATGTGAACTGGTGCAGCCACTCTGGAAAACTGTGTGGAGGTTCCTCAAAGAGTTAAAAATAGACCTGCCCTAGGACCCAGCAATTGCACTGTTGGGGATTTACCCCAAAGATACAAATGCAATGAAACGCCGGGACACCTGCACCCCGATGTTTCTAGCAGCAATGGCCACGATAGCCAAACTGTGGAAGGAGCCTCGGTGTCCAACGAAAGATGAATGGATAAAGAAGATGTGGTTTATGTATACAATGGAATATTACTCAGCTATTGGAAATGACAAATACCCACCATTTGCTTCAACGTGGATGGAACTGGAGGGTATTATGCTGAGTGAAGTAAGTCAGTCGGAGAAGGACAAACATTATATGTTCTCATTCATTTGGGGAATATAAATAATAGTGAAAGGGAAAATAAGGGAAGGGAGAAGAAATGTGTGGGAAATATGAGAAAGGGAGACAGAACGTAAAGACTGCTAACTCTGGGAAACGAACTAGGGGTGGTAGAAGGGGAGGAGGGCGGGGGGTGGGAGTGAATGGGTGACGGGCACTGGGTGTTATTCTGTATGTTAGTAAATTGAACACCAATAAAAAAAATAAATAAAAAAATAAAAAAAATAAAAAAAGTGCTACATAAAATAAAATATTAACTAGATGTTATGTATCTGAAGTAAGAAAAAATACAATTCCAAATAAATTAGTCTTGCTGATGAAAGACAAGTAGGACATTATTGGAACAGAGACATACTTTCAGGAAAATTGTGTGAGATTTTAAATTTCTTGAATAAAGAGAAATTAAATAACATTTTGAAAATGTTCAATAGAGTTGGACATAGATATTTACATATCTAGTAGGAAAGACAAAATATGCTTAAGTAATGAAATATTTATTGAGATGGAATTACAGATATGGACAGCAACAAACAGGAGTACAAATATTTTAGCAAATAATGAGACAAGAGCCATTTTTTGTCTTTGATTAAAAGTTGTGATGTCACATAAAAACAGTGAAAGACCATGAGAGAGTTCAGAGAAGTGAATATCTTGACAGAATAAAAATACTACTTTGGAAAAATAATTCTTGTTCTTTTTAATAATTCTGAAAAATAGAAAAATACAGAGATAATTATGCTTCAGATAAGTAAAATATTAGAGTTCAAAATTTTAAAGATTTATTTATTTATTTTTATTTGTGATAGAGAGAGAGAGAGAAAGAGGCAGAGACACAGGAGGAGGGAGAAGCAGGCTCCATACCAGGAGCCTGACGTGGGATTAAATACCCGGACTCCAGGATCGCGCCCTGGGCCAAAGGCAGGCGCCAAACCGCTGAGCCACCCAGGGATCCCCCTCAAAATTTTAAAATACCTTGATTGGTACTGATAATAAATTTAAAAGAATGTAGCATAGAAGACAATTTATGGCGTTTGACTTGAAGAAGTTTAAAGTAGAAAGAAGATCCCTCTTATCTTTTGTAGATCATTGTAGGTAACAACTCACTGCTAAATTGGGCCTCACCTCTGGCTTCAGAGAGAAGCATTCTTACTACATACACCCTTTACAATATAAGCAATTGACAAACCCCTAATGAAGTTCTTATCAATGACGTAAATAGGGTCATTGTAATTCCAGTAAGACTTAACTCATGCAATCACAAAGGCTGTTTCCTTGGAGGTTTAAAACCAAATATGTAGTAAAAGAGAAATAGTATTCCCTGGCATATCTCCTTCACATAGACTTTTTTAAATGCAGCATTACTAAGTAATTAGTTGATAAACTTGATATAGCTATCCAGGATTTCTGCTCCCAATTTAGAGTTGTACTTTCTGCATCCATGTCTATTTGAAACAAAATAACATAATTATAAATAATTCTAAGGTAAACAAATACTTAAAATAATTAGATAATATTTATTTTAAATATCACAGTGTAGAATTTAAAAAATTCTTGACAAATCAGTGAGGACTTTTTAAATTAAGATATCTTTTTAAAACTACACAGAGGGGGCACCTGGGTGCCTCAGTGGTTGAGCATCTGCCTTTGACTCAGGTCATGATCCTGGAGTCCCGAGATCAAGTCCCACATCAGGCTCCCAGCAGGGAGCCCTTCTCCATCTGCCTATGTCTCTGCCTCTCACTGTGTGTCTCTCATGAATAAATAAAATCTTTTAAAAAAATTCAAGTATTTTAAAACTACACAGAGTTTATTAAAATCAGTTAAGTTTTTAGTAAGTAGGTGAAATGGGTATACTTCTTGTCTTCTATTTTCTACAATGAAATGGAGTGCTTTCAAGAGAAATAATGCTGTAGATATTCATGGAGAGAATATATTTTTGTTGCAATAGCGTTTTCTACTTGGCTCAGCTGTTTTAAAACACTTTGGATTTGAGAGCTTTTTTATTATTTAGGCTGTCTAAAGTTTAATTTACATTAGCTTTATGTTCCTGTAGGAAAGAGTGGTTATTTGTGACCAAGGAATCCATTTATTACTGATTCTACCATTGATTTACTGTGTGTCCCTGAGCAAGGCAATTAACTTCTTTTTGACTCTATTTCTTAATTTATAAGGTGCAGGTGCCACTATTATGCAGAACTGGTGGAATAAATTTTAAATTTCCAATGAAGAAGAAACTAAGGGACAGAGGGTGCAATGTGATGGAAATCTTGTCAGCTGTTTTAAAATGCTTGTGTTTAAATTCTATGGAAGCTACTTAACCTAGCCAGACTTCTCAGTCTATACAATAGTGAAAGCAAGTGCTAGAGAATTTAAAGTGGTGATATATCTAATTCTTCTTTTCCAACAAGGAAGAAATGCTGTTTTACATATGAATAATGTTTCACCAACATTAGCTGGCTTCCACAGAGCATTAATAATGCAATGTAATGCCAATCAGAGCAAAAAAATAGGTTAGAAATAATTTTTCTTTCCTTATCACAGAAACTATGAAAAAGTTTACACTGGTAGTCTTCAGCTTTATAGAAGATCTTCACATTCAATGTGATTTTGCATGAAAATATCTCCCTCAATGACAATTTGAATGCCTGAAATTATAACATTAGAAATGTATTTTCTTTACAAATACGGAAATTTTCTTTTACTCACTAAAATGAAAACTTTTCCCCAATCAAAACACCTAAAATGTTCAATTAAACATAACAAACATCCTCTAATATTCCTGTAGAAATGAGTATAGGCAAATGAACAGGAAGATGATAGAATCTAGCAAGGTAATCTTGAACTGAAACAACAGCTGCCCTGGAACTGGTCAGTGTTGAGACAGGTTTGAAGTTGTCAGGAGGGAAACAGGATATAAATCTTGATCCAAACAAGAGGGATAGTTTCACTTTTAATAAAAAAGTGGTGTAGAAGGAAACATAAAAGAAAAGAGAGAGGAAAGAAAGAAAAAGAAGAAGAAAAGAAAGAGAGAGGAGAGAGGGAAGGAGGAAGAAAGAAAGAAGAAAAGAGAGAAAGAAAGAAAGAAGAAAGAAGAAAAGAAAGAAAGAAAGAAAGAAAGAAAGAAGAAAGAAAGAAAGAAAGAAAGAAAGAAAGAAAGAAAGAAAGAAAGAAAGAAAGAAAGAAAGAAAGGCCAAGTGACACAGGATACTTATAGAGGAGAAAAGAGGATGGGAGGGGAGGAAAATAAATTTTGCCTCATCTGGGATTTGTTAGTGAAGTATAATACATTTCCCTCCAAAAGTATAGAAACAGTATTTCCTCCTATTATTCCATAGTTATCAAGACCAAGTTTATAAAAACTCTATTATCTCAGAGGAAAGGTGGATGCAGGGATGGGTTAAATAGGTGATAGAGATTAAGGAGGGCACTCGTGATGAGCATTCAGTGTTATATGGAAGTGTTTGTTGAACACTAAATTTTACACCTGAAACTAATATATCACACTGTATGCTAACTAACTGGAATTTATATGAAATTCAAAAAGTGATATAAATTAATAGAGATTTTAATTTTGCTTACATATTTGGGAAGGGCTTGAGTGAAGAGAATCTGAGTATGGTGGTAGAAATATTCTATACTTTGAGTGGTTTTGTGTCTACATAAGCATAATAGTTTACTGAGTATATACTTAAGATTCATATACTTCACTTCATGTAAACAATATATCAAATAAAAATATATCTTTCCATGATTCCCAGTTAGTTACCTCACATATTTGAAATTTCTGATATGCAATAAATAAGTATAATTTGCCTGATTGATTCACTGTTTTATGGGTTCTTACTCTAATATTGACTTTGTTTATATTTTGTTTATATGTTAAAATGTAATAGTCTTTTAAGACCATTACACAGGTTATTAAAGTAACATTTTTTCTACATTTCTTTGTTTGAGTACAATATATTAACTATGTTTCACTATGTAACTATAACTAACTCGATCCTTCTACTATGGCCAAGGAATATATTTAAAGGAACTAAATAGATAAATAATCCCACAATTCAATATTGTAGTTGATCAAAATGTGTAGTTTCATTAATGAAATTTATACACATTAATGCAAATTAATAGTAGTTTTTTGTTACCATATGATCCCTTGAACCAATGACTCATATGCAGAGCTTCTGGTAAAGTAAACTAACACTAGAAGACATAAAGTCACTGCTATCAGGGACATATCTGATTTAACTACCTCCAATTGATATAGAAAATAGAATCTTTATATTTCATACTCAGGGTCCAAATGATCCGTGGCATACAATGTATGAAAAATAAATCATAGATTATTTTTTAAATTCACTATCAGATTGATCAAATATCTTTACACATTTTATTTGACTTACTTGACTAAAAGAACATATTTATGGAATATTAGGTAAAGCATCTAACTACATGTAGTTGCATGGAATTAAAATTATTTTTAAAAAAGATTTATTTTTTTATTAATGAGAGAGAGAGAGGCAGAGACATAGGCAGAAGGAGAGGGAGAAGCAGGCTCCCCACATGGAGCCCGATGTGGGACTCAATCCCAGAACCAGGAACATGCCCTGCGCCAAAGGCAGATGCTCCACTGCTGAGCCAACCAGGCATCCCCGGAATTAAAATTCTAATTAATTACTCATGTAACCATTAAAAGTGCTATATATATCTATATATATTTAAATGCATTTTATAATATTTTATATTTAAGCCACTATGAAAGTTGTTTTCATTAATTAATTTCAATACATATTCAAAATATAATATGATAGGTTCTGCTCTAGATAGGAAAGAAAAAAAACAAAGTTATTATTTTGATGGATTTATTATATAGTAAATAACACACATAAAAAATAAAAGTAAAAATTAACACACATTAATGATATTTCTAACATCGTTAAATTTTGAGTTCATAAAGAAAAAGAACATAAGAAAGTAAGCTTAGAATATTGTATGTATTTTCTTCCAAAAATATGAGTATATTTACAATAAAATATACTTATGAGTTAAAGCACTTGAATATGACTCGTAGTCCACTGATATCCTAGAGGACAATATTGTAGGAATATACATTCAAGAAATCTTAGCATTTTCTGTGCAAAATTGATTTGATTAGTTAATAAGTCATTTTTGACATTTGAAATCACTATATTAGTCTTTCATTGTCCAATATTCCCTCAACTTAAGGAATCAAGAGAGCAAACTAAAATGGATCCAAATGCTTCTTAAAAGCACAGGTATAGATAGATTTTAGTGTCCTTTGCACATACACTCACTAAATTCAAATGCACTGTATTTTTAATTTCTTTTGACATAATTCTATTATTTCTTTGGCATAATTATATTACTCAAAATTAAATTTGTAATAGATATGCCCTTAAATTTGTCCTTAAAACCAGCAATTATCCCTTAAAAATTTAAAAATACTTTAAGAAAATAAACAATGGCATTAGAATACATGTGTAGACTATATGAGAATCTGTTTTAAAGGACATCATTATTTTCAAGATAACTTGTTGATGGATATTAAAATATTTTATATTATTAGAACAAAATTTCTTTTGAGACTTTTTTTTTTAATTTTTAGGAGGGGTGCGACAGAGGGAGAGAGAGAGAATCTCAAGCAGACTCCCTGCTAAGCACAGAGTTCCGCACAGTGATTGATTTTAGAATGTTAAGATCACAACCTAGGCTGAAACCAAGCTGGTCACTTAACTAACTGAGCCACACAAATACCCCAAATAATTAAGTCAAATTTGCAATAATTTTCTACTCAGAAAATGTGAAAATATTTTAAGGGAAAGCCTGCTAACATTAAAGCCATGTTGAGGACTATTGATGCAGAAATTATGTTTTCTTCTCTGAATTATGAAATTCAATAAGAAAACACATATATCTGAAAAATTACAAAAATAAATATAATATTTAAACCAAAAATCCATAAATCTTCAAGATGAAACACATCTCTAATGTGACAAAATTTTAAATTTTACCAACCTAAAACTGATTTTGGAAAGTGTATTTTATTATGTAGTAAAATTAGTAGCAATTGTGATTAGAAACATTAATAATTCCTCAATCTTTTGTAAAGTGGGGTATCTTTTTACAAATAATACTACCGGGGTCCAATTATGTGTCCAGTACTAGCCTGTCATTAAGTTACCTAATTAGAAGAAAACAGTGAACTTCAAAGTTATTTAACATCTTCATTAATGAGATAAAAACATATTAACATTATAAAAACCCTAAATTTGTTATTTGTACTAAAATGAAAGGTAGTATAATAGCAGCAGAATGATAGATAATCAAAAGGTAATTTTTTATAGATTCTACACCCCAGTGTTCTATACAGAAAAGACTGAATATGTGACCTTTATATTTACAAATATAAATTAGAGTCTTGAATACTTTGAAGGAAAATATAAAGACACATTTATCAAGGTAAATAAAGGTTGACCTAATGGGATAATGCCAAAGTAAAGTAGTGCTCTCGGGTTATTTAGTAGTGAAATCAATATAAAGTATCCCCAGGTCAGATGGAGGTACAGATTACTAATCTACAAGTTAAATTCCAGTGACAGCTAAGTGGTATTTTCCAACTGATTTGTACTGCAGTTATCTGCAGATAAAGCCAATTATGCACTACACTTATAGGATGTTATTGAGTCTCCATATCTGCCATGTGAGAGTAGGTCTGTTGAATAGTCAGAAGACTTGACACTCATATCTGGATGGCTTTCTATAAATGATTAACCCCTAAAAGATTATATATATATAGCTTTTAGATCTGAACATTTTTTAAAGATTGTATTTATTTGAGAGAGAGAGAGAGAGAACTTGAGCCAGGAGAGAGGGAGGACCCAAGGGAGAGGGAAAGGCAGACACCCCATTAAGTGGATAGTCTGACTTGTGGCCCATCCCAGGACCCTGACATCATAACTTGATCTGAAGTCAGACACTTAACCTACTAAGCCATTCAGTCATTCCTATAGATCTGAACTTTTGTGACACATTCCAGAGTTTATTTAATTTTAAAAACAAAGCTCAGTGGGAGTTATTTTGAATCTGCTCAAAAAGAAAAGTAATGTCCCAACACTTTTAAAAGAAAATAATATAACCTATCTGTAAATCAGGGCACATTGTATTTATAGCTATATCTGCTGCCATGTGACCATGACATCTAATATCCTCTGACTTTGCCATTAAAAGGAAAGAACCTGGGATGTCTGGGTGGCTCAGCGGTTGAGTGTCTGCCTTTTGGCTCAGGGCGGGATCCCAGAGTCCTGGGATGGAATCTCACATCGGGCTTCCTGCATTGGGTGGAGCCTGCTTCTTCGTCTGCCTGTGTCTCTGCCTTGCTCTCTGTGTCTCTCATGAATAAATAAATAAAATCATTTTTTTTTTAAAGGAAAGAACCTCCTCATATCTACACCAGTCTCAAAGTAAAAGAATCTATTTCAACTATTTCCATTTTTTTTCTCAGCCACAGATATTTTCTAGAAGTCACCAATTTGAATTAATGGAGTCATCTTTGTTCTACAAAAAGGTTTGGAATCTTTAGTAACTTCTGAGTATTTGATATGCAGAGGTAATCCGTTTGAATCCTGATAATAGTTTATCCTGGTTTAATTAGACAGTCTCATTTTGAGACCTAATAAAAAGATTTAAAGATTGAACTCACTTGAGACAAGTTTGAGACTTACCTTCACTCATGATGGCTGAGTCCTGATTTCTCCAGGGACAGAAACTCAGGCAGGTAACAAACAGAAACTTCTGCAAAACAGAGGCTGCCATCCCACCCTCAGGACCAAGAGAGATTTCATTCTGTAATACTGCTTATACCAAAAAATGCTTCTAGGCATAACCTATGAAATAATGTATAAAATTCTTGACAGATCTGGGTTTAGATTTAAAAAGCAGTGAAGAAAAAACATAAAAATAATAAATGGGAATAGAAATGCTGAGGATGAGACATCAAAATAATCATAGTTGAAATTACCTGATAATTGACTTTTTCTTACAGGGGACTTTTCTAATTATAATTATTATTACAATGTGATTTGACCTAGATAAAATAATTTATCTCTGTGAGTTACTGGAAGCATGATCTTTATTTCATTTTCTATCTATCCATATTGCTTACAACATAAAAGAGCAAAAAATATACACCTCATTCCAACTTTGAAACAGAAATAATAAAAATAATAGACTCCTTATCAATGACAGGGATTTGATGAATACAGAGTGTTAACACTATTCATTGTTTTATTTTTTTCTTTAAAACTTTTATACTTACAGTGAGTTTAGACTAGCTGTAAGGTTAAGAATACCTCCCTTTCATTTTTACTCTGTCTCAAATGTTGGCATGCATTGCATTATGTAAGATAATTGTCATCTTTTCAAGTGAGTACTGACCCCTGCTCTGGCTTTAGGATTCATATTTCATCCCCCTACAGAGATAAATCTGTTCCAGAGTCTGGGTGATACTGTGATTCCATTATTCAAATTACATCTTTCAGTTCTTTACAATAATTTATTAATATATTACACAAAACTCCCTCCGCCACAAGGATGAAAATGTATTTTTAATAATCCTAAGTTTATTTATATTTACTCATTTATTTATTTTGAAAGATTTTATTTATTTATCCATGACACACACACACACACACACACACACACACACACACACACACAGAAAGAGGCAGAGACACAGGCAGAGAGAGAAGCAGGCTCCATGCAGAAGCCTGACGTGACACTCGATCCCAGGTCTCCAGGATCACGCCCTGGCCAAAGGCAGTCGCTAAACCGCTGAGGCACTCGGGCTGCCCTGTATTTATTTTTATAATAGGTAAGTCATTACTCAAATAATCAAATAAGAAACTTCTTAAGCCATATTTTTAAATTCATCAATCATCTTTAAAAACAGTAACTTGAATATGCATGTGTGTGTATGTTTATATGTGTATATTTATAAAGTAAGCTGTGGTGAATCTTAATAAATTTATTACAAAAGAAATTAGTTAAGAATAGAAGAAAAATAAATTATAAGATTGAAAATTAGTTCATTTTAAGATTTAGAAATAGCCTATGTAATTTTTTAATATAAATGAAATAAAATCTGTGAATGTTTATACTTATAATGATGTTGAAGGTGATGATTATAATGCTAGTGATTAATATGATTGATGTATTGATTGATTATAGACATCAGATGCTCTTTGTAGTCCTTTGCCCCTGTTGAATTGTTTGAGGTCAAAGTTGAGTAATATTTTTATTATAATTTTTAGATGAAAAATTTTAAAAAGAGAGATGTGGGATGGTTTGCCTAAGATGGAACAGCTTGTGAATGATAGAGCTAATTCCTCAGCACAAAATGCATTAGAGTAAAAGCTGTGATTTGTAGTCTTAAGCTAATGACACACTAATAAAAGTTATGACATATCTTATGTTTTAACAGTACAATTTTCCTTAATAGTGATAATATTATGATAAAACTATGAAATGTATCATATTAAAATGTTAAGAAACCAATATATGATATATCTATTCAAATGACAAAAAATTGCTGAATAGAAAGGAAAAAATAATGTCTAGTACTTACATTAGTTGATATGCTATGATTTTCTATCAAATTTTTAAACTGCAAGTAATAAATATGTTTTGTTTTATGTAACTCCTACAAACTTTTGTTTGAACAAAATAATTAGGCTGATAAAGTTCTTTCCTAGAGTCAAGGACTCAGAATTATTCTCCAACATGAATAGGTACCTTCCAAATGAAAATATATTTTTTAAAAGAATAAAAAGACATTATTGACTCAAGTATCATTTTATTTAGTTAAACATGTCATCCATTAACTGAGATAGAGGAAAATGGCAGGAAGTCCAGATTTTTGTCTAGGTATTGATTTGGGGGGAAAAATACAGAGATGATGGACTAGTTTGCTATGGTTGACAGAATAAAATACCACAGGCTGTGTGGCTTGAAAAACAGAAATTTATTTTGTCACAATTCTGAAAGCTAGTAGTCTAACATTAAGTTGTTAGGAGGGTTGGGTTCTTCTCAGTCTCTCTATGTTGCTTGGACATGGACAACTGTCTGCTGTGCCTTCACATGACCTTTCCTTTTTTTCTATCTGTGTCCTACTTTCCTCGTCTCATAAGGACACTCACTATATAGGATTTGGGGTTATCACAATGATCTCATTTAAACTATTTGTTTCTTTAAAGACACTAACTTCAGGCACAGTCACATTTTGAAGTGCTGAAGTTTAAGATTCAATATATGAATGTTACAGGAACCATAATTCAGCCCATAATAGATGGTATAGATACATTTGGAATTTTGGTTGTGACCATGATTCTATGTTGTCTGAACTGAAAAAACAAAAATTAGATTTCTGAGGCCTACTCTTTTTCTTTATGAATATACATAGAGGGTATATGAAATATATTTAAAAGTGGGAAAGGTATATTATTAGACTAACAGAACTAACAGAGGACACATATTTCTGAAACTTGGAATCTGGGAGAAAAGCTAAATATAGGATTGTCCCTGTATGGGAACTGGAAGGAAAGAAAACAGAAAAGGGCTAACCTCAAACTAGACAGCAAGTATTTTGCATCCTTTTGTGTTTAACACAGACCCAGTCAAACTGCAGTAGGCATTCAGGGCATGTTTGAGATGTAGTAGCCAGAATAATAACCACTTGAAGAAAACTAAGGCCTTATCTCTGGAACCTAAAAATACCTGTTGATTATCTGGGAAAGGAGAATTAAAATTACAAATCAGCTGACCTTAAGTTGTTCTGAATTACTAGAACAAGCTCACTACTTAGCAAGCATTCTTAAAAGATAGAAGAGACAGTATCAGAGTGATGCAACATGAGAAAAGACTTGACTATTATGCCTGGCTTTGAAGATGGAAAGAGGCCATTGGCCAAGGAATCCAGATATACCTTAGAAACTAAAAAAAATATTGAAATTTATTCTACTAGAGCCTTCAGAATGCAACTGTCATCATTTTGTTTTGTTTTGTTTTTGTAATTTGTTACAGCAGTAATAAGAAAACACAGGAGAACGTTAAAATAGATTTAGTAAAACAAATCCGTCCCTAAGAGATGGGGGTGTGTGTGTGGGGGGGAAGAATCCATGTTTACAAAAGAGATAAATTCAAAGGAAGTTGATTTACTTTTGCCAAAAACAAACACAAGAACCTAAAGTTTATAGTTTCTTTCCTGAGTACAAATGCTAAGTAAAAATTTAAAATAAGAACTAATTTCATCTTAAGAAGTTAAAGTTTTTCAATAGTAACATAGCTAACCCCCAGTCAGACCTCAAGTAAAAAAAAAAAAAAAATCAGTTATTGGTGCCACAAGGGCAAGAAAGCCACTCTCCTTTTTAACCTAAAAATTGTATACCACAGACGTCTGGGTGGCTCAGCGATTAAGCATCTGCCTTTGGCTCAGGGCAAAGCCAAAGATCCTGGAATCCTGGGATCGAGTCTTACATTAGGCTCCCTGCATGGAGCCTGCTTCTTTCTCCCTCTGCCTGTGTCTCTGCCTCTCTCTCTCTCTCTTTTTCTCTGTTTCTCCTGAATAAATAAATAAAATCTAATAAAATAAAATAAAATAAAAATTGTATACAGATGGAAGGATTTAAGTCCAAACTAAAAAGTGCCTTTGTTTTTTCTTCTCTATGGATATTAGTGCATTTGTCATAAATCAAAGTAACAGAGGGGATCCTTAAGACAACTGAAGAGAAATCTGACTAGAGTCTACTGGAAAATCTTATTAATGAGTTGATCTTTATAATTATCCCAGCAGATTGTTTTAGTAAATTTTCCAGACAGTTGCATAGAGAAAAAGAAGGAGGCAGAGCTTAGCAGTTTCTCTGAATTGGAGATGCATGGGGATGGAGAGCTAGAGGGATCAGCAAGGATTCTATTCAGAGTCCATGGGCAGAACAACAGAGAGGAGAAAGCTACACAGAGACACAGATCTCTGGAGATATGCAGATGACCACATGAGAGTCTTAAACTGATTTCTAACAAGGGTACGTAGAAGAAAATATGCTGAGAAAGGAACCACACAAAAGAATTAGAATAATCCCAGGAGCACATATGAGAAGGCAATATTTCTGCCCTCATCAGCCACAGTCATAGGACATAGGATATAATAGGCCATAGGATTTGTCTTGGTCTTGGATTGAGGTCTATAGTAAACATTGCTGTCACTAAACAACGCAAAACTTAAAACCAAGAACAGAAAGACCAACTATTTTTAAGAAACATAACATTAAAACAGAAGAAATCTCAAGATTATTTGTAGAAATATGAAAATATACATCATACAACAAAGCAAAATTTACAGTGTTTGGAATCAGAAAAAAAAATAACTGGTCATGTGAAGAAGCAGGAAAATAGGACCTATTAGATAAAAAAATAAATAAATAAAAATAACTACATAGGTAAATATAAATATATTTTCTCTTATTTCAATATTTTTTAAAAAATTGTTAAAAACAAAAGTAATAACAATTTTTTGTGTGGTTATAATTTTTTAGTACTAAAATATATGACAAAAGTAATGCAAAGCCTGATCAGGGAGAAATGAAAGCATACTGCGTTAAGGTTCTTATGCTTCATGCAAAATAGTATAAAATCACTTAAAAATAGACTGTAACACGTTAAATATATATATAATATGAAGGCTAAAGCAGAGTTTCTCTAAGTTAGCACTATTGACATTTTTGGATGGATGATTTTGGATGGATTTTGGATGGACATTTTGGATGGATGATTCTATGTTGTGGAACCCTATCTTCTGCATTGTAGAAAGTTTAGTAGTATCCCTTGCCTCTATCTGCTAGTCACACCCCTCACTACGATATGATGCATTGTCAAAAGACCTCTAGGGAGAAAAATTTTCCAACCTAAACAACCACAGGCCTAAATCAACTAGTACTAAAGAGTAATATTTAATAAGTCAACAAAAGACATAAAATAGAATTATTTTAAATAATTTAAAATATTAAATTAATTCAGAAGTATACTAATTAAGAAAGATACAGCATGAACAAAAAATAAATAATGGTGATTTTAAAGTCAATTATATCAATAATCACAAAATATAATTGACCCATATAGAGGTGGGGGTTCCCAGATTTTAATTAAAAATGAGGTGAAACTATATGCTTCAAATTATGTAGTTTACATACAAAAATGCAGGTAGTTAAAATTTAAAAAATGGATATATTTTATTACAGTAAAAGTAAGAAGAAAGTTAGGCTGTATTTAAATTAGAGAAAGACGATCATAGAACAAAGAGTATTACCAAGGGTAAAAAAAGGTCATTTTATAATGATAAAGAGAACAACTCATCAAAAAAACACAAAAAAAGTCTAACCATTTATATATCTAAGAGTTTTTCAAAGCACATGAAGCAAAAACAAGTAGAACAATTGGGAGAACAGAGACAGATGAGCAATTATATGGAGATTTCAGTACTTTTTTCATTAATTAACAAAAAGAAAAAGAAAATCAGTAAGGATGTGGAATATTTGAACTATACTTTCAAAAATGTGACCTAATTGACATTCACAGAAGTTACCATCCAACAACGGAACACATTATTTCCCATGAAAGAGGAAGAAAGGTCATGATTGATCACATAGTGGAGTGTATACCTAGTCCTAGAAATGGTGACATCCACTTCTATCCATTTACTTATCAAAACCTCAGACTCATATGTTATCTGCAAATTATTCAAGTTATTTTCAGAGAAGATGGAGTGATAGGTGACAAAACCTTGTACAATTAATGAATGATTAGTTATATAGTAAAATGAGCTCTTCTGTCACTGGATAGAGAAATTAGAACACTTCAAATAGGAATTGTTTTTCTTGGTCACTATGTGAACTATGGTTTTTCAATAGAGGAGTGCTTCTATTTATCCTTAAATTAAAAACACTACCTGAGGTATTCCAACATATTGACCCAGTGATAGAGGAACTCATTTTACTGCAGTTATTCATGAATTTTATCAAGTTTGGTTTTAGATTTGAATGAAGAATGGAGCTAGAGTAAATTTTTAGTGCATAACTATTCAAGTAAAAGCAATTAATTTTGACTATGTTTAACAATTGGGATACTAAAGAAAGCTCAATGTAAAGCTATTATACCAAAAATGTCTTCAGATTTATTCAAGCTGATTTTGTTAGACATTACTGTGGAGTAATTATTAATTCCTTACAGATTTGAACAAATTTATATCCTTCATTATTAAGTTTTAAGAAAGTAAAGCAGATAAATTATAGGGCCTAGGAAAATAACTGTTAATTCATTTTTTCTCTCAAATGGCTATAATGGATGGCCTAAGATCGGTTTTAAGAAAATATGGAGGAACTTTGATAAACAGTTTAGATACAACAATCTAGATTTGTGCACCAACTTTTCTAATTATCTTTTAATCATAGGTAGATTCAAGGATGACAGCTAATTTTTATTATTTATTAAATGATTTTGCATGTGAGGATATTAATGTATAGGTCAGCTTAATTTGATCATGCATATAGAATGATTTTTCTGACATATGTGAACATAGAGTTTATTTAATCTGGTATTTCCATTTGAAAATATGATTTCTTCCTACTTTATTTTTTTGAAAATGTGCTACAAAGAACAAAGACATATTTTAATGATAATGGTGCCAATGCAACAGTTAAGAGTTTGGGAGATGGGAAAGGATTTAACTATTCTTAGAAATTTCCACTACTAGGTCTTTTAGTACTCCTAGGTGTCTTGGGTTATATGCTGGAAAGACAGAAGAGAGAGACAGATATCCAAGGACAAGTCAGACTGGTGCTCTTTCTGCATTGGCTGGGTCAGAAACTGGGGGTCATTCTTGGCCACAAATTGAGATGTCATTTTCACCATGTCCAGCTCAAAGACTGAGATGAAAGGGGGGCTCCGAGATGAATTCAAAATTAGGAGGGGGCTCTTTGAGTTCAATAGTTTCTTGTTGTTCATTTAAATCTAAAGATAATGATGCTTGGCAAGTGGAAAGAAATAAAGGAGAATTATTAGTTCTTCTTACAGCAGTGTAATTTGACTTATTTTTAATAGTTGTCCTCTTGTTTCTTAGCCAATACGAGAAAGTGGTTCTTCTAATGGATATTTTGCTTGAATACTATAAAGGATCCCTATTAATAAGCTCACCATTCATTGATAAGAGAGAACTTCTCTGTATTCTATTAATTGCAGACCAGTTGTTTTATCTGGTGAACTACAGTTATGATTCCCATATTGTTTAATTTCTACTGTTCTTTAAAATTGTTAAGTTATATGTTTTAAATATTAATTTACTATTCCTTTCTTTTTCCTTGCTAAGAGCTATTTCAGATTGAGATACTTGGTAAATTGGGGAGAAGCTTCCCTTTCTTTTAGCTTCTATTTTCTCAGAATATTTTGAAATTTTTCTAAAATCAGTTTTTAAAATAATTTATTGATTCATATTTATTTTATTTGCAATTTGGATTCTCTACTCAGTCTATTCTTAATGGAAAGTTTTCTGAATTAGCTTTATGTTGTACATATCATACTTTTCAAGTTCATTTATTTGAATTATGAATAGCTATGCTATTTAAATGTTGTACCAGCTTTTTGTACTCTGATGCTTTTAACATTTCCCTCTAAGGTGTTAACAATTAAGTGAACTATTGGATTAAACAAGTATTAGCAAAATGCTTAATTCAGAAGAAAATTCTGCCTGTCTTCCAGATTTAAGAAAATCTTTATTTATTGACCTGGTCTTGGCTGTAGATCAGGGTTTAAATGCAACTTGTATAGATCTAGCATTTGGTCCACAAACATTAATGGAATATGTGCAATAAGATTGTTCTTCCCCTTATAACAAAAAATTATGAAATAATAGCTCATTTACAGAAACAGAAGAAGGGGCAGGAAAAATAAGACATTTAGTGGATGGTAGAATAAAAAAATATAGACAGAGGCAAGTTTTAAAAATTTTTGGTTTAAAATGGTTTGAATGTTAATCATTTTCCTTGACTTTTGTTAGTTTTTAAAATAGGATATCACTAGAGAGTTCTGAAAAGTGATATCTTTTAATTTTGAGGCCTCAGGATACAAATCAAAGAAAGTTAACCATTGATTGATCTAATTTGCTCACTTATCTAGAGGGATTTTTTTATTTATTTTTTTAACATGGTAAAATCTGCCAAACTTGTTATTCTATATGTATATATATTTTAGAAGGGATTTTAAAATTTTTATTCCAGTATAGTTAATATAAAGTATTGTATTAGTTTCAGGTGTATGATATAGTGATTCAACACTTCCATACATCATCCACTGCTCATCATGACTACTGTACTCCTGAATCCCCATCCTCTCACCTACTTTCCCCCTGGTAACCCTCAGTTTGTTCTCTGTAGTTAAGAGTCTGTTTCTTGGGCTTAAATTCTCTCATTTTCCTTTGCTTGTTTATTGTGGGGATGGTTTCTTAAATTCCATATCTGAGTGAAATCATATGGTATTTGTCTTTCTTTGACTTATTTCATTAGCATTATACTCTTTAGCTCCTCCATGTCATTGCAAATAGTTAAGATTTAATTCTTTTTATGGCTGAATAATATTCTATGAATCTTTAGTGAAATTTATGTCAAGAAAAGTAAAAAGGTTAGACTTCTATTGAAAGCATATTTAGGAAAAAAATTTTCCCTAGGCAGAGACTGCAACTTTCTTGTAGATGAAATCAGGGCATATAAGGAAGAAGCTAGTACAATCCTAACATGTATGCTTATAAATAAAGTCTTTATTTCCCAACTAAGCAGAGGGAAAAAACTGATACTAGAATTTACATTTCAACTACAATTTATCTAGAATAAAAACTAAGCAAAATGACCCTGTTTTGTGCTTTTTCGTGTCAGAGAATGTTCTGAAGTTTCTAATGATAGATCCAAGGCAAAGCTTGAGCAATGTCTTTTTTTCCTTAAGATTTTATTTATTTATTTATTTATTTGGGAGAAAAGGAGAATGCACATACAGGAGGAGTAGAGGGGGAAGGAGAGAGACAAGCAGAATGCATGCTGAGCACAGAGCCTGACATGGAGCTTGGTCTCATGACTCTGAGATCATGACCTGAGCCAAAACCAATAGTCTGACTCTTAACAGACTGAGCCACCCAGGTGCCCCTGAGGAATTGTCTTTGTATAAATTAGTTATTAGAGGAATACAGTTAAAATCTTAGTCTTTTGTACCAGCTTAGATTTGAGACTTATTAGAATTACAGCTTCATCGATTCCTTATGGAGTACTCCCTCTCAAATTCAACACAGAGAAAACAATCAAAAGAGATGAGGTTTTGTACAACTTGACAAACAAAAACCAGCATTAACTGTCACAGCCAAGAAAAGCCTAAAAATGCATGGGGACTAAATATAATACAGTATTTCAGGTGAGATCCTAAGACAGAATATAAATATTAGGTAAAAACTAAGGACATTTGAGTAAATTATGATCTCAGTTAATAACAAAATATCAATATAGGTAATTAATGTGTGATACTAATGTGAGATGAGAAAATTGAATGTGTAGTATATGGAAACTCTCCATACTATCTTTGCATTTTTCTGTGACTCTAAAACTATTATAAAAATTTATTTTAAAATCAAGAAGAAATCAATAAAAGAATAAGCAGATTAATATCAAGAATACTTAAAAAAATGTTCTTCCAAGTCAAAGGTCTAATTTTATTTATACAAAGACTTATTTGCTTACAAATTCTAGGATAGCTAAGTAAAATAAGAAGCAAAATCTTGATCAGAGGGGCACCTGGGTGGCTCAGTAATTGAGCATCTGTGTTTGGCTCAGGTTGTGATCTCAGGGTCCTGGGATTGAGTTCACTCTGCCTATGTCTCTGTCTCTCTGTGTGTGTCTCTCATTAATAAATAAATAAAATCTTTTTAAAAATCCTAATAAGAGCTCAAAAGGACTCAGCTGCAGCAAATCTGAATGATTATCAGGACACAAAGACACTGATGGGCACTTTTTTTCCCTGAGAGGAAAACCACAAAAAGATGGTCTTCGAAACAAAAAACAAAGTATCATTGAAGCCTTCAAATGTCAATGCTATGGCACCTGAAACAAAAGTAAAACACATGGCTAGTTCACCAGGTTCCCTTGTAAGTTACAGCTTCTTTAAGCATAGGCAAAGGTACTGATCTTATGTAGGGTTTAAAGAACTATGAATGAAGTTCAGGAATTGGCAGACTTTCAGAAATGGAAGTGTTTAGGAATGGTTGACCTTTATCTGTAGAAGTATATTTAATGGATTGTTGCCGTTACTTACTGGCTGACTTCCAGAAGCATTCAGTGAAGTGAATTGTCATTGATTTATGAAATGAATATAAACTAGTTCTAGTGGTTATGTTTTATCTTGGCTAGGAAAAAATCATTTTTTTTCCTAGAACATTAGGAATTTTTATTATCACATCAAGTAGGATATAAATATATCATTGTTCAACATTTTTATTTGATAACAAATTCACTAGCTTCCATAATGAAATCTGACAAATGTTACATCCTGTATACTATCTGTGGAGGCCAAAGCTCTTTCAATGTTATAGACCTAATCAGAGGATGTAAGAAGAACTGTGTAATAGTTAATAGCGTTCCCTTCTCATTTTTATTGGGATTTCTCCTTTTTTCAAAGAAAGATAGTAATCTACCAAGAGTGTCTTAGATAATCATGATTCACAAGTGAAATAAAGGTGCATTTATTTCCATTCTTTATAACTATAGTCTAACAAGGCAATTAATGAAATTTGCAAATGTCTGCCCTTGATAAATGTTTCTCATCATATGTAAAGACACTATGGTGTGATACTAATATTATATAATTATAGTGGCCATATTTTGAGTTTATGTTTCAAGTTTTGTGGTAAGCATACATCTCAATTGATCATTACAATGATCCTGTGAGGTAAATAGGAATTGGAATAATATAACTGGAAAATCCCTTCTTTAAGAGACCTAGTGAATTGGAATATGTCTCAATTAAGGGTTTTAATTATCATGAAATTGTGAAACAAATTGCTTTTTATTTAAAAGCTCTTAATTTTTATTTTTTTTAAAATTGAAGTATAATGGACATACAATATTATATTAGTTTCAGGTATACAACAGTTATTCAACATTTATTTACATTATGAAATGCTCACCACAATGAGCTCAACACAATTAGTTACCATCTTTCATCATACAAAATTATTACAATATTATTGACAATATTCCCTATGCTATACTTTACATCCCCAAGACACTTTTTATAACTTGGAATTTGTACCTCTTAACCTCTTTCACCTATTTTGGCTCTCCATTCCTCCCCTTCCCCTTGGCAATCACATTTGTTCACTGCATTTATGGGTCTTTTTTTCATTTTTTTGTTCATTTGTTTTGTCTTGTGGATTCCACATATCCTTGATATCATATGGTATTTTTCTTCTTCTGATTTTTTTTTTACTTATCAGAATACTCTCTATAAGCCCATGTTGTCACAAACGGTAAGATTTCTTTCCTTTTTATGGCTAAATAATATTCCATTGTGTATATGTACCACATTTTAAGTGTACTAAGCATTAAAGAATCCAGCTATGAGCACAAAAGAGGCAAAATATATAAAATTAAGAAATTTTTTATAAAGCATGCAAAACATGGTGAAACATCCAGCACACATGTGATTTAAATCCCAGACGCAAGGTAGAAATAATAAGGCAGAAAACACCCCCGCAGAGTTAGTAGCAGATAATATTTTAAAATGAGAAAACAAAATAAGTTATAGTTTCAAGAACTACTACAAAACTGAAAAGAAAAAAAAGAAAGAAAGAAAGAAAGAAAGAAAGAAAGAAAGAAAGAAAGAAAGAAAGAAAGAAAGAAAAGAAAGAAAAAAGGAAGGAAGGAAGGAAGGAAGGAAAGAAAGAAGGAAGGAAGGAAAACTGGACTAAGCACAAACTAGAAAATATGTGAAAACCTAAAGACAACATGGGCTCTAAGTGGTAACCACAAGTTAAAAATCTATATATTGCTTTCAGTTAATTTAACCATTGAGACTGGCAGTTCACTTTATTGTTCAATAGAGTGAAATGAAACCCAGAAGATACTGATGTCATCTCTTCAAAAAATGTTTCTGAAACAACCAACCTAGAATATTATACTAAGTAAAATCTATTTTAAAAATAAAAGTTAAATGATAATAAAATAAACAACAGCAAAAAATAACATAAAAACGTTACAAAACCTTGAGACAATTAGGTAGGAGCAAGTGCAATCCAGGAGATAACAGAGGTATCTGTTAATTGAGGATTAATTAACAGATTAATTAATTAGAAGGAAAAATAATTAGAAGGAAATTAGAAGGAAAAATAAGCCTTTTCCTTATTAGAAAAGGAAATAGAAAGGAAAGGAAATGTTTTTTTTTCTTCTTATGATTCTTTCTTCTCCCACCTCTTGTCTTCTGGTGTTCTTGCTATCAACATTATTTGTAATTCAGTTTGTAATTCATTAAAAACAAAAGTTCTCACTTAAAAAATCAAATATTCATCTTAAAAGACAAAATTTTTCATTTGGTATGTTAAAAAACTTATTATACACATCTTAAAATAGATACCGCTAAAATATAATGATTTAGGAAAGCACACAAATGGCGTAATGAGAGTATTAAGTCTTGCATGATACTATGCTAACACCTGGCACTACAGAATTAAAGAAATAATATTCAATTCAGGCAACAATGGGTATAATTAATAATGATGTAAAGATAATATACTAGAAATATCTGCTACTATTAAATACTAATAATATGTGTGTTTGTAATAGAAATAAAAGTATAGGTCATCACATCCCAATTACAAACATGAATTTAAACACAGCAAAATCAAAAAAGACATATTATGTAGCACCAAAACTACCTAAGAAATAATGTAATTTTGGCATACCTGTGTGGCTCAGTGGTGAGTGTCTGCTTTCTGCTCAGGTGTGATCCCAGAGTCCTGGGATCGAGTCTCACATCAGGCTCCCTGCATGGAGCCTGCTTCTCCCTCTACCTGTGTCTCTGCCTCTTTCTCTGTGTCTTTCATGAATAAATAAATACAATAAAATCTTTTGAAAGAAAATAGATGTAATTTATATGTTGGAACTCAGCACCCAGAAACTATAGAATAATATACATTACTTTGAAATGCATATGAAACATATAGTGAAATTCATTTTTTCTCATTAACTTTATGAAGAAAAGAATTACATAAAATAAACTACATCCTTTAATTTGGACTATTATGTGAACTTTTTGAGAGCTTTTTTCACCAGTGAAAATACCACCTCAACAAAGATACAGAGTATTTCCATCATCTGCAGAAGATTTCCCACTTCTCTTTAAAATCTGTTCCTCTGTGTAGGACACATTCCACATAATTACCAATTTGCCTCTTTGATTCTCTATATGGCTTTTTATACAAATGGATTCATACAGTATACAGTTGTTTCTGTCTGTGAATTCCTAGAATACAGAAAATATCTTTCTCAATCCTGTTATAGCTGGGCTCTAGCAGTGACCCCCCAGTCCGGAAAATAACTGTTATGACTTGAGTGCATTACAGGAACCAAGGTAATCACATGAGCTAATAGGGCAAAACAATAATTCTGAAATAGTTACACACATTAGTATCTATACATATCTATACATATTTTTATAACTTATATATATGAATATAATTTATGTTTTAGAACGCTGCACACAGAAGCTATATTATGTATATATTTTAGTACATATTCACATGAAATTAGAAAACAATACTTGAACTTGTTTCTTTTTACCTATAGTAACTGAAAGAAAATTCTAGCTGGCACGATGTTACTTCTATCTGCTCATAGAGTGATAAATTTTAAAGACATAATTTACATTTCAACTTTTATATATTTAAATTGATTTTTGCCTGTAATCCTCTAAAAGCCACATATCTGCAGTTGGATAGTTTTAGAGATACAAATGATGTAATTCCAAGATCCTGTATTCTTAAGCCATACTCCAGATGCTGGTGTTAAACTTAAAAATAAGTCAGTTATTCTACCAGTAAAAATAGATTTATTCTAAAATAACAGAGGATTGCAATTTGGGGCAAACAAACTATGGCAAAACCATAGGTAAGTCCAACAAGGGAGAGGAATGTTATTTTACAGAGAAGAGGGGTAAGTTGGGAGGGATTGTTTTGAACAAAAGTTAATAAATGAAAAGTGAGAATTCAGAATGATGATGGTTACTTATTGGTTGAATTGACAACTCATATTTTCTGGATAGTCACTTCTTTGTAGGAGATGCAATATACATTTTATTTTGTTGGGACTTGCAGTAGATGATTCTTCCCTGTTGATGATTCTTCTGTTGGGATCCGTAGTTGATAATTCTTCCTATATTTGACACTGAGTAATATAGCTCCCGTGTTCAGCCTCCCCTTCTAACATCTTAAGTCCACTTTAGTGAAGTTTCCTTTCATTAATTTGCATAGAAAGGTATACAAATACCAAAAACATAGTGAAAAAGAAATCTTAAAACAAACCAAAGTAGTTAGCCTTCATCATATAGGTCAGCAACTTTTTTTTGTAAAGGAACAGATGGTACATATTTTAGACTATGCAGATTATATAGTCTCTTTTTCAACTACTCAAATTTGTTTTTGTAGTTCTAAAGCAGCCATAGAAAGATACATTAAAATTAGCATTTCTTTGTTAGAATAAAACTATTTATTGGCCCATGGGCCATCGTTTGCCGTTTCTGATATAATTAATGGAGATTTATTCAAGTGTATCAAACTAACTTGAATATAATTATTTGAGTGACTAACGAAACATAGAGTTGCACAAAATATCAAAGTAATTGTGTCCAAGAAAAAAGTAATTGTGTCTGGTCTTTTGCATGGAGTCTAAGTGACAGAGTTTGTCTTCTCTAGTTATATTCATCGTTTCATATAATTTTGTTCTCTCTTGAGTAAAGAAAAAACATTAAATGTCTTCTGAACTAGGAGTCTCAACCTTTTTTTTTCTATCAACTAAAATTTTGTCATGTTTTGCCTCTCTCATACTCCAGTCATAATTGTAATAGGAATATAAAAACTTACTCTTTCCTCTTTGTCCAAAAGAACCCAGAAGCTCATCATTTCAATAAGTATATTGCAAGGATTGCATACATATTAAAAATGCCCTTTCCAATCTTTTGATGTCATCTACTCTTATCCAAATCAATACAGTGAAAGAGTAATCTATCTTTGGTTTGAGGAATAATATATACTTTGTAGGTTCAATATTTTCTTGCAAAGTCTATACCTTTGCTTCTCAAATTTTATTAGGCACATTCATTACCAGAGGACCTTGTTAAAATGCGTATTCTGTTAAAATGCATAGGTCTGAGGTTGGGCTAAGATTCTGCATCTCTAAAGGCTCCTACATGATGCTTATGTTACTGGACCATAAAACAAAGTTATATAATATATAAAAGCATGTTATATGTACCGTTCTATCTGTATGTTTATTACGATATGCTATAAACCATATGCTATATGTATACTACATATTATAGTACAGCAGCATGACGGTGGCCCACATTATATTTTATTCTAAAAATTTTTTAGTTAATTCATATGTTAATTATTAGAATTTTAATCATATGTTCAAAGTAGGACTTCAGTTTTTGGTTTTCTGTATTTTCTATATTAAAAGAAGACATTTTTTAAAAAATGTTTCTGTATAAAATACTTGGAATTTTGAAGCAGTTCTTATTAATAAATTAATATTATAAATCATATTTCAAAGTCACAAATTAGATACCAGGATAATCAAACTACAGAAAGAAGTGATGCAGGCTAGCTGGGTCTGAGAACATAGGGATGGGTCCCATAGGACCAGGTAAGAGGGTCCTTGACTTCATGTAGGATAGAAATTAAAAGTGGCCTGGAAGTGAAAACAGAGTTTATTCAAGAGTGTGAGTGACAGAATAGTAGATGGAGTGTCTGGGAGACTCAGGGAAAGGAAAATGAGTCTCATCATTGCTTTGGGATAGGAGTTTATGTTAGGAAAGGGTCCAGGATATGTGTTCCTCCAGGAACCCAACATAGGGTCCAATCAAAGTCAAGAGTTAGATGAACAATAGATATTATTCCATAGCTCACCAAAGATAGGGCTATTGATGCCAGCATCAGCTGAGATTTGTTTGAAGCTGATGTCCAGATGTGTTTGGGATCTGGCTTGCCTTAGGCGTTATCAGGTGTTTGGGGATTAGGACAAAATTCAGAGAATGATTAACTGTCTGCTTTCCCCCCTTGAAGTGGGAACATAGCTCCTTTGGCTTATTAAAGAGGCAAAATATGGAGGAACAAAAGTAAATGGGACCTAGCAGAAAAAGGGCAGAGACTGAACCTTTCTAAATTAGTCACTTCAACTTCCCTACTTCAGAAGGTTTCCCTGGAGTAAATTTTGTTTGGAGGATTATTTTGCCAATATTAAAGGTCTGACATACATTTTTTTTTAACTTCACAGAGTTTATATGATGTTTGTTCAACTCTATTGTATTTAGAGAAAAGAGCTAAGTTTACTTCATATAAAGTTTACAGCATATATATTAAAGTTAGCAACATTTTTATTCTTGTGACAAATGAACTCCATATGTTTATTTAGTGGTGTTCTTCCATTATCTCAAAATTAGTAAGGCATTTAATCAGGATATAATAAAGGTAATTTTTCATCTGTGTTTTGAAATCTACAAAATTCCTTTTTTTATCTTAAAATAATTTTAAGATAGTGGATTTATTTGTTATAATGTATGTACTAGATTTGAAAAATGTTACCTCAAGCTATGCTAATGGTCTTATAAAATTATCAGTTTATAATATGTAGTGTTTTCTCTAGTTTCAAATTTATATAAAAATAAATAAAAATTGTGACTATATAAAAAGCACAGAAATCTACATATGATTGAAAGACAAAAAAAAAAAACTTGTCCATAAGATGTATTTTTCAAAGACTTAATTTATATCAATATTTTCTAAATATTTTCAAAATTATTATCTGAAGTGTATGTTATTATGTTTGCTCTTTTGCACATTTATTACTAGCATTAAGCCAAATCCTTCACTGTCTACATCTGGGTAACAAAATGAAAATATAGCAGATGTTGGGCATCCCGGGTGGCTCAGCGGTTTAGTGTCACCTTCAGCCCAGGGCATGATCCTGGAGACCCTGGATCGAGTCCCACGTCAGTCTCCCTGCATGGAGCCTCCTTCTCCCTCTGCCTGTGTCTCTGCCTCTCTCTCTCTCTCTGCTTCTCATGAATAAATAATAAATCTTTTAAAAAATATAGCAGATGTTATATTTTTTAAAGTTCCTTTCCCCTTCGATTACTCATAGGCAGTTTGGAAATGCTCATGCTTACCCCTAGAGTTTCTGCTTAAAAGTGTTACTTCCCAAAGGCAGGTAACGCCAGGTGTTTTCTGCACAGGTGTTTGCATGTGGAAAATCATTGCCAGTTAATGCAAGTCACAGCAGTCCTTCTAGCAGCAGAAAATAACCCAGAGGGTTTTTTCAGTTAAATGTAAACTATAGGATACCCACAATAAAAATGCAAATTATATACTGAGTTTTCAAATTGGAAACCAGGAATGCCAGGAGTTTCCCTTGTGTATACAAACAAAGGATACCGATTTGGAAAAGTTGAGCAGAAACTCATATTTTGTGAAGTGATACCATGGGGATGCCTTTTGATAAAAGTGGACAGAAAATAAGATATTGTGGAATTATTTTAAAAATTGTACTATGCTGTCATGTATTGCTCCTACCTTTGTGAAACTGAAATGCTGGGCTATATTTCTTTCTTGTCTTGTTTTTGTCTATTTTGGTTTGGCTTTAAATACAAAAGCCCATATCAGGGCCATATATACACTTAATCATAACAGTATCCAGATATTTATTATGAGACCTCAATGAAGAGAAAGTGTCACTAGGATTGGGAAAGTGGAAGAAAAGACTGATAGCTTTGGGAACCATTGTGAAATAATTCAAGAAATATCTATAAATTGCATTGAGTAATTGAATTTAATATGCAAAATTCTCCAACTAGAGTTTGAGAGAGCTGTATGAAGAGCATTCCAGAAAGTAATTCTCAAAGTGATGGCACCTACTGTATTGCACTCTCAGATTCAGATCACCAACTACATATTATGGAGTCACAAAATTGTATCTAGTAGAATAACAAAAGAAAAGGAGTTTGCATGGAATTTTGGTTAAATTCTCATGAAAGAAGCTAATATTTATGTGCATACCTTTCCACACACAATTGAACTGGGGGTAAGAAGACAGAAATGAACTTCCATACCTTGGCAATAAATCGCTCTCTATTATGCAATGATGCAGTGATGAGCATATTTACATTTCAATGTCTACTGAAAATAGACATCCATATTCGACTACTAATTCAAGAAGACTTATTATTTAGAATGGAGTTTATTTTTTTAAGAGAAAGCCTTTTTCTTTAAAATTTTATTTATTTATTCATGAGAGACAGAGAGAGAGAGAGAGAGAGAGGCACAGACACAGGCAGAGGGAGAAGCAGGCTCCATTCCATGCAGGGAGCCTGACGTGGGACTCCATCCCGGGTGTCCAGGACCAACCCTGGACAGAAGGTGGCGCTAAGCCACTGAGCCACCCGGGCCGCCCTAGAACGGAGTTTAAATTAAAAAATAGGAGATAACAAGAATGAGATACCAAAGGGCAAATGTTCTCTCCAGGGTGGAAATGAAAATAAGAGAAATCACCTAATGTATTAACACTTAATGTTTGTATTATTTATATTTTAAAACAGGATTATATTTAATTTTTCTTAATATACTTATAGAAAAATAAGCATAAATTTCTACATTTGTGGCATCTATCATCTATTTTAAAATACATATATAATTCTCGAAGATTGGTGTTTTCTTGTCAATTGCCTGACATTTATTAATAGGTGAGAGTTACCTAATCCATAGACTTATTTGATAGTCTATGATAAATGGAGTCAGTCCCCTTAAGTAACAAAAAGTTGCAGGCTTTTAAGAACTTCATTATTACCACATTCTTATTTTTTGTTTTACCACATGGCCAAAAAAATTTGTTATAATTACCTATTGGCCAAAAAAATGTTTATTTAAAATACCAGCTACAGGGATGCCTAGGTGGCTCAGTCAGTTAAGTGTCTGCCTTCGGCTCAGGTCATGATTCCAAGGTCCTGAAGACCCAGTGCAGCATCAGGCTCCCCACTCAGTGGGGAGTCTGCTTCTCCCTCTCCCTCTGTCCCTCTTCCCCTCTTGTTCTCTCTCTTTCTCTCAGTCAAATAAATAAAATAAAATAATAATAAAATTAAATAAAATAATAATAAAATAAAATAAAATAAAATAAATAAAATAAAATACCAGCTGCAAATTATAGGGCAATTCACTAATGGCATGGCATGAATAATCTGCTCATGGCTTTACAATTACAATAAAATGTAAATTTGAGCTTAAAATTTAAAAGTGTTTTTACTGATTTTTTAAAAAAATCATAGGTTTATTTTTTTAAAGATTTATTTATTTATTTATTTATTTATTTATTTATTTATTTGAGAGAGAGAGAGAGAGAGCAGACTCCTCCCTGAGCAGCAAGCCTGACATGGGGCTTGATCCCATGACCCTGGGATCATGCCCCGAGCAGAAATGAAGAGTTGGACACTCACTGACTGAGCAACCCAGGCACCACATATATCATACGTTTAAAAAAACTCATCTTTAATGTAAAATTAACTATTTATTTAATTTTGAAAATTAGCAAGATCTATAATCAACTGGATATATAAATTAAAATTTTATGATACATAAGACTCAAAAATAATTATTTTTGTAGGCTATAAAAATTCAATATATATAAAATAGTGCTTTTATCCTCCACTGACAGGAGAATAATTCACAAAGGATTCTGATGCCAGATGCCAATCCCCACTGTATTAATCTTGTATTCTTTATGTGTACTGCAAAGATAAAATATTTTATAGATTTCTGTAACCTTGATTTTTTTTAGGAATTTTTTATTTATTTATTTATTTATTTATTTATTTATTTATTTATTTATTTATTTATTTATAAAGATTTCTTTATTTAATCATGAGAGGCAGAGTCACAGGCAGAAGGATAAGCAGGCTTCATGCAGGGAGCCCAATGTGAGACTCCATCCGGTCTCCAGGATCACACCCTGGGCTAAAGTTGGCACTAAACTGCTGAGCCACCCTGGCTCTCCTGTAACCTTGATTTTAAGTGTAGAACTGTTACTTCTATCAGAGGCCTGCAACATAGTGATATTAATACAATGTTAGTGAAAATGAGATTGACAGTCTAATATTCCTAATGAGATGTTCCCTTTCAACATACAAAAAAGTTACTGCTTTTAGTTAATCCTTAAAAATAGCTCTCTGGGGCACCTGGTTGGCTCAGTTAGTTGAGTTTCAACCTCAATTTTAGATCACATCAAGATTTGGGGTTATCAAAAAAAAAAAAAAAGATTTGGTGTTATCACATCCAGCTCCAAGTTTGTCTCCTTGTTGGGCATGGACCTGCTTGAGACTCCATCTCTCCCTCTCCCTCTGGCGCTCCCCCTTCTCCCATGCACACATGCTCTCTCTAAATAAATAAATAAGTAAAATATTTTTTTTAAAATAGCTCTCTTTAGTAACAGATTGCTTAGAAATAAAAATGTTTAAGATTATTTTTATCATGAATATGGTGAATTCTGAAACATGAAATATATTTAACCAAAGATTTATACACTCTTTTTTTTTAATTCCCCAGTTAGACCATTTCTTCTAACAAAATTATCTTTTTATTTTAATATTATTTAGCCTTTATGGTTAGGGAGAAATTTTACCTGTCAATATTTAACATTGTATATGCCTTTCAACATTTTAAAATTGACATATATTTTCACTTTTTAAAATTATTGTGATATGTATGTTTTCCTATACTGTTAACAAACATCAGTTGAAAACAATAAAAGGCTCCTATTTCTTCTTTCTAATGATTTATAGGAAAGTCACTATTGGCAGATTGGAAAAAATCAAAACATGAGAACTCAATGACTTACTATTAAACCATAATTCTTACATTTTAAATTGTTTTACCTCATTTGATGTATATTGAAAAATCAATTGTGAAATATAATAAATATATGTTTAAATGATAGATTTTAAACATATATTTAAATAATTTCTATACCTCTTAACTTACCAAACCTAAATATTTTGAATCTTTTTGAGTGTAGGCATATAGGACATAAATATTTAGGTTAAGAATGAGACAATGGGAACATCTAGGTGGCTCAGTCGATTGGGTGATCCTGGAGTCCCAGGATTGAGTCCCACATTGGGCTCCCTGCATGGAGCCTGCTTCTCCTTCTGCCTGTGTCTCTGTCTCTCTCTCGGTGTCTCTCATGAATAAATAAAGAAAATCTTTCAAAAAAATGTTTCTAAGCAAAAGCTTCAAGATTAGATCCATGAATATATATTTTTTTCTTGTGTGGGTTCATATAATTTTATAAAAAGAAAGAAGTTATATACATTCATTCAGCATTTGACTTAATTTGCTTTGATATTTGTCTAAAACTAGCATTGTATTCTTTGTTGTCTGAATTTGAAGATTATTTCTCCAGCAGTGATTTCAATTTTTAATTTGCTTTTGTCCAAAAGACTGACAAACAAACCCCAAAAAACCACAGGCAGATCTTTTTCTGCCCCCAAACCTATATGAGAGCAGATTTGTTGTAAGGGATTGATAAAATTAATAAAATAATAATAATAATAATAATAATAATAATAATAATAATAGGGATCCCTGGGTGGCGCAGCGGTTTAGCGCCTGCCTTTGGCCCAGGGCGCGATCCTGGAGACCCAGGATCGAATCCTACATCGGGCTCCCGGTGCATGGAGCCTGCTTCTCCCTCTGCCTGTGTCTCTGCCTCTCTCTCTCTCTCTGTGACTATCATAAATAAATAAAAATTTAAAAAAAAATAATAATAATATCTCCTCCTCGAAGCAAAAGCCCAAAACAGGTAGATGTGTCTTTACAATTTGTAACAAGATAGTATTCTATTGTCTGGTGCTGCCAATAATTCATATCTACTGTCATTTTAGCTTCTTTTCAATTTTTTTTCAGAATCTAATATAATTGGAATGTTTGATTTTTTTTTTTGTTTAATTCTAAGACTATTTCAATGTACAGTAAAGTTAAAAATATAGTACAGGGAGCTCCCAAATACCCTTCAATCAGTTATACTTATTATTAAATTTTTACATTATGATGATGCTTTTGTAATGTGTTTAAACTGATGTTATTAGCATAATATTATCAAATAAAACCGAGACTTTACGTGGGTTTCAACAGTTTTTCCATTAATATCTTCTTCCTATTCCAACATCCAATTGAAACTACCACATTGCTTTAGTCACCATATTTTTTCCTGTCCTATCTGGTCTCTAACAGTTTCACAGTCTTTCTTTTTCATTTTCTTGGCAATCTTGAAAGCAGTGGTCAGATATTCTGCAGAATGACTGTTTTCCTCATGATCAGACTGCAATTATACGAAAGAAGTGAAATGTTCTTCTTGTCACATATGACATTATTGGTCATATTGGTCTGTTCAGGTAGTGTTTGCCAGTTTTATCAATTGTAGATTTACTTTTTTTTTTTTCTTTCTTATTCTATTCTTAGAATTCTATTCTTCTAAAACTAACTCACTGCCAAGGGTATGAGGGCTGGGAATTAAACTCCACCTCCTGGAGGGGAAAGTATCTACAACCATTGTTTGGATTTCTTCTGTACAAAAGATTTGTCTTATCTTCTGACTTATTTGATTTATTCTATAACTTATTTATATTACTATGGGCTCAACTATACATATTTTATAATTTTCATTGTAGTGGACTATGTTATCTATATTCTTGCTCAAATTGCTTCAGTTTTGGCCATTGGGACTCTTTCAGTTGATTTCTATGTGCCTTTGGCATGCTACCATATATATATATATATATTTTTTTTTTTTTGCACATTTCACCACTTTATGGTACTTCAGTATATCCTCAACCTATCTTATCCTCAACCTATCTTGTACTTCTTCCTCTCCTAGGCAAAGAATCAACCATTTTTACCAAGGAAATTTGGTTTCTTTTATTAGAGAATAGTATTTGGAAACTGAGATCTCCATGCCCTATGTTCTCATTTCTCTTAGAGCTTTAATACTTCTAGGCACTCTCAGTCAATAGGTATAGGAAATATGTGTGCATACTACCCATACATAAATACATGTATAATAGTATCTGTTATACAGACTCAGTATGTGTAACTTAGTATATATAACATGGATAGATGCAAAGTTACACATGAATTTAAGCAGTGTCCAGCTCTATTATGGTACCATGTGATTCATTATAGCCTACCTTTCTTGTTTATTGGTAACATCCTTCTCTGACAGGAAGAAATAGCCTTCATTTGGCTATTTAAAGCCATAAACTCATTCTTTTGATTCACTCTAGGATCAAAAGAGGGAGCCAGCCTATGTCATAATGTTTATTATCACAAGTTTGTTCTGGTAACAAAGTTTAGTATTTATGAATATCTCACCAATTTGTACTCTATTTGCCCTTTATTGCTGCTAGAACTGGGTAATTGTTACTCCAATGACTACTAATGTCTCATTTATTTTTACACAGAAAGAATATTTGTAATGTTTCTATAGAAATTGTGAGCTATGCAGTTCTACAATTGAATTTGGGGTCTGTATTTTACAGGAAAATGTGTCAAATAAATTTCATTTAAGTCAAATTGACAGCCTTCTCCCTCCCCCCAAAAGTGACATACACAAAATGGATCATTATATTTAATGAAGGGAATTTTTTTGCAACTAAAGGGCAGAGGAACCCAATTGTCCTGAGGTTCAAGCAATCATTAGAGATCAATTCTTTCAGGGAATCAGAGCTTGATGGAAAGAACAGAATGGGTTTTCAGGTGTATACAGAGAATATCCAGCCTATTAGCACACAATCCTTGAATTGTTATTAGGTGAAAGCATTCAAAAATTTTTTAATTTGTTAGAAAATGAGATATTTTACTAAGTTGTGGAATATGCATTAAATATTTAAAAAGTACTATGAGAACTTTTGTAATATCTGCTTTTCATCTCCTCTGTTTATATATTTATCTTATTGCTTAATGTTTTGTATTTGTTTGACTGCCCACTGAATGATCTCCTCAGGAGAAAGGACAATCTTTATAAATTTTATTCTTTGAGAGCCTAGTCAATAATTGAATGCCTGGTAAGAACTCAATAAATATATTTAGGCTGAAAAATAAAGATTTTTCTGTCTTAACTTCTTCATTATTAAAATAGATTAATTGTGTGTATTTTATGAATCTAAAGTGACCAACATGAGAATATATTGAGAAGAGACATTGCTAAGTATTGAAAATTGTAAAACATGCTGTTCACAAATTATGCTTATTTAAGTTCTATTTTATTTTCATTCTTCAATATATTTTTCAAATGTAGTTTGTATATAACAAGTTATATACAAATTGCTATTTTTGTTAATCTATGTTTCATAATTCAGTAATTTTCCCATTTCATCTACTTTACTTTGCATCAATATATTTAAATATATAAATAAATATAATATCATTATATATATATTTAAATGATATGTGTAGTTTTCAGTCAAATATGAAAGAATCAAAGTACACTTTACCTCTGATAGCTTTAAGAAATAGTAAAATGAAAATACAGAAATGCATGGAATGATGAAATAATATAAACAGCAAAAATACAAATAAATGCAAAAAGAGACAGCTCACACCAAAAGCACAACCTTGGGAGCAAAGGGAGCAATGCCAATTAAGTTTGATAGAAGAAACAGAACTGTGCCCCTGTTAAGGAAAAATTATATTATCCAAATACCAAAATTCTCAAAAAAATTGCAGTGTCAGATATCCCTGACAAAGAAAATAGAAGTAATACATAAAATCAAATTATTGGTTAAATTATACATAAGAAGCACTTAGAACTCTCACATTTTTCTTCCATCTTGAGAGGCAGGCACAAAAATACCCACACCATTCCAGCAGAAGAGTGAGGATTTACTTTCAGGAGCGTTTATATTAGAGTTGGTAGGTTTACAAAGCTAGAAAATAAAAGGACTAAATATTAATAAACCCCTAATAGGCACTGACACTAATGTTGTGAATTTCTCATTCAAGAAGGCTCCACCCTCATGACCTAATTGCTTCCCAAAGTCCCCATTGCTTCCTAATACCATCACATTGGTCATTAGTTTTCAATATAAGAATTTTGGGGGCCACAAACATTCCCAACACATATGTTCAAAACATTGAAGTTTATTTAAAAAACAAAAGAATTTATCAAAGTAATCGAAAGTGGTTATCTGTATAAGAGTTAAGAATTAGAAAAAAAAAGAGTTAAGAATTAGAGATCTTCAACAAGGTGGGAAAACTTGTTTTATTCTATGAGTCATTTGAAACAATTTTATGTTAAAGAAGATATAACAAAATATGCAATGCAGCATTTGGTTTTAATAAAATAAATTTTCCTTCATTCTTTCACCAACTGAAAAGTAGAATGACTTTTCCAAACGTAAGCTCTGATTAGATTTTCCATTTACTTCAAAAATTATGTATTTGTATATGAGAACAATCATCTACATCATTCTCCACTCACTTTTCTTTTATTTAAACATTTTTAAGATCCTTTCACTTTGTGGGGTTTATGCTACTTTAATATTTTTATATTACCCTTTGTCCTTTTACTGTATATCATATTACACTGATTTTAAGAATACCTTCTTTTATTTTAAACATCTCTGAAGCTAAGTTGTGTCTTTTGTTGATAGTTTTCTTTATTTCAAATATTTCCCATATCGCAATTAAATGCCTAAGGCATGGTCGGACTTTCTGATTTTTTTCAAAGATTTATTAATTTGTTTTAAAGAGAAAGGGAGAGAGAGAGAGAACAGTGGGGGTAGGGACAGAAGGAAAAAATCACAAGTAGACTTCCCTCTTAAGCACAGAGCCCAATACAGGTCACCATCCCATGACCCTGAGATCATGATTTAGCTGAAATAAGAGTTGGATGCTTAACCTACTGAGCTACCTAGGCACCCTTGACTTTTTGACTTTTTAATATACCAGTAATTAACAGAATAAGGCTGATAAAAAGAACTACCTGGTACAAGGATAAGAGGAAGGTTATAACAAAAGAGAACTTGTATTTTAAATGATAATCATTCAAAGAACATAAAACTTTGCAAGCCAAGTTAACCTAGAGTCTGACACACTTGCCATACTTTCATGTATGGCTTTATATATACAAGTACGTGCTGGGCATGGAGCTAAAATATAAAATTGATTATTTTTTATTTTTTTTAATTTAAATTCGATTTGCCAACATATAGTATAACACCCAGTGCTCATCCTGTCAAATGGCCTCCTCAGTGCCCATCACCCAGTTATCCCATTTCCTTACCCACTTCTCCTTCTGCAACCATTTGTTTCTTTCCCACAATTAGGAGTCTCTCATGGTTTGTATTCCTCTCTAATTTTTCCCCACCCATTTTCCCTCTTTTCCCTTATAGTCCTTTCACTATTTCTTATATTCCACATATAAGTAAAACCATATGATTGTCTTTCTCCAATTGACTCATTTCACTCAGCATAATACCCTCCAGTTTCAATCATGTTGAAACAAATGGTAGGTATTTGTCCTTTCTGATGGCTGAATATATATATACAACATCTTCTTTATTCATTCATCTGTCAAAGGACATTTTGGCTCCTTCCACAGTTTGACTATTTTGTACATTGCTGCTACGAACATTGGGATGCAGGTGAACCTTTGTTTTACTACATCTGTATCTAAGTTGTGTCTTATAAAAATATAATGATATTCTTTCTGAATATATAATATGTAATTGGTAAGTTGTGTTTTTTTTATTTTTAAGTAGTAAAAATAGTATAAAATAGTAGTATATTTTAAACTAGTATAAAATAATATAGTATTATTAGTATAGTATTATAAAATAATAGTGCAATTTACAATAGTGTCTTAGATTAAATAAAATATAATTTTTAGTCAGATCTTATTGATGGACTTTTAGTTTATTGCCTGAACTTGGAAAGTAAGAACAATCTTGCAATCTTGCAATACACATATTAATATTTCTTTTGAAGGGAGCTGGGGAGCATAGCTAGAGGTGTATCAATAGGATTAAAAATACAAAATGGAACTTTTGGTCAAGTGCATGTGCATTTTTAATTTAGATAAATTTAGAGTATCGGCCTGTGACAAAGACATAGCAACTATTCACAATGAGTCTTTCAAAGTGTCTAGTCTCTACTTCTGTGAAACTATTTTATTTAAAAACTTTATCATTGTCAAAATGATAGGTTAAAAATTCATCTTATATTATTATTATTATTCATGTTTCTTTAATTATAAGCAAGTGAGATATATGTTAAATTGTTAATTATAATGTCACTTAATGTGAAGTATTTCTCAAATTCTTTTCATATTTCCTAGTGTTATTCACCTAAAAATTATAATAACTCTTTAAATATTAAGTAATATCATTGTTTCAAAATATACTTTGTAAATATGGTTTTACCAAAATGTAATTGTCCTAATATTTTAAATATGGTATATTTAATATATTCTATTTAATGCTAATGATTCATCCATCCTAAAACCATAATGATGTCATTTGTTTTTGCTTTGATGGCTGAAAGTTGATTTTGGAGAATCACATTATTTCACTAAGGAATTCATGGTGGGGTGGGGAGGAATAAAGATAATTTAAAATATTATACTTTAGAAAACATTATACTTTAGAAAATAATCTACATCAGCCCAAATAGTTCAAAACTGTATTAAGGAGATAAAGGCATATGTGCCTTTGAAAAATTTCATGCTGTAAAACATTTTAAGTGTTTTAGAAATCATTTATATTATAAACATTGTTACATAAATATCTTACACATTAAACTAAATCCACATTTACCTACATTTGCCCCATGGGTAAAAAATATATTTCTGATTATTGTGAATAATACAAATTGTAATCAAACTGGCAATACACTGGCAAAGATTGAAATGGTTCAAATTTGCATCAGAGTAGCCAGTATAACCTCACCTAGACAGTGAACATACCCTTATTATATTTTAAACTTTTTTTTTCTCTAGGAGATACAATCACTGTGACACACAAATATAAAAAATAGGAAATTAAGCAGATAAGAGAGTAGCAATGACAGGCAAAGACAGCGTAAAAGAGATATGCTGTATCTACATCTACCAGAATCAACTGGAGCTGGCTGCACTGGGGAGGGCTTTGCAGTCCCATACTGCCACCGATACCCAGCTCTGGCATTCAGGAATTGTCACAGTGAAGGCTTAACTGATCCTAATTTCCAGGATGATGTATAGCTGCAGACATTGCCTCTGTGAAACCTTTGTTTACTTACAACTTTAATAACCTGGGTTACAGAGATGGGAGAGTTCGATGAACTGCCTTTAAAAGACATTTTATTAACCTTCACAACAACCTCATTTCAATTTTTAGCATATGCATTATAGTTTGAAAACATGTGGCAAAATGTTCCTGAGCTGGATTCGTTATGCCATTATCAGCTGTCAGAAGAAAATTCATTGTGACATTAGGGCCATTTTGCTTCACATCTATCATAATATATTTTATTCGGCAACTTATTGATCATGGAAAGTGAATAGAGTATCATTGTGCTCACTGTTAATACAGAAAGAAATAAAGCAGAGATCTCATTCTAGAAAGTTTCAAAGTATAATTTGAATTAGTAATTCTAGTGAATTTCACTTGACATATTTGAAGTGGAATGTCCATATTTTTTCCATCGATCATTTGGCACATTATAGATTTTACAAAAATAGTTTTCTTAAGTGTAATTGCTTCCTGTATTAGATTTAGGTGCCCTTGAAATATTTTCATAGCTAGATAAGTTTTTGTAACTACGATTAAGAAATTATAGGGGGTCCCTGGGTGGCACAGCGGTTTAGCGCCTGCCTTTGGCCCAGGGCACAATCCTGGAGACCCGGGATCGAATCCCACGTTGGGCTCCCGGTGCATGGAGCCTGCTTCTCCCTCTCCCTCTGCCTGTGTCTCTGCCTCTCTCTCTCTGTGTGACTATCATAAATAAATTAATTAATTAATTAAAAAATAAAATTAAATTAAGGAATTATAATGATAAGATTTTCCTCTGTATATAAGATCTTTAACTAGAAATTTTAAATTGTATGCCATATGCAACTCATATTAAATGTGATAATTATAAATGTGATTTTTTTTCTGAAGTCTTTGGTGATGAAGGAGAAAATGAAAGAACAATCAACTTAAGCATTTTTCTGGTACTACTGGTGACATTGTCTTAAAAAATTCATTAAAGAATATTTAATAAAGCAAATGGGCTTTGCTATAAGTTTATTTCCTTAACTTAAAAGTCAGGAAACAACATGAAAACCAGGTGGTGTCTTCTCAGAAAAGAGAAAGGTGCCAACTCCCACAGACTCTGAATCAAATCTAGTTAATGTGGACTGAAGAATCCTGAGATCAGAATAGTATCTGATCTTTTAGATAATCTTGGCTGGCAGTTGTACAACTGCTTTTCTTAAATTATTATCATTTAATACACATTTATTGAGATTCATCCGCGGTTTAGGTGTCATGCAGGGTAATGGGGATATACAACCAGAGTGATAGCAAGACACTTTCAACACTGTTTCAGGTTTTGGATGAGCCAGGCAAAAGATGGACAATCCTAGAACAAAATGAGAAATAAGAGGTTTTCAAATGGGTAGTACACCCAACAAGAGGGCATTTGGGGGTGGTTTAGTTGACATAAAAATTGTGTGTTGGCATTTATTGAGCAAAAGCCAGACATATTAGATGCTCTGTAACATAATGATAGTTTTGTATAAGAAAGACTTATTCAGCATCTCCTATGACTCAAATATTTTGTGGGACCTTTTATTTTAATAGACTTAAACTCTTTTTGCAAGTATAAATTAACTTTTAATCAATTTAAGTATACTCTTCCTTTTTCTAGCTTTAAAAAGTTCAGTTTGGGGGCACCTGGGTGGCTCAGTGTTGAGCATCTGCCTTTGGCTCAAGTCGTGATCCTGGGATCCTGGAGTCGAGTTCCACATTAGGGTCCCCCCCAGGGAGCATGCTTCTCTCTCTGCCTATGTCTCTGCCTCTCTATGTGTCTCTCATGAATAAACAAATAAAATCTTTAAAAAAATAAAAAGTTCAGTTTTTTTTTGTTTTATATATAGACTTTTTTTGAGTATAGTTGACACAAAAAAAAATTACATTAATTTCAGGTATACAACCCAGTGATAAGTTTACACATTATGCTATGTTTACTAGAAGTGTAGTTATCATCTGTCCAGTTGTATAGACATTACAATATCACTGATTGGATTCCTTAAATTGTGCCTTTGATTCCCAGGACTTACACATTCCATAACTGGGAACCTGTATGTCCCTCTCCCCATCATTCATTTTACCCAATCATTCACACTCCTCCCTTCTAGAAACAACCAATTTGTTCTCTGTATTTATAGGCCCGATTCTGCCTTTTATTTGTTTATTAATTTGGGTTTTTTTAGATTCCACTTATGAGTGGATTATCTGGTATTTGTCTATCTCAGTCTGACTTCTTTAATTTGACATAATACCCTTAAATGTCATGATCTCATCCTTTTTATGGTGGCACAATATTCTATTGCATATTTATGTGTATATGTACATTGTCCTTATCCATCTGTCTACTGATTGCTTCTATATCTTGTCTATTATAAATAATGCTGCAGTAAACATAGGGGCTCATGTATCTTTTCAAATGAATGTTTTCATTTTCTCTGTGTAAATACCAAACAGTGGAATTATTGGATCATATGACATTTCTATTTTCAATTTTGGGGGGAACTTTCATACTATTTTCCACAGTGGCTATATCAATTTACATTCCCACCAATGGCACCCAAGTGTCCTGTTTTCTCCACATTCTTACCAACACTTATTACTTCCTGTTTTTTATTTTAGCCATTCTGACATGTGTGAGGTGATATCTGATTATGGTATTGATTTGTATTTCCTTGATGGTGAGTGATGTTGAGTATCTTTTCATGAATATGTTGGCCATCTGGATGTCTTCTTAGAAAAAATATCTATTCAAGTCCTCTGCCCATATTAAATCTTTTTTTTTTTTTTTGGTTTTGAGTTTTATAAGTTCTTTACATATTTTGGATATTAACTCCTTCTTGGATATGTCATTTGCAAATATCCTCTATTCAGTAGGTTTCCTTTTCATCTTGTTAATGGTCCTCTTCACTGTGCAAAAGCTTTTCATTTTGGAGTAGTCCAAATAGTTTGTTCTTGCTTTTGTTTCTCTTACTTTGGGAGACATATTGAGGAAAATGTTGCAAAGGTAAATGTTGAGTCCTTAGGTATTAAGGTCCAGTAGAAAACTGTGTTCAACCATTTTTAAAATATGTTTTAGTATTTATGTTTAGTATTTCCTTTTTCCTGGTATATGTTTACCTAAATAAATGGCTATAGGCCACTTTGTGGGAAGAATGGAGATATTATTATTATATATGCTTACTATAGTGTTCCAGCATCTCTCTATATAGAGTCAGCCTTCCCTTCAGTCAAAACATTTCTTGGCTAAGCGCTGGTTCAAGTTTGAAAACAGGTTGAGGGGTTATGCCAATTTATCAGTGATGCTGCCTGCTGCCTCCTGATTATCCATTCTGTATTTGTTTTGTGTTTTATATAGAGCAATATCTTTTTTGACTGCCTATGACTCTTACCCCTGAGAGGTCCATGTGCTATAAAATATCCTCATAGCTCTCTGTGGGCCAAGCCCTCCTAACTGCCAGTTTTAGAACTCAGCTTATTACAATAATTGGATTCACCTGGTTTCATTTGATTAAGTACCACAACCTGGCCTTTATTATTTTTTGGATCTTACCATGCCTATTACTGTCAGGGAACCCGATTCTGTAACAGCATCTCTTCTCATCAGCCCTCCTCTACAAAAGATAGCTACCACTGAGCTATTTATTGACTTTGGTTCTTCTCCCACAAGTGCATTCCTATGTCTTCACCTGTCCTTTGTGAAAGCCAGATGGGTCAAGGCAGATGATGGTGTTTATTGTAAACACAACAAGGTCTTGTCCTTACTGCTCTACTCTGCAGGATGTGTTGTCTTCACTGGAACAAATCAATGAACATGATATGCAGCTATTGATCCTATGAATGCATTCTTTTAAATACTCAGCAGGGAGAATCAAAGGCAGTTTATCTTTCAGTGGGATAAAAAAGATAGTAGCATATCATTGTCTAGTCTCTAGATTATTTTAACTATTCTGCTATCTGTCATATTACATTTCACAGCAATTTTGATTGTCTAGACATACCACATAGCAACATACTGGACCTCTACATTGATAATTTGTTCTGTTGAAAAGGATTTATTAAAAAAAAAGGTTCATTGGTTACCAGATGCCTATCAGATATCTTAGATAATCTACAAAGATAAATTTAAGTCAGGAAGTAAAAATAAATTTCATGAATATTCAGAGAAATTTCAACATACTCACATGTTCATACTCACATTTTCATATGTCCATTTTCATGGACAAAGACCAAGTCCACTGTCTTGGTCATGCTGAGGCATCACTTCTAAGTAGGATGCCAGTACCTAATCAGTTTGTGCTGGACAGACCCTTTACTTTCAAAATGAACATGATTAGGATAATACCCTATTTCTATGCTAAAAAGACAAACTGTTGCAAACCATTGCCTTCTCACACAAAATTTTAAATACTAGGCCAGAGAATCATAAGGTCCCCTCAGGGCTTGGCATTCCAATTTTTAAAGGACTCCATTTGCAAGCTAATAGCTGAGTCATATCAAGACCAGGAGCCCAAATCCCAAAGGATGCCTGGGAGGAGGCTAGCTCTCTCTGCCAGTAGTTGCAATCAAGAAAATCATCAGTCTCAGATTTGAAAATCACAGAAGTCAGGAGAGAGGTATTTCTCTATATGCACCACTTTCCAATGAATATAATTGCTCTAGCACCTATGGGATGAAGAATAACCACTATAGAGCACATCAATTACTACATATTCTAAAGTAGAAGAAATAATGGAACACTGAATTAGCCCAAAGGATGCTAAGTGCCAGTTCATCATCTTTATATTTGTTCTGTGTGTAAAGAGTGTTTTCACTAGGCTGCTTTTAAGATTTTTCTCTTTATCACTGGTTTTCAGTAATTTGATTATAATGTGACTTTGTGTTACTTATATTCATATTTCTTGTACTTGGGGTTCCTGAGGCTTTTGGATCTATTGGTCATGAGATTTTGATGCCTGGCTAGTAGAAGCAGGCAGCATACGCAGACCTATGTGGATGCTTGGAAATGTTATTTCTAATTGCTTTGTGTGGTTCTTCTCTAGACTCAAATAATTTTCTCACAGGTATGTTTTGATTGGTATTCTAATGAATAACAAAAGAAAACTCTCTGAAGGTTGTTGGATTTCTCTTTCCACACATTTCTCTATTCTCCATTATTCTGTCCTATAAATTCTAGATGCTTTGTTATATCCAGATTATCATCTCCATCTTCTCTACTCAAGGTGTCCATTGGACTTTACTTGAATTTTCTTCCCTGATCTGCATTCAGTAAATCCTCTGAAGGCAGTACATTTGAGTGAGGATAAGTCTTATCTTGTTTGCTTCCTGTGTTTTTAGGATCACTGATCTCTCTTATTTTTGATCGTTATAGGAGGCAGGGTAAATATAGGTTCTGCTACTCCATCTTGGCAAGAAGCAGAAGTCTATACATTTACAAATGAAACACTTGCATTTCAGGGTTGTGCCATTTTTCCATATCCTGAATCCAAGATTGCTGGGATCTTTGCTCAGCTTCTTATTTTTCCAGTGTGTTGTAAGGGTTAATTCTAGTTGGTCTAGAATTAAGTTGAGCTGTTTTATTGAAATGTGATATGTATCTCTGTGCAACAGACACTTGGTGAAGACATACAATTTACTGATTGTTTTGTAACAATGGGTGTTTTGTAACCATGGGTCTGAAGATATATGGAGTTGTTTGTACCAGCTTGTCAGTATTTTTATGGACAACAGTGAGATTGATGATTTGCACCTGTCCTCAGTGAGAACTCCATAGGGCTCTGCCATTGAAGGCTCATTACATAGCAAGAATATGCCTTCTAGACAAGTAGGATATTAGGAATTCTGGATGAGACTCTATTTTGGACTCTCTGGTTCTAAGTTGTTCCATCAGTATCAGTTCTCCATCCAAGAGAGAAAACTTTCAGCGTGGTTTGTACAAAGGGAGATTGAAATTTGCATCTGGCGTTTTCTTACCTTTTTAGTTGAATGCTGACTTTGGCTGTTTTGCATATCCTTGCTATATGTATCGTTTTTTCAGTGATAAACTATATATGAACATTTTCATGTCGAGTCTTAGGAGTTTTCTTTTTGCTTTTGTTTTGTTTGACATTGATCTATTGATTTCTAGGAGATCTATACTCTTTATATTTTAAGATTTGGATTAAGACTTTATAGAAAATAACATTCAGTTTTTTAGGGTTAAGATTTGGAAAAAGACTTTACAGAAAATAACATTCAGTTTTTTAGGGTACCCTTCCTAAAACACTTTCTCCTTTTCAAATCCCATTCTCCATGGAAACCAGGAACCCCTTACTCTGTATCCTCAGCTCATAGAGAATATTGTTGACTTCCTGTTCTTCTTTCTACATTTGGATCCTTCTACATTTCCTTTACCCATAAAGCAACAAAAGAAAAAAAAGAAAAAGAAGAAGAAGAAGAAATAAATATTCAGCTCCCATTTGTGTACCATTCTTAGGTATTTTGGATCTTCAAACTGCCTATGCTAGTTATTCTTCAATGACTTCTAAAAGTTGTTTCAGGTATTTTTTATACCTTTGTGGTTTCTCTTAGTGTAAAGATTTGTCTGATATGATATATAATCTAGTTGAAGACTTGAAATACATTTTAACATCATGTATATTGGATTGAAGTTACAAAGCATACCTACCAACTTAATTTGAATGTAAGTTTCTAGTTCTGCACTATGTGATATGGTGGCTATTAGCCAATGTGTGGATTTAAATTTAAAGCTGAATTAACGAAAATTAAATTAAAGTACAGATTTGATTCCTCAGTTGCACTAGACACCTGTGGCAAGTGTGTTCTTATCAGATGGTGTGGGTATAGAATACAGCCATCACCACAGAAAGTTCTATTTGACAATTTTGGACAATCCACAGTAGACTTGTCAAAATTACAGCATCATTTTTTTTTCCAAATTTGGTAATCACACTCAAGTTTAACAATTCATTCAGAGGTAAAGTACTGTAGAGAGAGAGATAGAAAGTTGTTCAGAATGCTGTAAATACACTATTCTAGACCCACTATTTTAAACCAAATGAGGAAGACTTAATACATCATCTATGGAATGTCTACTAGCTACATGGTCCCACAGCTCAAAACTAAATAACATAATGTTCATGTGGATTTGCTACCCTGTGATTATCCACATGCTTAGGGCAATGTCACCATGTATCTTAACTTGTAATCTATCTCTGTTCCCTTGAAATCTGCATCTTTCCATAGGCTAAAAACCTGAACAATATTATCAACTGTTCTGTGACCAATCAGGTGGAGGTAGATCCTTGACTGAAGTTGGATCAAAGAACCATGAAATTTCCAATCAATGAAACTACCTAGGTTCCTCTTCTCACATAAAATACATTGAGAGAATCTTTCATTGCTTGATCTACAGTTGAAAAATCATTTTATGTGTCTTTTCTATTTTTCATTCATAACTATATATATATACACACCTATGTATACTTATATATATATGTACATACACATATAGATCTACACATACATGTGTATATATTGAATAGAAAGATATCATAACAATATATACATATGTATAACATATGTACATATATGTGTATATATAATACAAAAATAGTAATATGTCATAGTAAAATACATATTAGATTTTAACTCCACAATATATCTTTTAATAAAGAAATCTTGTTTATTTCACATTTCACTGCTTTTGGTCTAGAACACAGTTAATTCAGTCTTGTTTATTGTATAGCTTCACTATCAAAAGTATGATGATTCTGAACCATTGGTATATAATGAAACTTCAAGTATTTTATCATCCTTTCCAAGATATTCTCCTTTATCCTACTATAATTGTCTAGTATTCTTCCAATTTCTGAAAAGTTTTGGTGCCTAATTAATTGATTTCATGATACTGGATTTCCCTGTTTCACAGATTCAGCCTATTTTTGCTTTTCTGTGATCTCTCTTGATGCTCGATGGTACATTTGATTTGTTATTTTTTAATGTTTAGAATCTCTCCTGAAGGCTATTTGAGTGAGTATGTCAGGCTACAAAAGCAACAGTTATATCTTAAACTGTTGTTATTTCTCATGTATTTTGCATTGAGGTATTTATTTCTTATACTTGAAAATTTATCTTATACTTAGTTAGCTTTGGATTTTAAAAGCTATATGTTATTCTTCATAGCTTCTAAATAAATTACTATGTTATGATATGTTCCATATCATAAACCATATTTAATTAATGGAGTTATTCATTTATTGCCTTAAACCAACAGTGGTTTAACATGTAATATTCATATTTTCTTTCACATTAGGAATTTGTCCCTTTATTTGTTTTTATTTTAATTGCTTCCTGATCACAATATAATGTTATTATCTATATTGAACACAAATATAAATAACTAATGTATTTTAGTTTGAGGCATGCAGCTCTCTTTACTCCTAAACAGAGCAATTTCTCCTTTTCCTCCTCCTCCTTTTCCTCCTCTCCTCCTCCTCCTTATTCATGTTAGTCTGATTCTCTTTTTCTCCCTCTTTTTGTCTTGGTTTTGTTTTACAGTGTGGGATAACACTATGTATCCAGGATAGTTTCTAAAGGACATTCAGATATCTACGTTACATTTTATTTTATTATTTGTCAAATAAAATACTTCTTTTAAAATAAAATACTTTATTTGTAGAATAAAATACTTTTAATAACTGGGTGATACTTTTTTATTTACCAAACTAAGTTATTATTCTTGTCTTTTTCTCTTTGGGTGCAACTGTTCTCATAATTCATATTCATTTTTCAGCATACATATTTTTATGTGATATTGCACCAATGTTATAGCAATTATTTTTAGGAAATACTTATACTTTATTCTGATAGATTTCTTTTTTTTTAATATTTTTTTTCAATTTTTATTTATTTATGATCGTCACAGAGAGAGAGAGAGAGAGAGGCAGAGACACAGGCCGAGGGAGAAGCAGGCTCCATGCACCAGGAGCCCGATGTGGGATTCGATCCCGGGTCTCCAGGATCGCGCCCTGGGCCAAAGGCGGGCGCCAAACCACTGCGCCACCCAGGGATCCCTCTGATAGATTTCTTTTAAAGATTTTATTTATTTATTCATGGAGACACATACACACAGAGAGAGAGGCAGAGACACAGGCAGAGGGAGAAGCAGGCTCCATGCAGAGAGCTGAGGTGGGACTCGTTCCTGGGCTCCAGGATCACGCCCTGGGATGAAGGCGGCACTAAACCGCTAAGCCACCGGGGCTGCTCCATTCTGATAGATTTTTTTGAAGCAAAGAAACAAAAAAGTGAAGCACATTAATTGTAAGTCAAGAAGAATTCCCAGGTGAACAATAACATAGATTTTATGAATATGAAATCTATATTTTCAAACAAAATTTTATTATTTCCTTAAGTTTCACATTGATTCTCTAGTCTATTTTTCTTTTTATCTTTAAATCCCTATTTTTTAAACAAATATTTATTTTAAAGAGATAGAAAGCATGAGTAGGAAGAGGAAAGGCGGGAGAGAGAGAATCTCAGATGATTCTGCCCTGAGCAAGAGCCTGATGCAGGGCTCAATCCCAAGGCCCTAGATCATGATTTAAGCAGAAATCAAAGCTGGATGCTTAACTGAGGTACCCAGGTGCCCCTAAATCCTTGTTTTTATATCTGCTATGTTTTGAATATTTCTATCCACTCACCACTTTCTCCTCTCCACTTCTACTAACTCAGTATGTTGACATTCTAATACCTAATGTGTTACTATTAAGAGGTGGAGCCTTAGGAGGTATTTTGGTCATGAATATCAGGCTCTTCTGAATGAGATTAGTTTTCTTAAAAGAGAGGCCCCACAGAGATCCCTGGCTTTTCCATTGCATGAGGATACAGGAAGAAGACGTAGGCTTTGAACTGGGAAGAAGGCCTTTACCAGAATCTGATAATCATACAAGTCATTTTGGACTTCCCAGACATTATGAGAAATAAATTTCTGTTGTTTATAAATCTCCCAGTCTGTGGTATTTTCTTGTAGCTGTCTGAAAAGGCAAAGACAAATATCTCTTCACAAATCAGAATATTAATGTCGGTATAATTCTGTCTGTGTAAAATTACAGATATATTTCCTGATATGTTTATGTCTAGATAGGTAGATAGATAGAAAAGTGCTAATTTTTTCAAGCTCAGAAATACAGAAATTAATGCTTAGGTTTTGAAAACACTGAAATTATTTATTTATTATGGGGAGAGAAGATCTTGGTTATAAACATATTCCAGAAATTATCCTTAATGAAAAAGGAAACTAGCCAACAATTAAACTGTCACTTAATGGCTACCATAAAGATGGACAGATGCTACATTTATTTGTCATCTGTGCATAATTAAAATCATTTAAATACTAATGCATGGTGAAGCTTTGTACTGCAGAATTCTGAGAATGAATGATACTTAACTAGAAAGTTGTGTGTCAAATATTATGGAATAAAATTCATAAGCTCCCACACATTTAAAACCAAAAAAAAGTGGGCAGCCCCGGTGGCGCAGCGGTTTAGCGCCGCCTGCAGCCTAGGGCATGATCCTGGAGACCCTGGATTGAGTCCCACGTCAGGCTCCCTGCATGGTGCCTGCTTCTCCCTCTGCCTGTGTCTCTGCCCCTCTCTCTCTCTCTCTCTCTCTCTCTGTGTGTCTCTATGAATATATAAATAAATAATCTTTAAAAAATAAATAAAACAAAAAAAAGTAAAATCTGAGAAGAATAATGTTATCATGACATGCTTGGTTAAACAAAGATTAAAGAGCAAAAAAATTTATTTTCAGATACATTGGTAAGCAGTACTTCTTTCCAGAAACAATTTGCAAGTGTAGGTTTTTATAATAATAGCAGTTCCCTATAATTTTTTGTTAAATTATCCAGTTTCTTTCTAAAAGAATACCATTTATAAATGGTGCAGAAATAAAATAAACTTTAAAAATACTTATAACTTTGCCTTATGCATTTAAATTTAGTGGTTTTATAATTATTTTTTGAAATTGTTAGTTCTAATTTTTAAATGTGTCCGTGTGTGTGTATATATGTGTGTGTGTGTGTGTGTGTGTGTGTGTCTCAAATCATCAGCCACTATGCAGTGGAATCAGTTCATATCATTGACTGAATCTGATCAAAATGTTGGTAAGCTCATTTATTAGTTGTTCTGCACAAAATTTTTGTGTTATGGCAAACAATAAGATTTACTTCTATCAAAAATTATCTTGGTAGCTTAAATTTGCACTCTTTTGACTTTCTTAACTTGGGAGATAAGGGAAAGTACATCTCTTTCATGATTGCAACAATTGAATGCAATAATGGGAAAATTCTGCCAGAAGAGTGTATTACTCAAAACTACCATATTTCCCCCCTACAATTAGTATAGAGTCTTACAGTTAAATATCATGTGCAATTCTGAAGATTAATGGATTAGATAGTTAAAGACCTAATTGGATTTCCTTTTCAGGTCAATGTTAAATTTGAGGCATCAGTGTGTATGTTGCAATAAATTCCATGTTCTAATTGTATTCTATAATTACTATAACTTATTTAAAATGGCATTTAGTCTTAATTTAATGCATTAATTTAAAGCATGATTGTTTGCCAGTTTATCCATGTATCTCTGAGTAGTTAAAAATTGCAAAAACTAAAGAACATGCATTATAGGAATGCAAACCTGTAATAATGAATTTAAACTATTACTGATAGCTTTTTCTTTATTTTCCGATAACTGAAGAGATATCATTGTTCTTTAAGTCTTGCAATTTGCTACTATTGATATATTTGTTTATTAACCTGCTAGATATTTATTCAAAATCAATCATATAAAAAAGACCATTTTAGGCTGTGAAGATATTCTGGTGAACAAACCAAATATTATGTCTTCTCATAAGAGATTAAACTACTTATTATTATTAAACTCAGATTTGCAGATATATAGGCAATCACTGAAATCATCAAATAAAATTATTTTTAAATTCAAAAGTTTTCTTTATATGATTTTGAGTCCTATTAGGAAATGTTTCCAAGAACAAAGCCTCAACTCTATTCGTGTTTCTTAAAATTCTTATGTATTTTATCTACATTACTCACTTTATTATTTTTCAACCAGTTTAACTAGAATTTATTAGAAATAATCATAAAGTTTAAATTTGCATAACAGGGATATATTGAAAACATTAAGATGCAATTGGGAATAATTAGGAAAAAATCCCATTATATGATAATTAATAATCTCTTCAAATGTTATTAGATCACCTTGCATATGTGCCAAGATGAATATAAAAATCTCATTTCTCCAACCTCATATAAGACATATCTTTGCCTTTCACCTGACATATATCAATGAAGATTTTCCATGTAAGCTGAAAAGTAGGAAAAAAATAAAATACTCTTTTTCAAACTCAGTAACTCAAATTTTGAAACCAGACAGCTAATTTTAGCCTATTGATGACTTAACTGGTTTCTGAAAAGTAAAGTCAACCAAAGTTCCATCATCAATGGAGAAATCTGATTATTTGAAAGTAGTAAATAATCACAGAAGAGTATTATAAAATTCAAAATCTAAACCCATATGTAAATGCAGTGCTCACATTCTGTTTCTATAGAATATTCTTACAATGTGATTATGAGATGTTCCAACCTTATTCTGTACATTAAAGAATGAAATCTGGGTGAGTATTAGGATTTCTGATTGGGGTCAATATTTTTGTTCATAAATAGGAATAGAAGTTTCATGCTAGGTTAGCAAAATTTTTAACGTTTTTGAATTTGAAAATGAACTTAATTTATTCTATTTTAATACATTTTAATTAAATTCTTACTGTGCTCCTGACATATAATATTAGCATGTAAAATATGTATACTCACTTAACAATTGACAAATACTTTCTTGAACTTTTCACACATTAGATAAATTGTTGTACTTGTTCCAGTTTTAAGTGGTATAAAACATGTTTGAACAAATATTGATTCTGAGTTTTGTTTATTTGACTTTGTGATTTATTTTCACTACATATACTGTGTATGTCTTTGAAAATTACAATTCGCATTCCCAAGTTTGAAATTTCATTTCCTATGCATAATATTTACCATCCTTACCTCATAAAGTTGTAATTACATGATTTTTATTGTCAAATATGCTAATTTATTAGAATGGAGTTTGCAAATGGTATGGTTTCTCATTTTCCAAATCACATGTCTATGTTTTGTCACCTGATTCTCAGGCTGGGATGTAGCGCATCACATTTTTCCCTTCCAAATTGGTTTCTTTTTAGTCTTTGTCTTTAGGAGTAGCTAGAAGCAGACCAGAAAGCTAGACTAGGAAGAAAGAAATTTGCCCTATTTACTCCCTTTTCTTGCTAATCTTATTTCAGCTGAAGTTCCTTATTCAGTAGCAGCTGTGGGTTCCAGCTGGCAGACTTTCTACTTTAATGGAACCCTTCTCTCAGTGCCCTTTCTTCTACAATGGCCTGAGTCCCAGCCCTGAAATTCCCCATTTCTGAGCTCCCAATGGCATCTGTCTTTCAGTGCTGGTCTCCAGAGGTCTGAATATCAGCTGCTAATCCTCCTCAGAGGCCTGGGTAATAGTCCTGTAGAGAAACTTTTTCAAGCTCTTTGTGTATTTGCTGAATAATATCTCTTCCTCAAGTCGGAGCATTATTTGAATGGAGACCTTCTAAAATCAAATTTTAGAATTTCTATCTGGTCCCATATTGATTGACCCAGCCTTAGTGATGATAACGTTTTCTGTGGTCACTAGCTCTCTCCTATCATTGCTTCCTATTTTAGCATAAAATTCTCTAATATTCTGTTGAAATCATTATTTCTATTTCCTGACTAGATATGGTTAATTAGTCATTAATATTATCATGTCCTTTGTATCTTTGTAGATTTTACAAAGCACAATACTAACAATAAACAGAACTATGATCTTGAATATTGAACAATATCTTAAAATTGATAATACATTATTTAATATTCAAGTAATCTAATTATTTGAACAATATTTACTCCTCTATATTTTCTGCGGTCTTCAGTTCAAACATCTGGTAAAAAAAGTTTGTTTCAGTATGATTCCTACATGTAATAGTAACTAATGCTTGACTACATAGATTTACAAAAATTTGTCATTAAAGGATAAGCCAAACAGAATAGCTCTAATTTGTTTTTAATGCCTGGATAATAGTACTTTATTGTATGGTTTGTATAATTATATATGTAGTTTTACCAATAGGCATAGAGGCATTTAAAGACATTTCATGTAATTTAATATCTTATTTCTATTCTTCTAATATTCTCTGTAATTGAATGTAGACATTCTTATTACATCCAAAGATTTAAAAAATGGGTACTTAAGAATAAATATAATCACATTTTTTAAATTATATTGAAATATATGCATGGGAAAAATGCTATCAAATGATGAAGCTACTTAGAAATTTTTAAAGGAATTATGGGTTATTTTGTTTGTTCATGAACTTTTTTGATATCCCATAACAAATCTATGATTTTTACCAAATATATTTGCTGGATTAACTAACAAAAAATAACTATAACTTTATAACATACAAATGATTTTTTGTTTTAGAAATTGCTAGAATGTAGTTTCTTGTTTCTCAGCCTACATTTTGCCTAATACTTGCTTTTTATGATAGATTGTTACTCCCTAAAGCTCTATTCTCATTATCCATTTTTTTTTATTAAGATTTTATTTATTTATTCATGAGAGACAGAGAAAGAGAGGCAGAGACACAGGCAGAGGGCGAAGCAGGCTCCATGAAGGGGGCCTGATGTTGGGCCTCAATCCTGGGACTCCAGGATCACGCAGGCGCTAAACCGCTGAGCCACCCAGGGATCCCCTATCTGTCGGTTCTTAAAGAACTGGAAATTTTCAAGGGTCTGTCAGGAGCTTTGACTCCCATTACTGAGCTGTCATATCTTTGTCCAAGTAGGAGTAAAAGATTTGGAAAAGGAAATTGAGGCAAGATTAAATGGCTTATATTAACCTAACACTGTAAACTGCCCAAATAAATCTTCCATTTATATTTATTTTTATGTGTCTTAAAAGATCAAATAAATTTTATTATTTTTTAAATATTTTATTTATTTATTCATGAGAGACACAGAAAGAGAGGCAGAGACATAGGTAGAGGGATGAGTAGAGTAGGCTCACTGTGTCAATCCCAGGACCCCGGATCATGACCTGAGCGGCAGGCAGACGCTCAACCACTGAACCACCCAGGCACCCCGATATCAAGTAAATTTTAAACAGTACACTGAGTATAAAAATTTGGAAGGAAGCAGATATTTACCTGTAACTCGTATATCTAAAGATCAACTTATTACCACTGTGGTATCTTTAGAGTTTTCATAAACATTGCCTCTCTTGCTCTAGGCATATGATGAGGTGGTATTTTTGTGCTCTGATTTGAAATTTGTGGTCATATGTTTTTATTTCTTGTGCTGTGTGTGTGTGTGTGCATATGTATGTGCATGAAAGAATTTTTAGCAAAAATGATGGTGTCATCTCTAGGTTTAAGTGTAAAATTGTAAAAACAAAATGATAACAGTGTAAATCACTATGATATCTTTTAAGTCACTCCAATCAGGATCACCATAAATAAGTGAGTACCAATTCACAATGGACAGGCACACAAGGAAGCAGCACATTTTCAGGGTGTTTTTAAAAAGTCAAGTTTAGCTTCGTATGACTGAAATAATCTCTGAGGTCCACTCACGTAAGCATAGCCTCCCTATGCTCCCAGCATCTATCTTACATGTTTTATTGTGAGCTGTCATCAAGAATCATAAGTCTATCTTACTATTTTCAAACATTTTAATGAGGGAGTCACTTGTAGCTTATATTTAGTGTTAGGACAGCTTTCTTTTCAATGAAAACCTAAATCATCTTTTTTTTTTTCTTAAGAGATTAAAAAAAAAGGAGTGTGAAAGAAAAAAATTTTAATTTCAGATTTCAGTATAACACATACTGTTACCCTCAAGCTGTGGCATTTTAACAACCATGGGAAATTCTTATGCTGTATTTTTGACATTTCTTTTTTCCTCTTGTTAAATTTAATAGCTCCTAAATATTCATAGGTTGTGTTTTAGACTCCTTATATATTTCCTTTCAGAAAATCTCATTCTTTTATTTTCATTAAGATGTAGTGTGGAATGAAAGACTACATGCATCTATTAACAGTACAACAAGTATCTCTATACCCAACCCCCAGATGAAGAAATAAAATTACAACAGTACAACTGGCCTTTACTGTTAGTACTGCTCGACAATCACATTCTCACTTTTGGTACTTACTTCCCATCCTGCATTTGGTTTTGACAATATACAAGCATCTCCTTACACTTTTTACCACATCTGTACATATCATTAAGAGTAAGATTTTGCTTACATATTTTTCATTTTTTATTTTTTTCTCTTATAAGTAATAGTTATATCAATGTTTTTACATTAATCTGCCCATGTAGATGTGGTGGAGTCTTTTTGGAGACTTGCTTAGAAATGGAATCATTGTTTGACGACATAGGCTAACCTTCATTAATATACATGACCAAATTGCTCCTTTGTTGTGCCCGTTTACATTTCTTTCAACAGTGAAAATGAGTTCTCGTTGATTTACACCCTCATTACCACTTAGAATATTGCCAAGATGTTAAAAAATTCCTTGAGTGAATCATTTTCTCTTTGCTTTTAATTTGCATATATGTGATCACTAGTCCATGTAGGAGCTTTTAATAGGTTAATTACCAAAACTTTTCAATTTCAGACTTCTGTTGTTATAATTGATACTCTTTAACTCATTGATTACTTCCATTTTATTAGTGTCAAACCATGAATTTTAATCAGTATTTGATTATTATTATTTTTCTATTCCAGATATGTTCTATTTCCATTGTCATTAATCACTTAATCTGAGTTGCTTAAAAACATGTATGGTTTTGTGTGTGTGTGTGTGTGTGTGTGTGTGTGTGTGTGTGTTTAATGTGGGTTAATCTCCTCTAACAAGAGCTAACACCCAGTGGGTATACACTCAGTACTAACTATGAATTAGTATCACTGTATTCAATTTTATATATTGTATTGCATAATACATCACATCTGTAAGATAAATATCATCATATACCCATTTGAATGTCAGGAAAATTGAATTAGAGAAAAGTTAAGCAGCATGCCCTGACGTGTCAATGAATGCATAATTTGATATTAGGAAGTCTCATTTCAGAATCTACCCTTTAGAAGACAACCAGAAAACATGAAAAAAGTTGCACATCGAGAAAACTCATTTCCTTGTGTGCCTGGTTTTTGACACTGTTCGCCTTCAACCCACACCTCGAGAAATGGGAAGTTTTCTCTAAAAGCAATGGATGCAAGTATGGAAAATCCAGAACCTAAATCAGGGATGACAAAACCCAAAGTCGATTGCTTTTATCATACAAGCACCTAGATCACCTTGAAAAACAATTCAGGAGGGAAATCATAATGTTACAGTTTGTGTCGTAGGTTTTATTCACTTGCTAAGACAGGAAATATTCCTAGGAGAAAACCAACACAATTTATGATCAAATCATGAATGGGTTACATGGCTGTTTTATGATTTAGAAAAAAAGCAAGACTGGATGAGACATGAATTGGAAGTTCAGGAAGTGGTTTGTGACTGGCTTTCTCAAAATATGTCCAGAATGAAATTCCTCACCATTACAGATGACTTTCTTTATTAGACTTCTCTAATTGGATATGGGAGAGGGATGATATGCTTTCATTTTCTCAAGCAATATGAACTTCCCCTGATCAAATCTGACCTGTGAAATACTATCTCAGTATTCAATTAAACTGCAACAATAACTCATCTTGATACTCTATTATTGCATACATCATAAAAAGTCTTATATATACATAAAAAGTCATATATATACACACACACACACACACACACACACACTATTATGCACATAGGCACAAATACCTGTGTGCATACATACTACTATTATTCTACATATGGGTATTTGATGCACATATATCCAAAGTTCTTCTTACACTTATGCTATATAACAGAATATGTAAAGCAATGGGAAGAGTGTAAAGAATGATAGATTTGCTACTTACTTTCAAAGGATTTACAGTTCAAGACAGAATAGAGATATTTGATAGCTTCAGCTTTTGTTTAGTAACCATGGATTTCAATTATGTCTTCAGGTATTAAATACCAGGCCTGAAAAGTTAATTTAAAACAATGAATATAATGTTACCACCTTCAGGATGGAAAAAAATTTTAAGTGTCCAAGGGAATTTCATCATCTTCAAGAAATGCTTGCCAAATCTATTTTCTGTCTTCAACTGTTTTCTCAACCTTTTCTTCCTTTTTTTTTTTTAAAGATTTTATTTATTTATTCATGAGGGACACAGAGAGAAGGAGAGGCAGAGAGACACAGGCAGAGGGAGAAGCAGGCTCCACGCAGGGAGCCCGATGTGGGACTCGATCCCAGGTCTCCAGGATCAGGCCCTGGGCTGAAGGCGGTGCTAAACCGCTGAGCCACCCGGGCTGCCCAACCTTTTCTTCCTTTAAATTTTCATTGTCATTCTCTCTACATTGGGCTTTCATTTTGATAACCCTATGTATTCTTGATTCAAACTGCTTGGATTCAATCCCAGATCAACTCTCACTAACTGAAGTGTTTTTAGAGAAGTTGCTTAATCTATCTACTTCTTGATGTGTAAAATAGGAATACTATGCTGTAATTATTAATAATACTATTTTGAAACTTAAATAGGATAATTTATGCACAACTGAAAACAATACTTGAAACTTCTTAAGTAATCATTACCACTAACTTTCATTATTAACTATGACTTAAATTTGCAATGTCTTCCTAAATTCTAATTCCTACTATACATGGCACATTTTCCCCAGAATATGTTTATTTATTCCATTTACCTGCTCCAAAAATAAGAGATCCCATTGCTTTTATTAAATAAAATTCCTGCCCTTAATATTAAAAAAAAAGAAGTTTCCACAATCTGACCTTAATTCCCTTTCTTACTGCAATGTTTCTAACCACTGTCTTCATTTCAATGTAACCAGTATCAAATTAGTATAACTTGATGGATATTCCTGTATTTAATCCTTTATTCATCCTCTTTCCTTTGCCAGAATTCTTCTCACTATATAGATCCCCAGAGACATGTGAGTCAGTATTTACCCTCAACTCAATATCCACCGTTTTTATAAACTATAATTAGATTAATAATGTATAAAAATTATTTTTATTTATCTTAAATATATAAACACAAAATTCATTAGTCCAATGTAATATTTTGGCTCCTTAAAGTCATTATGTGTTATTTTTGCAACAGCTTTATGTAAATGTCTTGCTGTTCTAGATCAAATATTTCTTATTGGGAGGAACTCCAATGCCTAACATATTTCATGGGGAATAATGCATTTCTATTGAATGATGAAGTAGGCAATTTTAATTGGTCCTCCCTACTCTCAAATTTTAACATGATTTATACATAACTTGATCTTAAAAGTTTATTTTTTTTTATTTTTTATTTATTTATGATAGTCACACAGAGAGAGAGAGAGGCACAGAGACACAGGCAGAGGGAGAAGCAGGCTCCATGCACCGGGAGCCCAATGTGGGATTCGATCCCGGGTCTCCAGGATCACGCCCTGGGCCAAAGGCAGGCGCCAAACCGCTGTGCCACCCAGGGATCCCTGATCTTAAAAGTTTAAAACATTGGGGTAGGTAATGTCTACACTATATGTCAGAGTTTAATAACTTTGTTAATATGATTTTATAACTGCTTAATTCAGCTCCAAAAACTGTCTACCAGCTACATTTTTTTTGAATCTTAAAAAAGAAAATTTTCTATGAATAAACTATAAATGTGCCTTTTTAAATTTATGGAATCAATCTCAAATAATCATAAATACAAGATTATTTAAAATTAAATAAAATATGGTTTACATTACCTAATTTTTAAAATTAATTGTAAAAGAGGATGACTTTTAAGCTATGAAGACATATTTGATATTCCTCATCAATGAAAAAGACTGTGAAAAGTTGAACAATCAGTAAAATCAACTCTTAGTTTCTAGTAAAAGGATGCTTTTTGATCAACCATGAGGGGACCCAGTGTTTCAGACTTCAAAGACACACACGCGCACACACAGGCATACACACACCCCTACATATTAGCTTTGGTAAATTTTTGAAACTAAACAACAGCAAGCAATCAAAGTGCAATAGTGAGGAAATATTAGATGATTTTTATATCAATAGAATTACTAAAAATTGTCCTTAAATCTAATTCTATTCCATATACTGAAAATAAATCTCTAAAATGAGAATAAGAAATTATCTGCATTAAATAACACAAGGTTAAATTTCCTTGTTTCTTTGTATGTCAGTAAAGGAGATCATATATTACAGTGATCACAGTTATGAGATTCCCTTCTATTGTTTTGTAAGTGCAAAACTATTGTGTAGAGCCAATATTTACTATTATATTAACATTTCCACATATTAAATTTGTGTCTCATGAGACAAAACTTAATCAAATTTTATTATTTTGCAAACATTGTTAAAATGCATATAATTCCTTTATCCCATTAATTATTTGTTATATTCCACAGAACATCTTGCCTTCTGCTTATATTACAGTACCTGTTTATAGTAAGAGAATAATAAGTTTTAGAGCTAAACCTAAAAAATGTTAAATACTAACAGAAAAATAGTTATGTACCAGGTAATATTACAGACAAACCATAAGGGGGAAAAAAAGCAAAACCTGGAGCCTTGCTTTGCTTATGACATGAGAAACTAACTGCGAATCAGAACATCTTACTACAGTTGTCAGTAGTTCTAAAATAAAAATCCAAGTTCTATTAAGTAAAGAAATAATGTTCAATATATGAATTGAGACTATATTCAAAGTGAGAATTGCATTTAGATGATTATTGATAGAAAGTTAAGGAATATCCTATGTTAAAAAATAAACTTTTTTAAAGATGAAAAATGAAGATTCATAGCAATAGAGTGTAATAATTTAGAGTTTTAAATGTAATAATATCCCCAATGAATGTAAAGGTGTAAATGTAGGGATGCATTTTATTAATATATGAATTAAAATTTGTAAAGAAGATTAAAAGTCTTATGTAAATTTTCTGAGGAGATGTCATAGTCATAACAGCAAGTTGCTAGCAGCTTATACATAATTTTGTCAGAACAACAATTTTCTTTTGGAAAAAGACTATGTATTAAATCACAATGTATTTATTACAAAAATAAAAAAAATATTTATAGCAAAAATAAAAGAAAATGTGTCAGGCTTTCTGGTATTGTTATTTTAAATAGCTTAATTTAATGTTATGAAACTATGTAGTTAATAGAGTGTTGGCTTAAAATATTTGTATTATTCCTAATGTTTATGATATACTTTTTTCTTTAAAATTTTAAAGAAACATTTTAAGGAATATTTATTTATATAATATAGTATATGTGTATCTTCTTTTTCCCAATTGAAAAAAAACCCTCAACCATTAATTACAATGACATAATTACTCTTTTTTAATTTAAATTCAATTTGTCAACATATAGTATAACATACAGTGCTCATCTCATCAAGTGCCCTCCTCATTGTCTGTCACCCAGTTACCTTATACCCTAATCCACCTCCCCTTCCACACACAACCCTTTGTTTGTTTCCCAGAGTTAGGAGTCTCTCATGGTTTGTCACCCTCATTAATTTTTCCCACTCAATTCCCCTCCTTTCCCTTTAAATCCCTTTCACTATTTCTTATATTCCATGTATGAGTGAAACCATATAATGATTGTCCTTCTCCGATTAACTTACTTCACTCAGCATAATACCCTCCAGTTCTATCCATGGTGAAGCAAATGGTAGGTGTTCGTCTCTTCTGACCTGAGTAATATTCCATTGTGTGTGTGTGTGTGTGTGTGTGTGTGTGTGTGTGTGTGTGTATACCATATCTTTTTTATCCATTCCTCTGTTGAAAGACATCGTGGCTCCTTCCACAGTTTGGCTATTGTGGACATTGCTGCTTGAACAACAGGTGCAGGTGTCACAGGCCTTCACTACATCAGTGTCTTTGTGGTAAATGCCAAGTAGGGCAATTGCTGGGTCATAAGGTTGCTCTGTTTTTAACTTCTTGAGGAACCTCCACACTGTTTTCCTAGTGGCTACACCAGTTTGCATTCCCACCAACAATGCAAGAGTGTTCCCCTTTCTCCACATCTTCTCGAACATTTGTTGTTTTCTGCCTTGTAAATTTTCACCATTCTCACTGGTGTGAGGTGGTATCTCATTGTGGTTTTGATCTGTATTTCCCTGATGGCAAGTGATGTGGAGCATTTATTCATGTGTTTGTTGGCCATGTGTATCTTCATTGGAGAAATTTCTGTCCATGTCTTCTGCCCATTTCATGATTGGATTTTTTGTTTCTTGGGTGTTAAGTTTGATAAGTTATTTATAGATCTTGGATACTAGCCCTTTATCTGATATGTCATTTGCAAATATCTTCTCCCATTCTGTAGGCTGTCTTTTAGTTTTGTTGACTCTTTCTTTCACTGTGCAGAAGCTTTTTATCTTGATTAAGTCCCAATAGTTCACTTTTGCCTATGTTTCCCGTGTCTTCATAGATGTATCTCGCAAGAAGTTGCTGTGGCCAAGTTCAAAAAGGGTGTTGTCTGTTTTCTCCTCTAGGATTTTGAGGGATTTGTGTCTCACATTTAGATCTTTCAGTCATTTTGAGTTTATCTTTGAGTATGATGTAAGAGAATGGTCTAGTTCAATTCTTCTGCACGTGGATGTCCAATTTTCCCAACACCATTTATTGAATAGACCATCCTCTTTCCAGTGGATATTCTTTTCTGCTTTGTTGAATATTAGTTGACCATAGAGTTGAGGGCCCATCTGGGTTCTTTGCTCTGTTCCATTTATCTATGTGTCTGTTTTTGTGCCACTACTATACTGTCTTGATGATCACAGCTTGAAATCTGGCATTGTGATGCATTGGTTTTCTTTTTTGATATTCCCCTGGCTATTTGAGGTCTTTTCTGATTCCATACAAATCTTAAGATTATATGCTCCAACTCTGTTAAGAAGTTCCATGGTATTTTGATAGGGACTGCATTAAACGTGTAAATGGCCCTGGGTAGAATAGACATTTTCACAATATTTATTCTGCCAATCCATGAGCATGGGATGTTTTTCCATCTCTTTACATGGTCCTCAATTTCTTTCAGAAGTGTTCTGTAGTTTTTAGGATATAGATCCTTAATCTCTTTGATGAGGTTTATTCCTAGGTATCTTATGCTTTTGGGTGCAATTGTAAATGGGATAGACTCCTTAATTTCTCTTTCTTCAGTCTCATTGTTAGTGTATAGAAATGCCACTGATTTCTGAGCATTGATTTTGTATCCTGCCACATTGCTAAATTGCTATATGAGTTCTAACAATCTTGGGGTGGATTCTTTTGGGTTCTCTATGTACAGTATCATGTCATCCACGAAAAGGGAGAGTTTGACTTCTCCTTTGCCAATTTGAATGACTTTTATTTCTTTTTGTGGCTGATTGCTGAGGCTGGGACTTCTAATACTATGTTGAATAGCAGTGGTGAGAGTGGAGATCCCTGTTGTGTTCCTGATCTTAGGGGAAAGGTTCCCAGTGTTTCCCCATTGAGAATGATATTTGTTGTGGGCTTTTCATCAATGGTTTTTAAGATATTGAGGAATGTTCCCTCTATCCCTACACTTTGAATAGTTTTAATCCGGAATTGATGCTGTATTTTGTCAAATGCCTTCTCTGCATCTATTGAAAGGATCATATGGTTCTTTTATTTTTTCACTTGTGGATGTGATCTATATTGTTGATTGTTTTATGAGTGTTGAACCCCCCTTGCATCCTGGAGATAAAACCCACTTGGCCATGGTAAATAATCCTCTTAATGTACTGTTGATCCTATTGGCTAGTATCTTGGTGAGAATTTTTGCATCCATGTTCATCAGGGATATTGGTCTATAATTCTCCTTTTTGGTGGGGTCTTTGTCTGGTTTTGGAATAATGCTGGCCTCATAAAATGAGTTTGGAAGTATTCCCTACCTTTCTATCCTTTGAAACAACTTTAGTAGAATAGATATTATTTATTCTTTTTTCTTTTGATATTATTTATTCTTTAAGCATTTGGTAGAATTCCCTTGGGAAGCCATCTGGCCGTGGACTTTTGTGTGTTGAGAGGTTTTTGATGACTCCTTCAATTTCCTCACTGGTTTTGGCGTGTTCAGATTTTCTATTTCTTTCTCTTCCAGTTTTGCTAATATGTGGGTTTCCAAAAATGCATCCATTTTTTCTATATTGCCTAATTAGTTGGTATATAGTTGCTCATAATACATTTTTAAAATCGTTTATATTTCCTTGGTATTGGTTATGATCTCTCCTCTTTCGTGATTTTATTAATTTGAGTCTGTTCTCTTTTCTTTTTAATAAGTCTGGCTATGGGTTTGTCTATATTATTAGTTCTTTCAAAGAACCAGCTCCTGTTTTTGTTGATCTGTTCTACAGTTCTTCTGATCTCTATTTCATTGTTTTCTGCTCTAATCTTTATTATCTCTCTACTTCTACTTGGTTTAGGCTTTATTTGCTGTTCTGTTTTCAATTCCTTTAGATGTGAAGTTAACTTGTGTATTTGAGTTTTTTCCAGTTTTTTGAGGGAGGCTTATATTGCAGTGTGTTTCCCTCTTCAGACCACTTTTGCTAAATCTCAAAGATTTTGAACGGTTTTATTTTCATTTTAATTAGCTTCCATGAATCTTTTTAATTCTTCTTTAATTTCCTGGTTGACCTATTCATCTTTTAGTAGGATGCTCTTTAATCTCCATGTGTTTGAATTTCTTCCAAATTTCTTCTTGTGATTGAGTTCAAAGCATTGTGGTCTGAAAATATGCAGGGGACAATCTCAGCCTTTTGGTATCAGTTGAAACCTGCTTTGTGACCCAGTATGTGGTCTATTTTAGAGAAAGTTCCATTTACAATTGAGAAGAATGTGTAGGGATACCTAGGTGGCTCAGTGGTTGAGCACCTGCCTTTGGCCCAGGGCGTGATCCTGGAGCCCTGGGATCGAGTCCCACATCAGGCTCCTTGCATGGAGCCTGCTTCTCCTTCTGCCTGTGTCTCTGCCTCTCTGTGTGTGTGTGTGTGTGTCTCTCATGAACAAATAAATAAAATCTAAAAAAAAAAAAAAAAAAAAAGGAAGAATGTGTATTCAGTTGCATTCAGATGGAATGTTCTGTATTTATCTGTGAAATCTGTTTGGTCCAGTGTATCATTTAAGGCCCTCACTTCTTTGGTGATGTTCTGCGAAGAAACTCTGTCATTTGCTGAGAGTGCCATGTTGAAGTCTCCAACTATTGGTGTATTATTATCTAAGTATCTCTTTACTTTGGTTATTAATTGATTGATATATTTGGCAGCTCCCACATTAGAGGCATAAATATTCATGATTGTTAGGTCTTCTAGTTGGATAGACCCTTTAGGTACGATATAGTGTCTTTCTCATCTCTTACTACAGTCTTTGGTATAAACTCTAATTTATCTGATATGAGGATTGCTACCCCAGCTTTCTTTTGAGGACCATTTGAGTGGAAAATTTTTCTCCATCTCTTCATTTTCAGGCTGTAGGTGTCCTTAGTTCTAAAATGAGTCTTTTGTAGACAGCACATGGATGGGTCTTTCTTTTTTATCCAGTCTGATACCCTGCATCTTTTGATGGGATCATTTAGGTCTTTCACATTCAGAGTAACTATTGAAAATTACTATTGAATTTAGTGTCATCTTATTACCTATACAGTCCCTATTTTTGTGGATTGTTTCTTTGGGCTCCCTCTTTCTTTTACTTAATATTTCTTGCAGAGCCGGTTTGTTCATCACATATTGTTCAGTAAACTTGCTTTTTCCTTTTTCTTCCAGCAGTTCTTCTGGGGGAGGGGACTGCTGTGCTGATTCTCAGGTGTCTGTGCTTGGGCAGAGATGCCCCGCCCCCTGCTGCCAGGTTCCAGGCTCAGTGGGAGCTGTTTACCCTGTGAGGCCTTTGTTCCCTGGCAGCCCCACCTCTCCCAGACACAAGGTGAAACAAAGAGGAAAACAAAAATGGCAACAGCCAGATTACCAGCTCTGGAGTCAGCTCCCTGTGAGTAACTAACCACAGTCTCCCAGTCTGTACAGGCCCAGATGCTCCTGGGAGCAGGCATGTTCACTGATCTAAACAGCTTGCTGGGTACCCAGTGGCAGGAGAGTTCTCACTTTCCTGTGCCCTCCACCTTTCTGCCTGTCCCAGGAGGAACACAAGATTGCTGGCTTTGTCTGTTTTGGTGTCCTTGGATCCAGGGCCCTGCGCCACTGGGCCCATGCTCCCAGGGACTACCTCTCCTGAAGGGAATGGAGGACGGCCGCCTCCATCCGTTGCCAGGCTGTAGGGTAAAGGGAGGTCTGGCCGGACCGTGTAACTGGTGGTCTTCTCCCAAATGCCCCAAGGGCTGCAGCGCTCCAGCCCTTTACCAAGATTGGACCTTGGTTTGAGGTGAGCTTTCTCCCAGGCACCCCTAGTCTTATATTGTCTCCGGGAATCTTTTTTATTTTTTATTGTTTTTTTTTTGTTTAAAATTTTTGTATTTATTTATGATAGTCACAGAGAAAGAGAGACAGAGAGAGAGAGAGGCAGAGACACAGGCAGAGGGAGAAGCAGGCTCCATGCACCGGGAGCCCGACATGGGATTCGATCCCAGTTCTCCAGGATCACCCCCTGGGCCAAAGGCAGGCGCTAAACCGCTGTGCCACCCAGGGATCCCTGTCTCCGGGAATCTTGATGCTTCCCTGCTCCTCCTGTGATTCTGCCCAATTTCCCGGCTAAGCACTTTTTCAACAGGGAAAACTCAGCCATGGATATTTAAAGTTCCTGCTTGTTCAGGGCTGGGCTTTTGTGTCCTGGAGGCTTTCACGGCTCCACTTTAAGCCTGCTAGTCTCAGTTGACTTCCTCTACCTTATTCCCTTCTTTCTTTCTTCTTTCTTTCTTTCTTTCTTTCTTTCTTTCTTTCTTTCTTTCTTTCTTTCTTTCTTTCTTTCTTTCTTCTTTCTTTCTTCTTTTTTTTTTTTTTTTTTTTTTTTGCCTTCCTACCTTGTTAAAAGCAAAACTTTTCTCTCTGTAGCATTCCAGCTGCTCTCTCTTTACCTCTCAGGTCGAATTCACAGGTGTTCAGGATGTTTTGAAAGATATCTAGGTAAGTTTGTGGGACCAGATGGATTGAGGACCCCTATTCTTCCACCATCTTTTGGAAAAAAAAACCTCATTTTTTAATAAATAATATATGGATTGCCAATATGAGAATAATAAATCCAAGGCAACCACAAAAATATGCCCATTCGAAACAGTTAATATTATTTTTACAGTTCATTTTGTTCCTAAGACATATTTAATTAGGTATATAAAATCAAACTACAGTGTTTTAAAATAACTTGGAAATGTTCTTCTATGTGATTATATCTCCAACTGGATATTCAGGATATAACATTTTGCATTTAATTTTTAGTCACTTTAAACTTAATTTAGTTTTATATTTGTATAAAATATTAATGTGAATCCAAGTGTTAAAAAAAAAACTATAAAGAAGCCTAGCATCTATCATAGTACCTTTGCTGCAACTCACTCCACTTTATTTCACGATTTATCTTAATATATTCTTATATATAATCAGATTTGTATTTATAGCCTTTCTTAGATTAGATAGCTCACCATAAAATTTTCTTTGTGTTTCTTTTCATCATTTAATGAAATAATCTGTTGTTTATTTCTTAATAGTATATGTTAATATTTATCTTTGTTTTATGGCTGTACTGTATTTGTGAGGAGTATATCACAGGCATTTGACCCATCCTCTAATAAAGTACATTTGGACTATTGCTGTTCTGTAAGCGTTGCAAATAGAGTCAGTGCTAATAAACATATGTATGTACATGTAACAATTTTGTCATTATATCTTTGAGATGGATTCTCTAGAAGTGAGATTTCTAAGTCAAAGTGTTCAAGCACAAACAAATTTGCTAAATACAGGTCTTAAGGATTAAACCATTTTTCATTTTCAGCAGCAATGTATGAATATTTTGATTCCTCAGAGTAAATCAAAGTGTGTGTTGTCAAGCTTGGATTTTTGCCATGATAACAGGTAAGAAATGTTATCTCATATAGCTTTGATTTTCATTATTTTTTACTATAGGTGAGAAAAAGTGAATTGTATACTACAGAACCATTTTCATGTATTTTTCACTGAACTGCCTAGAGCCTCAATATTTTTGTTGTAATGTTATATTTTAAGTACATTACTTCTTATGATAAAGGTTGATTAAAAATGTGTTCTATCTGTAAAAATTGCCAAAGAGTTCAATAGTGATGTTAAAATTAGTAAATAAATTATTCTTAAAACAATTAGCATTTACTTCCTACATGACAGTCACTCTTTTAGGTACAAGCTATAGCATAACAAACTAAAGGCCTTGCTGTCACGAGGTATGGTCTGGTGGAGGACACAGCCCATACATAGGCTAACAAGGTATTAAACAGAATAATATTAACTACTGCTAAATACTAGTAAAAAAACAAAGCAGAGGTTGGTGGAGGTGGGACACTATTTTATAGAGTTATTACTGAGGATCTCTTTAAAGAAATGACACTGAGCTTTTGATATAGATGACTAAAAGTGAGCTTTTTGAAGTTCTAATAGGAGGAGGGAAGATAGAACTAATGTAAAGGCTCTGATTCAGATAAGGAACTTACAAGTCTGTGTATAACACAAATGGCCTGTGTGGCTTCAAGAGCCATAGGCATTAGAGTGGTATAGATCAAGCCGGAAGGGAGATTAATGCCAGATCACTTAGAACTTTGAGGGATATAATGAAAATATTTAATTCTAGGTTTATAAGAGGCAATTGAAGATTTGAGAGATATGATTTATGATATCTCTGGCTGTGATATTTCTGGCTATAAGTGTGGGGAATACATTGAGACTAGACAGCAAAAACATAAGCATGTATGCCAGCATAAGGGAAGAAAACTAATTTTCCCTCTATCTTTCTGAGTTCTTAGCTGAGACTCCTATGTGATAAATTACAGATTAACAAGACAAAATCAAACAGAAGTTTATTAATATGTATACTTCACATATACATGGTAGATACCCAGGGGAAAAAAAATAGTAATTCTCTGAAGTTGACTTCAGACTTAATTACCATCTTAATAAGAAAAAAGGAGAGGTATGTAGACCTCTCAGAGAAAAGTAATTAAATTTTAGGAAAAATGAATGGGCCCTTAGGACAGATGGGAAGTATGATAGCTTGAGACAATGTTTGCTAGGTATAGTGTAGATTTCTAGTCTCCTTAACTGTGATGAGTCATTCTTCGATGTGTTACAAAATTCCTGGGTAGGAGCTCTATGACAATTAAGGTCCTTTCTGGAGGATATATCTTTCTATAGACAAGGAGTTCAGAAAACAAAACAAAACAAAACAAAACAAAACAAAAAACTCTTCTTGCATTTGCTCTTATTAAAGTGCCTACAGCTGAAAATAATCAATATACCATAGTGGCATGTTTGGGGAGACATATTCTGCTACCCTTCACCAGTCATCGTTCCAAGTGTTTTGCATGAATTGATGAATTTAAGGCAAACAATTTTATGAAGTAGATAATAATTCCACAGATGAAGTAATTGAACTCCAAAAAGGTTACCTAAATCTCTAAGTCATACATCTGGAAGCAATGACAATCTGAAACCAGACTATCTCTCTTCATTCGGGCATGGAATTTTGTTGATATTATATGGACCAAAACTTAGATATTAAAAATTAGAAAATGTTAAAATTCATAGTCCCATTTAAAAGTCATTCTAAGAATATATTTAAGGGTCTAACGGTATCCGCTCTCTTCAGTAATGCTTTTCTCTCTGTTATTAGCCAATTGAAGTTGGAAATTTTTGTTGGGAAAATAAGTCATGAGCCTTGGGAATCTCTAAATGAACACAAATTAGCACATTTTTAAAAAACTGATTTTATGATTTTTATGATTTTTGTTTGTAATACTGTTGTAAAAATCAGATCTAAACATTTCGGTCTTCAGTGAAAAAATAACACTGAGTTCTATTTTTCAATACTAAATTTTAAATTATATTCATGAAAAAGTGCTTGATTTTTAAGTTAGATTTGAAATAAAAGAAAGTTTAGAGGAAAGGGGCAGTTTAACAGGATAGTTGTGTTTCCTGCTCCTGATCTTTTAAAGCCAAAAATAAACATGCTCAACACTTGTTTATGGTAGCACACTGGTGGTAAAGGGAATTGGGGCATGCGAGACCTCATGCACATTCCCTTTTGAGTACAACATCTCTCCCCAACATATACCACAACCATCTTGAAGAAATCTATAAGTCCTAATGCCTGGAATGTTTAGAGCCATTGGGAAAAACTTAGTACATTAAAACCAATCTATAAAAGCAAAAATAATACATTTTTTTAAGTTAAAATAGAATTACCTTTGCACATTTTCTGATGAGTCCCTTTTGAAGCCATTATTTATTTCCTATCCTGGGATAATTGAATTGTATCCTGAAAACATGCTAAGCAGGGTTATTTTTACTTGAAGGCCATTACCTTTTTCAGAGGACCACGTGGTTGTTCAAAAATAAATGCTTAGTAAAAAATACAATGAGATACCACTCAGCATCCACTGGGTTGGCTATCATCAAAACAAAAAAAATAACAGTGGAATCCTCACACATCGCTGGTGATAATGTACAATGATACAAGTGCTGTAGAAGGAGGTTTTGTGTTTCCTTAAGAATATACCACATGACTCAGCGATCTCACTTCTAGATACATAACCAAAAAGTTTTACAAGCAAGTACTCAAACAAGTACTTGTTTATGAATGTCTGTGTTCCTGTTCCTGTAAATGCTTCACTTGATAACAAACAATACAAATGCTTCCTGACTTACAATGGTTCCACTTATGATTTTTTGACTTTACAATGGTGTGAAAACAATTCACATTTGGTAGAAATTGTACTTTGAATTTTCAACTTGGATCTTTTCTAGAGCTAACAATAGGTATTACAACACTTTTAATATTTTCTTTCTTAATGCTGGGCAGCAGCAGGAAACCAAAGCCCCAGGAGCCACGTGATCTTGAGGGTAAACAACTGGTACACTTAGAAGCAATCTGTATCCATACAAACATTCTGTTTTCACTTTTAGTATACCATTCAACAAATCACATGTGTGTTCAATACTTTATTATAAAATAGGTCTGATGTCAGCTGATTTGGCTCAAATGTATGCTAATAGTGTTCTGAGAATGTTTAAGGTAGGCTATGCTAAGCTATTGTGTTCAGTAACTTGGGTGTTTTAAATGCATTTTTTAAGAGATTTTATTCATTTATTCATGAAACACACACACACACACACAGAGGTAGAGACATAGGCAGAGGGAGAAGCAGGCTCCATCCAGAGAGCCCAATGTGGGACTCGATCCTGGGACTCTTGGATCACCTCCTGGGCTGAAGGCAGGCACTAAACCACTGAGCCACCCAAGTGTCCCTTCCTTTTTTACTCAATAATAGTTTCAGCCCATAATGAGTTTATTGGAATGTAACTCCATCATAAGCTGAGGAAGACCTGTAAAGTCAATTTCAAAGATTTCTTAAAATCCAACAAATGAATTCAGTGTTGTGCTATGCCCTCTAGGAGATTTAATCAATCATCAATCTAAATAAATACATCTCAAGGAACCTGAAGAGTTATACATTACAATTTTTAATTCTCATGCTTAAATAAAAATAATAAAAAGAGTTACGGCTATGCACACAGAGAAAATTGATTCCATTTAAAATAATTAGAAACTAAAAGTTCTTCAGGAAATAAAATAATTACTTTGTAATGAACTTAAAAAAAAACAAAATCCATACCTAACAAACACCTTTAAAATAGGGTCCATTATTATCCTAGTTTATAGATGAAGAAACTCAGGCACAAAGAAATAAAATAGATTGTCCAAATAAACACATTAGCAAAAGAAGGAAAAATAATTTCTACTTAGATAGTATAGTTCTAGTATCAATATTTAATTTGATTTCCTCTTAGAAGGATTATAACAGTATATTTGTATTGTAAGTATTAATATTTTACCTAGCATTAAAAAAACAATGCTTATTGCAGATCTTTGTAGACAGAGAAAGATACTAATAGATACACTGAAATTTGAAAAATCAAGATAAAATTCATCAATGAAGACAGAATAATTTTATTTAATTAAAAAATAAAATCCTTTGTTCATAAATTTGGAATATTCTCTTCTGAAACAGAAATGTAAACATTGCAATTGATTCAGTGGCAGCATGAGGGCATCCTAAGATCATGGTTATATAGTCATTTACCACTTATAGTGGTCTTTGAATATAGTTTGTAGGCATATTTCTTTTACCAATATGTATCACTTTTAAAACAATCTGTTTTTTTTGGAATAGCTGAGAGATAACTGAAAACTTTACTTCAAAATACCTATTTGTTTCTTTCATAGAATACTTCTAGTGACCTAGATTTTATGGCCTTTCTACTTATTCTCCTAATTTGCCCTATATTAAACTAATATTAATGTAATAGGTACTACTGGAGTATCTCTTCAGCCTTTCTGTAAGGATGCTTGATTAAAGTAATGAGGTGCTTCCCTGGCATGTATGTTTCCTCTCTGTCTCTTTTTATTTCTGAGAAAAGCAGTGGGACACTTGATCCATGCTTGTGAGTCAGGATTTCTGCATTTATAATTCAAACTCCTTCTGTGTCCTGAATTTAAAATGGAAATTATTATTATAATTTGTTTAATATCCTAGAAAATAACTTTTTTTTCCTTTTTAAGGTAGGCTGTATTATTTGTTTTCTATTTATTAAATGAAAATAAATTTTGATTAGCATGAGATGAAATCAGAGCTCATAGCACATAAAAAGAGAAATAGCAACATCAGGGACATTTTCCAGTTCAAAGCCTTCTATGGTCTAACATTCCAAATTTGGATCCATTTGAAGGTGAGTAAAAAATCTCAGAGTATTGTTAATGGATACTTGCCAGAGAGCTTTGATCCTCTCAGGGACAGTTTTGTGCAATAGAAAAACCCTTCTGTGAAATCAGTGGTGAAGCACCAGTCTATACTTCTGATAAAAATGTGACCCATAAGAGAACAAGAAACTGATCCAAAAGAATCTAAATAATTCTTATGCTAAGTGCTTCACTCTAAAAAACTTACCTTCCTTGTGTATTATGACCAGGTGAAAGGTTGTCATGACAATGTGCCAGCAAATGGCCCAGAATAAGATGGCATCCTCAAAGAAATTACTACATGAGCCAATCCCACGTCACCCAAAGGGCACAAGCCCCACAACCCCAGTGAGAAAGCAATACATTATAGCCGTTCAGCCAAGGGTCTTTCAAAACTGAAACAATCATTTCAGTTATCTTGTCTCCTTCCATAAAGTTTTCCATAGACAGAAATCATCAATAGTTGATTTGGTAGGATAGTGAGCAGCCTAGTGGCATTTGTTTCACATGGGAAAAATGGCTATCCCTTTGGGGACAGTTTTATATTACAGAAGAAAAGCTTTTAATCAAGGATCCCTTGATTCACAGAAGTTCCCTAAATGCCTCTCTGATGCGCTGCTAGTTTGCTTAAATTGAAACCTGATTTTGTCCACTAGGCTGCTGTGGATATTTAACCTCAGGACCAGTTCTGTAGAAAGTAAAATAAATTTGATCATTCTCCATGGTGGGCAGAACTCAGAACTCATTTCCATAGCTCTAAAAATTACCCCCTTGAAAAAAAATATTATATTTTTTTCTGACTTTTGGCCTATGGATATTTTTTAACTGTTTAGTCTACCTCTTGGGAAGCTATAGATTGCCTGGCAAAGTCACTTATGTTTGGAACCACAAGCTGGAAACAAATTGTGGCTGTTAATATTACCATCTGTGTTACTCTAATATATTCCCAAAACAAGAGCCCATTCTCTGTTATCACATTGGTCAAAAGCTAAAGATTGAACCTATATTACTTAGATGGCTATATTACTGTTCCAATCCACCATTGTATGAGACGTAGAAACAGATCCACCATCTATAGATTGGGCAACAAAAAAATACTGTTTTTGATAAAGGATCTACCAATGCATTCAAGAATTGAACTCCTGGGATGCCTGGGTCGCTCAGTGGTTGAGCATTTGCCTTCGGCTCAGGGTGTGATCCCCGGGTCCCAGGATTGAGTCCCACATTGGGCTCCCTGCATGGAGCCTGCTTCTCCCTTTGCCTATGTTTCTACCTTTCTCTTTCTATCTTTCATGAATAAATAAATATAATCTTAAAAAAAATGGAACTTCTTCAAGAAGTTGACTTGTTTGAAGACTCCATCTTAATCTGGCAAATTTGCTGCTACATTGTTAAGATAATATTTAATTTTATACTGATTAAATATTTCTTAAAATTTTCATGGTAGAGGGCTGACTCTAAGAATTATTGAATAAGTTTCATAACATTGAATGAGTTTCTCATTTTCCTGTGGGTTACTGTTTTTCATAAGTATAGACAAATTCAGGAGGCCATATTGCATGGGATATGGCTTCTGTCGACTCACAGCAGATAAACTTCATCTTCTTGAAGATTATTGATGTAGATATATTTTTGCTATTGTTTATTTTAATTCCATTATAGTTAACATACAGTGTTATATTAGTTTCAGGTGTACAATATAGTGATTCAACAGTTGCACACATTACTCAGAGCTCATCAAGAGAAGTGGAGTCCTAATTCCCTGCACCTATTTCATGCATTCTCCTACCCACCTCCCCTCTGGTAGCCATGTTTGTTTTCTATAGTTAAGTGTCTGGTTTTTGGCTTGTCTTATTTTTTCTTTGGTCATTTGTTTAGTTTTTTATGGCTGAGTAATACTTAGTTTATATATAAGCGATATATATATATATATATATAACTTCTTTATCCACTCAGCTAGATGGACACTGAGGCTGCTTCCATAATTTGAATATTATAAATAATATTGCAGTAAACATAGGGATACATATATCTTTTTGAATTAATGTTTTCATATTCTTTGGATAATGCCCAGTAGTGGAATTACTGGATCATAGAGTAGTTTTATTTTTAAATTTTTGAGAAACCTCCGTGCTGTTTTCTACAGTAGCTTTATCAGTTGGTATTCCCACCAAAGGTGAATGGGTTTTTTTTTTATCCACATCCTCGCCAACACTTGGCTCTTGTGTTTTTTATTTCAGCCATTTTGAGAGGCATGATATGATATCTCATTGTGGTTTTAATTTGCATTTTTCTGATAATGGGTGATGTTGAGCATCTTTTCATGTGTCTCTTGGCCATTGTATGCCTTATTTAGAGAAATGTCTATTCATAACTTCTCATTTTTGATAGGATTTTTGCTTGTTTTGTTTGTTTTTTTTTTGGCATTGTATAAATCTTTTATATATTTCGGATACTATATTGAATATGTCATTTGCAAATATATTCTATTCAATCTCTTGTCTTTTAGTTTTGTTGATTGTTTCCTTTGCTGTACAGAAGCTTTTAATTTTGATGTACTCCTAATAGTTTATTTTTGTTTTTGTTTCTCTTGCCTTTGGAGACATATCAAGAAAAATGTTTCTATGGCCAATGTCAGAGAAGTTACTGACTGTGCCCTCTTCTAGAATTTTTGTTGTTTCAGTTATCATATTTAGGTCCTTAAACTATTTTGAGTTTGTTTTTGTATATGATCTAAAAACGTTATTTAGTAGTATTCTATTTATTTATTTATTTATTTATTTATTTATTTATTTATGATAGTCACACACAGAGAGAGAGAGAGAGAGAGAGAGGCAGAGACATAGGCAGAGGGAGAAGCAGGCTCCATGCAGGGAGCCCGATGTGAGACTCAATCCTGGGTCTCCAGGGTCACACCCTGGGCTGAAAGCAGCGTTAAACTGCTGAGCCACTCAGGTTACCCCCATTTTCATTTTTCATTTTTTTTTTCACTTTCCCATTCAGCTTGATTGCATTTAATTACTCTGTCCTCCAAGTCACTGAACCAGTCATCTGTTCCTCTGGTACTATTATTCCATCTAAAGTATTTTTAACAATTATTGTTCTGTACCTCTGATTGATTCTTTTTATAACTGCTATCTCTTTTCTGAGGGTCTCACTGAGGTCCTACACTCTTTTCCCAAGCACAGTGTTTATCTTTCTAACCATTACTTTAACTTCTCTATAATGCATATTATTTATCTCCATTCCATCTTACTTTCTTGTGATTTTATTCTGTTCTTTCATTTGGGACATATTCCTCCATCTTCTTATGTTGTCTAACTCTCTGTGTCTGTTTCTGTATGTTAAAAAAAAAGTCAGCTACTCCTGCTTTTGAATGTAGTGACCTTATGAAGAAGTGGTCCTATAGTGCTCTTTAGTGCAGTTTCCCCTGTTCATCAGAACCTAGTGTTTAAGGAGTGTCTCCTATCTGTGTTTTCAGTCCAGCCATTAGCAGTGATTCTCTTTGCCTATTGTGGTCAGAGTTTGGTCTCTGTGCTGTTAGTGGCCCAATCTGGGTCCATCTTGGGTTTGAATGGAGTCACATCAGATGTTTTCCAGAGATGTAGTAGCATAGAACTATAGGGACATTCCCTGTGTTGTCATCCAAGAAGCATTCATTGGTGGGCAGAGCCTATAGTCAGACTAAATGTCTGCCGCTGGTGGTTGTAGTTATCTTCTCCTCTCTCTGGGGCAGGAACTACCTTTTTAAAGATTTTATTTATGTATTCATTAGAGACATTGAGAGAGAAGCAGAGACATAGGCAAAAGGATAAACAGACTCCCTGGGGGAATGCTTGATGCAGGACTTAATCCCAGGATGCTGGGGTCATTACCTGAGCCAAAGGGAGATGTTCAACCTGTGAGTCACTCACAAGGCCCACAGGGGCTACTTTTGAGCAGTTCTGGTCCCTCTCAGGGTGTTTTTCACATCACCAGGCTTGCAGCACTGTTTTGGGTGGGCTCTGGCAAAGGCATATTGGAGGGAGCAAGTTAGCAAGAGAACATAAGGGTGGCATTAGTAAGGTTCGTACAGGTCAACTGTGAGAGGGGACCTGGGGTTGCATTAGAAAACTTTTGTAGCAATACTGGAAGGAGTCAATCTGTAGGAGAATGCAGGGGTGGGACACATGGTATCAGCAAGGTCCGTCCAGGTCTGCTACTGAAGGATACCTGGAGCTGAGTCCTGGCTGGAGGAGTTGTGTCCACAGGGGGACACAGGGATGAGGTGCATTGTGGGCAAAGTAGGTAGTTCTTATTGTTTTGGTTCCAGCGGGTATTAGTGTGTTTAGCCTGAGGGGTAGGGAAGAGAAATGGTATCCACCAACTTTCTTGTTATTTCAGAAGTCTCCCAATGATTCTTGCACCTCCATTACAGGTTCTAGGATTAGTAAGGAATCTCTTGGGACTCCTGGGTAGCTCAGTGGTTGAGCATTGGCCTTTGACTTAGGTCATGATCCTGGGGTCTTGGGATCAAGTCCTGCATCAGGCTCCCTGCAGGGAGCCTGCTTCTCCCTTGCCTATGTCTCTGCCTCTCTCTGTGTGTCTCTCATGAATAAATAAATAAAATCTTTAAAAATTAAAAAAAAAAAAAGAAATCTGTCTCCAGTATATCCCAGATGTTTTCAGACTACTGCTTCTATGCTGTATGTCCATAGGACTATTTGTTGCACTATCTCTTTATGGGTGGGGCCTCAGTTTCCTATCATCTCCTGGTTCTCCCAGGGCAGAGCTCACTTTTTGAAGTACCACATGTCGAACCCTACTGATTGTAAGAACTCATGATATTATGCCCCACCCCTGCTTTTCAAAATCGAGTGTTATATGGATTTATCTTCCCTGTGTGGATTCCCTGTACCCAGGGTGCTTGGTGTTAGTCTATTTGTCTCCCCTCTCTGAACACATGGCATCTCTCCTGAGGACAGTTCTACATGTTCACTTAACATACAACTGTGTCTTACCTTTCCACCCTGTTCAAGTGGCCTCTTCTCTATACTTATCTGTGGAGAGTCTGTTCTGCCCATTTTGGGCTCATTTTCTAGGCTAATTACACTAATGTGTAATTAACTGCTGTATTACATCAGTGTAATACCCTGATGTATATCCCTGAGACAAGGTAATATTAGGACCTTTTATCTCTGCCACCTTCCCCTCATGTAGCCTCACTTTTAAGTGATAATGTTATGGTTCTATTCTGACCAGCCAACTCCAGCACATCATTATAGCTCTTGAAACTAATAAGACATATGTTTTCAGCCATTGCCAGTCTGATGAGTATATGTCTTTCATTGCAAAAAATTACTCAACAATGGACTGATAGTTGAGATTTTCAAAGAAGCTCTCATGCTTTTTACAATCTCAAGTCAACTAAAATGATTTCTGATTTGGACTCCTTTACCCCTTTCTTGGTCTATATATCTAAGTAAGGGTGTTTAGTCATTTAATTTATATGTGCCCAGAAATAAGTTATTTATAGGCTTCTTCCTAGATAAAGATCAAAACAAGAGTAGATGAGTTATGGAAATCAATTTTGAAAATTTGGATTTCATCATAGTCAGCTAAGGCATAATTTATCTTTCCCTCAACACTAACCCCAAAATTGCCTGAGTGCTGCATCTTTCTGGTGGCAGCCTGGCCAAAAAGGTACCTACAAGATTAAACCTAATTCTGATTCTACTCTTTGATTGTTTTTGTTGGATTCACATGGTTTAAGGTCATGAACATAACATTTTGGTTGACTGTAATTGTCACCATATCCTTTTTTCTACACTGATCATAATCTCTATAGTTTTATAAAAATTCCCTTCCAAATAATTGCAATTGATCCCTTCAAACTAAAGGTCTTGATGCAAGTAGGGGATGATTGAGAAATAGGTAAAGTTTTAGCTACTTGAATGAGATAAATCAATTTCATTTTGGAAGGCAATCCCTCAGAACGTGAGAGATACAAGGGAAAGAGGACCACTGTGTTCTTTATATTTCAGTGTTGACCTTTCTTTATTAAAGAAAACATACTGGAATAATTTCTCCAATATGCTTCCTGAACCTTAGATTTAAATGACCGCTAAGTTTTCCATCATTTGCCAGGCAGCTCTAATCAGGACTTGATCACGGTTCCCCTAACCTTCCCAAGAAGACTTTTAGAAATAGGAAATGATGGCCCCAGTTCCCACTCCTCTACCCAAACATTTGTCAAATCAATCTTCTGTATGTCAGCCCACTGGGCAAACAAATACCACCTGGCTGAGTATGTGGAAAAACAAGATAGGGATCCCTGGGTGGCGCAGCGGTTTGGCACCTGCCTTTGGCCCAGGGCGCGATCCTGGAGACCCGGGATCGAATCCCACGTCGGGCTCCCGGTGCATGGAGCCTGCTTCTCCCTCTGCCTGTGTCTCTGCCTCTCTCTCTCTCTCTCTCTCTCTCTCTCTCTATGTGACTATCATAAATAAATAAAATTAAAAAAAATATTAAAAAAAAAAAAGAAAAACAAGATAGGTTGTACATTCCTTCTAAAACCAAAAACTAGAATCAATTATTAAAACTAAACTGGAAACCCAAAAACCTACCATCTTTCCAGAAAGTTGCTTTGGATGATCTGTAATCCCTGAATGATCAATTAACACTTTGAGGGTTCTCAAAATTGAGACGGACTTTCTCATTTCATGAGTAGCATGAGTACTGATGAGCCTGTAATTTTGTATAGAACCAGGCATAACTTCTCTCCTTCCTAAAAACATCACTTGAACCTTAGTAGTAGTCATAAGAGACCTTAAGTGTTGAAATAAACATCACAGTAGAATCTCAGATGAATATGGAAATCTCTCCAAAATGGTACTTCTTTAGTTATTCTAGGAAGCTTCCTAAAATAACGGACTTTCTTTTTTTTTCTTTCCTTTTTTTTTTTTTTTTTTAATGTGCATTCTGCTGGCAGTTATTCCTACCATGGGAGTGATTTCTGTTAAAAAAAAAAAAAGAAAAAGTGATAAAATATATGTGCCTTTCTTTGGCTGAAATGATTAATGATCTAACCTTGACCATGGAAGTCATTCAGGTTAATCTCAATTCTCTGTTCAATGATTGTAATGGATGATAGAATTTCCTTGGATTTCTTTGTGGCCAAAGAAAAGCCCATGCATTGCTAATATATCCTTCTGAGCTGGAATAATGCCTTGGACCAAGGTAAAGATCAATACAAAAGCTTAAAAAAAAAAAAAAAGCCAGTTAGATTTCTTAGGTAGACCCAGATAGTATGTGATTTGTTCTGCTAGTTTAGTTTGGAGATGCTGGAGGGTAAGCTAGCTAGATAAAATAAAGACACTCATTTAAATTTTGAGTGTTAGATAACAAATATTTTTTTCACATAGGTGTTCCCTATGTAATGTGTAGGCCATACTTACATTAAATAATTGTTGGGCACCTAGGTGGCTCAGTCAGTTAAGTGTCTGCTTTTAGCTCAGATCATGATCCCAGAGTACTGGGATCAAGTTCCAAGTTGGGCTCCCTGCTCAGTGGAGAGTCTGCTTCTCTTTCTCTCTCTGCCCCTCCCCCTACTTGTGCTCTCTCTCCCTCTTTCACTCACTCTCTCTTTTAAATAAACAAATAAATTTTTTTAAAAAAGTAAACAATTATTTATGTTAAAGTCCATATTGCAGGATGGCCTCATTCTACTTCTTAGAGTCCCATTGATATTTCCTTTAATTTAATACTACATGAGCAGAGGCACCTGAGTAGCTTAGTCATTTAAGCATCTGCCTTTCACTCAAGTCATGATCCAGGGGTCCTGAGATCCAGCTCCATGTCAAGCTTCCTGCTCAGTGGGAGCCTACTTCTCCCTCTCCCTCAGCCTGATGCTCCACCTGCTTGTGCTTGCTCTTTCTCTCTCTCTCTCTCTCTCAAATAAATAAGTAAAATCTTGGAAAAAATAAAGACTAAAAAAATACTACATGAGCAAATTGAATGCATTTGATCTCAGCTTCTTTGGACATATTACTCAAAATAGCATATTCATGGATAACTTACCTGAAGCCAAGATATTTTAGGAAAAATTGATGGATATTTCTGAGAGACAATTTTCCATTGTCACTTGCATGAAAATGCATTTTTAATACAGCTATTTCAAAAAGTGCATTTGTATACATATATTTTTGTCTATGTTGAGCACTTTACATGTAAACTCCATAAGAGTCAAGGACAATTTCTCTTTGTACCCAGCTTGTAGAGAACATTTGTAATATTATAGTCACCTAATAAATATTTTGGAATGAATTCATAATTATATGAATAAAAATAAATGAATAATTACTCTGCAAAAATATAATTATTATCACATACATAGTTTTTATATTTTTCCATCAGGATAATTTATTCACAACTAAAATATCTGCATATAAATAAGTTTGCTGATTATCATCTAAATATTTTGAAATATGACACTCATGGTTCATTTAAGCGTGATGAATTAAAAATAAAATTCAGTATAATCTGGATTAATGTAGTGCCATATATAAGTAGAATTAGTTAGAAAGCTCAGGAAATAATTTCTAACAGATTGTTGCAATTTGACCTACGTTGGATTAATATAGAAGGAGTAAACAACTGCATGTCTGTTCAAATGTTCTTTTAGAATACATAATCAAAGTAGAGTTAGTTTCTTGGCAACTATGCTTTTACCATATACTTTTTTATAGCAGTTGTTAAAAGATATATTTTTCCTTTTCAGTGTAGGTTTTTCTCTTTTCTATGTTGGCTATAGAGTTGTAGAGATAGAATAATTGCCTTAATTTTATATGATCTTTATGGACAAACTCTAGCCTTGGTTGATTGTGCTTCACTCCAAACAAAGCTATTATTGACTTATAAACTCCATTAAAATGGTCTGATTCCATACAATAATTGTAAATAGGTTTTTTGTTTCTAGCTATAGTGATTTCAAAAAATTATTTTCAAAAATTTTAGTCAAAGTTCCAAGTATAATAATTCCTATCTGTTCATAAGTCACATTTATGAATCCCTACCAACACACTGTATACCTCACTGCAAAGCATTTAATAATTATAATTTTTAAAAAAAGCTATTGGGTTAAAATCTGATGTCAGTCATTGAGCTCAAGTCTAAAAATTCACATAAATCACTTTCTGCTTTGCCAAAGTCATAGTTCTTTTGTACTCTATCCTTAACTGTCCCCTTGACTCTACTCATCACACTTGCCTTAATCATTCTGACTTCATAACTTCATTTGTACATAATTCTCTGCTTCCAATTTAAAGTCCATTTCAGTCATAGACCTGCTAGATACAAGAAAGGATCCTCATCAGAGCCTGGAGATACTTCAGACTGTCCTTAATCTGAGTAGTAACTTAATTAAAACAAGTAAAATTGGTGTTATTTCAGGTGAACATAAGTAAAAGCACAATATCTGAGGGATGGTTTTTATATTTCCATCTTTTTTTTTTTGGCTATGCTTAATCAATTTAAAGGAGAAAATAAACATTAGCTTTCTCTAACTCAAAGAGAGTTCTATCTCCCATCACTTTCTTTCCTAATAGTGCGATTCCTCCCAAGTAATTGTCTTTATTTTTATAGACAGAATAAACTTTACATCTACATAATATAGAATAAAACATCTCAAATTTGTAGAGTAGTAGAAAAGATATGAGATGGTGACCCAGAAGGGCAAACAAAACTACAGACTTGTATAGAATATTGATGATTAATATAGAAAGCATTTTGAATTAGGAAATTGGAGAAATAAACATCTTTTGGATTTTTGCCATATATTTTCCCTATTATTATGTCATGTGGCTTCATCAATTTGGGCATAAATATCACCGAAATTATATAAATTTCAATTTATTAGGAAGTTCATTTTTGGAACCTATATGAGTGACATTCTCTCTGCAGGTTTATTTTCAAACATGCAGCTCATAATGGTGGGGTGGGGGTCCCTTCAACCATTGCAAGGAAGTGACTGACAGAAGACATTGTTTCATACTCTCTTTGATGCAGTTGGCGTGAGACTTGGAGTTTAAAAAAGCCTTTTGTAAGTAAAAGGTTGAATAGTATGAAAGACAGTCTATACAGCTTCTATGTATTCCTAAGAGGATTTGTTCCCGCTTTTTAAAACCTGCCCTTTTGACAAACTAAAATGATTTCAAAAGAAAATGATTACCAACATGGTACATTTCACTATGGATGAATAGTGAGCTATACATTGAGATAAAGGTCAACTGTAGTTATTGGTTAAATCTGCAGGAGCCAGCAAATCAAAAAAACTGTCACTGCTGAAGGAAAGAAATGTGTCTCACCAAATCCTTCACCTATCTCTAATATGAATTAAAAAACTATTAGGTTTAATATAAATTACTAATAACATTCTACTAACTGTCTTTTTATTGAAATAGTGGGTAAGTTTGAATAGCATTGTTCTTTGACTCTAGTGAGTTATTTTGTGCCCTATCCCAAAGAGCTCTCCTATAATATAGTGGATTTTAGAAGAAATTCAGAACTGAAGCTTGGGAATGTTATTTTACAGAGGACTGTTCCTTGACATTTTCATTTACAGAGAACTGCATCTCAGAACCAGATAAATATCATATCTACAACTTATTCTAGAACATTGAAATAGGTAGAGCTTCCAGTTTTCTCAATATTTCTTTGATTTTATAGTGTCTTCAATTCTTCATAGGAATAATGTATATTTTGTATTCTTAGAGTGGAGTTTGGCCCTCTATTAGGGATGAAATTAGGGATGAAAACACCATGTCACTTAAGGTTTAAAAATTTGAAACATTCTTACATTATTGTTGGAAATTTGAATTAATTAATTACCTTTTGGAGATGCTTTCATGAAATATATGTGAAGACCTTTAAAAAAATTGACCCAGTTATTCTGTCAGGAAGGAACTGATGAAACAAACAAAAATTTGGTTCATCTACAGCTCAGTTTCTGAGAAGAGAACCTTGAATCAATCCAACAATGAAAGAATGATTAAGCAAAATTTGGGAAACCATGAAAGTGTCATCTTAATCTCTTGTGCAGGAAAGCTTTCCCTTATTACCTTGTCTAAAATTTCTCTTTACCTTTCCATATATTTTGTATATCGTATATCTCTTGTGGGACACTGTTACCTCAGTAACAGTTCTTTCCTTCTCATGCTCTGCACTGTATCTCAGGATGAATAGCCATTTGGTCGATAGGAGGTAAGTTGGGGGGAGTTGGCTGTGAGAAAGTGTGGAGTGCATTAATTTCTCTCCTCCTTCTTTACCTTTGGTTGCATCTCTAGCAGTGGCTATGTAGTCTGTGGTTGCAGTCTGTCTTTGTTGGGTCCTCTGTAATGGAAACACCATAGACCGGATGCCTTCAACAACAGTTATTTCTCACAGTTGCGAAGCCTGGCAGGTCCAAGATCAAGGCACCAGCAGAGTCAGGGTCTAGTGAGAGCCCACTTCCTGGTTCGTAGATGGTTGTGTTCTTGCTATGCTCTCACAAAAAGGCAAAAGTGGTGAAAAGGCTCCCAGAGTTCTCTTTTATAAAGGCACTAATTCTATTCATGAGGGCTCCACACTGATGACCTAATAATCTTCCAGTGCCCCGCCACTAAATACTACTATATTGAAGATTAGGTTTCAACTTATGAGTGGGAGTGGAGGGCATAAATACTCAGTATATAGCATAGTCCCTGCCAGATAGGTCTGTTGTGACTCCAGGTTCTGCAGGTAACTCTGGCCTCTAGGTTCCTGTAACACTGCATGTTTCATTTGTCCCTCCACCCTAGGAGTAGAATAAGCATACTTCTACTAGACTGGACTGATTCACATACATTAATTCAGCTTCTCAACCACTGCATCATAACTGATGCATTAAGTGTCCTCTCCTTTAGATACCCAGAGAAGTTTCCTTCCTGACTTAACTCTAACTGAAAAATTGGTGTTTTTCTACATTTATCTTACTAATATCCTTTTATAATTTATTCTTATGGAAGAGCTATAATTATTTCATGGGAGTACTACCATTAGACCCCAGGGCTGCTGTGAATTAATTCCACTTCCAATAATAAGATCTTGTCAGAAATTTCTACTTCCTAATTCAAGATCGTTCACTACTGTTGACTAAATCATGTTATAGCTGTGGTAGTACTTTAAGCACTTCTGAGAGACTGAATTAACTACACTACAAGAAAATATTGTCTCAGTAATTTGTTTTCTTTTTCTTATAGTGATATCTCTGTGCATTTTGTTTTAGTTATATCTACTTGACTTCATATTAAATTCAGATAAATTTCAAATTATCTGTTTTTTAAAGCAAACCATTTGAATGGGAAGAATGGTATTTTAATTTTTTTCAGCTTACAACTAGACCATATAGATGACTCATGAATCAACCTTAGGAAATAGCATGCAAAACAATTTTCTTGAGCTTGTGGAATTTTAAAAGTTTCCCCCCTCTATTTTAAACTTTTGCTTAGCTCTCTGAATTTGTTCTAACACTCTCAGTTTTTCTCTTTTATATCATATTTTGAGATTGTTTCCTTTTTCATTTTACTTGGTTTGTCTTTGGAAAGCAGTCCACGGTTATCTTAGACCTCAAAACAAAATTTAATTAGTTTCGCATTTCTGTGGCAGAGGTAAATAGGGATCACCATCTTATCCCAATTGGACCTTCCAATTTCTGGTTTGCTTACTTTTCAGTCTGTTAGTATTTTAACTTATTTATCAGTACTCATATTATAAAGTATGTATATTCACATGTGTCCTCTAACTAAAATTTATATTTAAAGTAAAATTAGCAGCAGGCATAGGCATAATATAGTTGGCATTTTTTATTTAATTAGGAGGCTGACCTGATATTTGTCTAAAAAATTTCTCTCAAGGACTTTTATAATAATGGAATTACAAGAAAAAATGAATTGAAAAATATTTGAAAAAATCACCCAAATAACATTACTCAAAATCTCCTTTTTATGTTGTCTATTTTTTAATAAACTAAATTTGTACAGATTAAATTCAGTTATTTTTATATGGTAAAGAAGAACCAACTAAACAGCATCCCTGTGCTTATTATTTGAACTATAGAACACATGGAGGCAATTTCCTGATAATATGTCATACATTTCTCTCAAATATTGTGATTAATAACAGTAATGGCTTTATTTGTGCTATTTATATAATCACTGGACACCTGAAATGTTTAGAGATACATATCATAAACTAATTAATGCAATTTGCTAATAACTATTTTATATTCATGCAAAAATAAACCAAAACAACTTGTAATATACATTGTTAAACTTAATTTAGTATAGTTTATATTTACTCAGAAGTCTTTAAACTGGGTTTCTTCCACACCATGAAGGCATTTTACTGTCACATATTAAAGACGTGGTGCTAAATCTGTGTTTTGTTTATACATACACCATTTTGTTTTGCTTGAAAAAAAATTGTAGGTCACTGTTGTAAGTAGCCAATTTATGTTTTAAGCATCCAGAAACAATGGTCCCACAAATCAAGCTTAAGGAGTGTTGGCTCAGACTGCTACTCTCCTCCAACCCATTCTAATTGATGAACACCACCTGTGGCACTCCTAATTCACAGCAGCAGGCAATAATTTCCCTTGGATACCCATTACCAGTAATTATTCCCAGGATAGGCTATTAGATATGGCTTGTGAATATCTCAGCTGTAAACCTGAAAAAAATTAATTCTAATATTTCCTTTGAGATTCATTTATACTTTAGTGACAACATAAATTCGTGAAATTCTCTAAAAAAAAAACCCACAAAGATACAGGCTTGTTTTTAGAAACAGTGATGAAATTATATTTATAGATATTGCAGAGTTTCAATGTGATTTTTTAAAATATAGAAACAGTTGGAAATCTTGTAGATAAGACAACATGAAGCAGTTGGTAGTTAATTGTTGTTTTTTCTTTCATACTGAAGTCATTCTAAAAAATTTGGCTTATACTGTGTGACAATTGTATGTGGCTTTGAAAAACATCATTACTTTAAAAAAGGAAAAAAAACAACAATGATAAATCAAAGTATTAAATGCATTCACACCCTAATTGCCTTCAGAAACTTGCATTAACTGAATTAAAAAACATGATGCTAAACTTACAAAATTTTTTGATTGCTTTGAATATCCCTTATTAAATTATAAATTCATTTGTAAAAAAGTGCAATATATAATTGCATATAAGCACCATCTGTTTGCAAACTTTGTAATATTTTTTAAATGATATACTTTTTGCCTCTCATTTTTACAGAGTACATATATTTGGGGCTGTTTATGTCTTTATTCAATTTTGGTGCTTAGAGCAGTTGTAATCTAAGGGAAACATATTTCACACAAAAATTTGTGAAATGTGTATTCATAAGCTCTTCTAGTCTGCTACAGAATGCTAACAAATTGTATGACATTTCACAAGTATCCATCCCTTAGTTTTTTCTGTGAAAGAGAAGTTACTGCGGTTAAGTTATAACAGATATATATGAATGGGAGTATTAGTGGCAGAAAGGAACACTTTATGGTTTTTAAAGTATTGTTATTTTATTGTTATATTATCTTATTTAATAACAATTTTAATTTTGGGCAGTTTTAAATTTATGAAAAATTGAGCAGAGTTCCTTCGATATACCCTCCAACTCTATATACAATTTCCTCTATTACTAAAATTTTTACATTAGTATGGCAAATTTGTTGCAATTAATGAACCTATGTTTATATGTTATTATTAAATAAAATCCATACTTTATTTAAACTTCCTTAGTTTTTACCTAATGTCCTTCTGTTCCAAGATCCTATCTAGGATAACACATTACATTTAGTCTTTTGTTTCTGGGTTTCTTTTAAAATGTTTATTTAAACTCCAGTTAGCTAACATACAGTGTAATATTATTTCAGGTATACAATATAGTGATTCAATACTTCCATACAACACTTGGTGCTCACCACAACAAGTGCACTTATTAATCCTTATTTAATTCATGTCCCTACCACCCTCTCCTCTGGTAATCATAGATTTGTTCTCTATTTTTAAGAGTCTGTTTCTTGGTTTGCCTCTCACTCTTCTTTTCCCCCCTTTGCTTGTTTTGTTTTTAAAATTCCACATGTGAGTGAAATCATATGGTATTTGTCTTTCTCTAACTTATTTTGCTTAGCATAATACTCTTTAGCTAAATCCATTGTCATTGCAAATGGCAAGATTTCATTCTTATCTATGACTAATATTCATGTGTGTGTGTGTGTGTGTGTGTGTACCACTTTCTTTATCCATTCATCAGTCAATGGACATTTGGGAAGTTTCCATAATATGGCTATTTTAATAATGCTACTATGCACATTGAGGTGCATATATCCCTTATGATTAATATTTTTGTATCCTTTGGGTAAATCTCTAGCAAGTGCAATTGCAAGGTCATAGGATAGTCCTATTTTTAACTTTTGAGGATCCTCCATACTGTTTTTCAGAGTGGCTACACCAGTTTTCATTCCCATAAATAGTGTAAGAGGGTTCCCCTTTCTCTATATCATCACCAACACCTATTGTTTCTTATAGAGAGGAACAATTTGTCTGCAAAGTGCACAGGATGTGAATTTCTTAAGGAAGAGAAGATTTTTTTTGTCCTAAAAACAAATGACTGTTCTGGAATGAGAGGAAAGTGCTGAACAAAACGTGAGTGGATATATGAAGTTGTAGAAAATTCATGGAAATGAAATTTTTTCCTGGTCAAAGCTGGTTAGGATTTGGTGGGTTTATGTATAAGATCATCAAAAAGAACTTTAGTATGAAATATTTTACTAATATATTGTTAGAATTTTATTTTTTCTGTTAAAATAAAAAATATCTTGAGCTATTGGTCGGCTTTTTTTTATTTTTTATTTTTTAAAATATTTATTTATTTATTTATTCAGAGAGAGAGAGGCAGAGGGAGAAGCAGGCTCCATGCAGGAAGCCTGACGTGGGACTTGATCCCCGGTCTCCAGGATCACACCTAGGCTGCAGATGGCACTAAACCGCTGTGCCACCAGGGCTGCCCTATTGCTCTGCTTTTAATAAATGCTTCCAAAAGGGTTTTCTTTACTTTTGTAGTAATCTGCATAAAAGACAAAGATGTCATGTCCTATCAATATGATATTCCGTATTTACATTGACTTTACTGTGTTCATGATTATTTAAGATAGCAAGACATCACACTTTTGAAAGAGTTCAGTTTCTTTACAATAATGTTACTACTGTATTGGCTTTTAATTTATATTTTTTGTCTCTTTGGCTGAATAAATCATCAAGCACTTTTTCTTAATAAGCCAGCATCTTATTTAACTTACTGTTCAAGTCTCCTGACAAATACTAATATTTTGCCTTTTAAAATCACATCCTAAATGATACATTTTGAATGAAAATTTTTTTTTTTACGATTTCCCAGAGGGCTCCAGAAACATCACAAAGTTTTAGTTTGTTTCACTTTTTAAAAAGAGAGATGCTAGAGATAGTTTTATTTGACAAGTTCCTATCAATAGGTTTCTTGGGAAGCATCATGAATTCAGATCTGCTGTTCAGCCTTTCTTAGGTTAAATGTGTAGGAGTAAATGTTATTAGTATAAATATTTGAGAAATTGTATGCTGTATGGGAAGTTCCTAAAGTTATGTCAGTTTCCTCATTTTCACTGATATGTTTCTATTGATCAGGATCCAGGCCTCCCTTGACTTATGTTAGATAACAACATTATTTTATCCTCAATTATAAAGTTAGTTTTTTGTATATATACATTAACCTGATTACAACTTAACTTCTTTAATTTGAGTCCAGTATATTTTAAGCCAGTAGTTTTCAATTGTGGATTCACACTACTTACTTATGAAGTTTTATTAATATATAGGCATCTATGTAAGACCTACTTTGGACATAATGAATCCTGCTACTTGATAATGATATATTCTTAGTATGTTCTATCTATATCATATATTCTTGGTATGCTATGTGTCAGGGTGCTATATTTTACATTTAAGGATTTTTTTCTTGGTAAGGATTATGTTTATCCATTGTCATAAATTAGATATACTATCCAATCTTCTTTGAAAATGTTTAATCATATTTATAGATATTTTGTCCAAATCTTTTTAGATTGATCTTGTTGCATGGCACAGAAAAAAATGAACTTCCTTTTCTTTTTTTTTTAATTTATTTTTTATTGGTGTTCAATTTACTAGCATACAGAATAACCCCCAGTGCCTGTCACCCATTCACTCCCACCCCCCGCCCTTCTCCCCTTCTACCACCCCTAGTTCGTTTCCCAGAGTTAGCAGTCTTTACGTTCTGTCTCCTTTCTGATATTTCCCACACATTTCTTCTCCATTCCCTTCTATTCCCTTTCACTATTATTTATATTCCCCAAATGAATGAGAACATATAATGTTTGTCTTCTCCGACTGACTTACTTCACTCAGCATAATACCCTCCACGAACTTCCTTTTCAGTTGCATTATTCTTGTCATGAATTCTCATCAGATTATTTACTTAAAAAAATCACCAGTCATAATTTAATAATAGATATTTTAAGTCTTTGTTATATGTTTCCAGATAGGTTTTTTGTTTGTTTTGTTTTTGTTTTGTTTTATACTAATGATTTCCTGAAAGTGTTTTAAATCATCTGCATGCCAAACTACATCTTCAACAAAGAAGGACTGACTCAGAGTCCTGTGGAAAGCAGTATGCCAGCTATTTCTTGGTGACACTTCTTATTACTTATATAATTTTGAGAACATATTAGTGGACTGAGTTAGTATATCCAGAATTTTAATTGAGATGGAACTATGAGATTGATAACCCAAGATCATGTGGAATAAGGATTAATTACAAGGGAATGAATGAAATGGCTGTAGATGATTGCAGCTTTTTTGAAAACTATTGTTGATACCTTATAATTTTATTTTCTCAATCCAAGATGGCTCTCTTTTCTCTTAAACTATCCCACAACTCATAATAGTAGTAGATCATGCTTTTGTAAATAGAAATGAAAAATTTTTTTTTCATCCTTCCTGACCCCCCAGAATTCAGAAACCTCTAGTTGAGTATTCTTATTTCCATAGTAACATGGTTATTTGCATAAAGATTAATAAGAATCCTTGCTATTTTTAAAGAGTTTATAGAAGGGGAACCTGAGTGGCTCAGTGGTTGAGTGTCTGCCTTTGGCTCAGGTCATGATCCTGGGGTTCTGGGATCGAGTCCAGCATTAGGCTCCCTGCAGGGAGCCTGTTTCTCCTTGTGCCTGTGTCTCTGCCTCTCTGTGTCTTTCATGAATAAATAAATAAAATCTTTAAAAAAGTTTATAGTCAAAATAAGCTATTAAGCAGCAAAAGCCAGGCCTGGAATGCCATATCTGAAATGATGCTTATTTAACCAGTTATTATGAGACTTTTTAAGAAAGTTAAGGCACCTGAGCCTGAAAGGCAATGGACACAGGCTTATGCTTTATCCACAATGATGGGATTTTGAGGTACCCCAATGGCTGGCCACTAGGTCTATTCTCAGTTTCTTGCCCAAAATATAATCTGCAGGTTTTATAAGATTACACATCATCTCAAGAGAAATCCTAAATCTTCATAAACATCAGCCCATATACCTATCAGCTCACCTCAATCTGCCTCATCTAACTGAAACAAGTCCTGGAAAAACGTAAAAGTTAGGCAAGGCAAGGAAAAATGCCATATCTTTATGGTCTCTTGTTTCATTAGCAAATGGATCTCAAACAACTCCCAAGTTCTGATGGGTCTGAATAAGTTTTGGCTAAGATGGCCTGCATATTTGTTTCCTTCAGTTTGAACAATAGGTAAGTTTCTTCTTGACTTGGCCTCTGAACTCCCATTTCTTAGATTTACTTTAGAAAACTTGCAAGTGTGCATTTTTTTCTGTCTCCTATGTGATATAAAATCTCTGCCGTTCTTGCCACTATAACACAGAAATGTATTTCTTGAGGGACAGAGTACCATCCCTTTGAAATATAATTATCATTAAAGAATCATCGTGAAAAATAACACCCACATCACCCAGTTTCTGTTAGCAAAAAGGAAAGTAACTAATTAGCAAACATCATGTCTGATTGCATTAACCATTTCTCCTCTAACATTCTCCAAGATATTTTTTTTAAGTGGTTGCTCAAGAATTTACCTATCAGTTTTCAGCTAAGAACACCTTCAAGTAACACTATACTTTTTTCTTCCATAATGGAGGGTCCATATTTTAAAGACTTCCCAATTCATCTCTCCTGTTTTTTATGGCATTACTGTCATTTATTTCACTTAACTATCTGCTATGGGTACCAAATTTATCACTTAAATTATCTGCCCTAATAAAAAAAATATTCTACCTACAAATTCCTTTTCTAGTATTCTCCATTTCTCTACAAACCTTCTACTTTTTGGCCCATAGCACTTTACTTCTGCCTGAAGAACTTCTAACACTTTTTGAAGGGCAGTTTCATGAATGGTAAATTTCCTCAGTTACTGTTTGTCTGAAAAGTCTTTATCTCCTCTTTATTCTCCGAGGATTTTTTTTCTCAATATAGACTATGAGGAGTGTGTGTGTATTTACCATTCCTTGTTTCTACTCCCTAAAATCCTTCAAGAGAACCACGTTTACTTCTTACTGCTCATTCTTCTCAGATGCAGATTCATCTAACCTAATGAAGTCATTATGTTTTATCAGGACCCAATCATTTTGAATTAAGAGGTTCCTTGTCTATCCCCAGTGCATTTGGTCTGACATATTGCCCACAGTAAATTTCCAGGAGTGCTATTTCAATGTTAGATAACCCGTATTTTAGGTTTCATGTCATTTCTTTACTGAATCTTTTGCTTAATGACCGTGTAGAGTTCTCACAGTAAATTCAGGGATTTATACCTTTGTTCTTTCTCTTTACAGGAATAGAATCTGAGATGGTTTGTGAGGTAGCAATGAATCTGTTTGTCTTATTCTGATGTCAGATGACTGTTATTGAAAGTAAATCCTTAAGTTGTTTGACATTGAATTGCATACTTCTCAAAATTATCTATGCAATAATTTAACCTTGAGAAATAAATTTTAACTAAGTTTAAATATGTGTATTTAGATATGGATTATGTTTTAACTTTAGTGTATCCCTGTGATGACTTTACCTAGTATGCTGTACAAAACTGATTTTCAGCCATTTTTTGACTCCTCTGTGCTCTAGAAGGCTGACAGCTAGATATTTTGTCCATTGGTTGTAGTTTTAACCAAAAGATAGGGTGAAAGAGGCTTAGTATTTATTCCACCTGTTCTGCTCATGCGAGGCCACTGTTTTGTCAATGGCTGCATTTTCTATGACCACAGCGACTTCCAGGGGTCCCCATTTCTGTGGTTATCTTACCTCAGATAAAAATAGTCTCTTTTCCTGCAAAGCTAAAGATGATAATAGCTTCTAGTTATCGTTAGTTTCTGGGGGTTTAACTATCCATTCTAGTTCCACTCTATATCTACCACTATAAACAGCAAATTCATTAAATTACCTTTAAATAAATTGTTTTGTGCCATTTCCTTTCAGATCTGACAAGATTAACACATAGATTAACTGAAGTTTAGCAAGATTAAATCAGACTAGTGTAATATTTATCAATTACATGTCATTAAGTGATAGGAAGCAGTTGAGTAAAATCATTATTAGGATTTTCTTCCTACCTGAAATATTAGCAGGAAATTTGACAATGACAGCCATGCTATTCACATCCTTCCTTTGTCCTTCTAAGATATTTTAACATTAAGTAGATAAAATTTAAGAGAAATAAGTTATGGCATTATAAATCTAGAAACAGGTATGGACTGCTATGATGGGCTTTATATTGATTACATTAGTATATAATTAAAAACAAATAAACTCTTCTTATACTCTATCTAATTAAGGTATATGGGATTCTGCATAGTGGAAATGGTCCATAAAAGGCTTTTAATAAACAACTCCTTCAATATAAGTCACATCTCTCCTGTGAAGGAGAATTCTTGATCTATGAGAAACGTGTGTCAAGATGTAGAAAGCAAGGAAGAGATTATCATTCCCTCTTTCTTTCTTTCTTTCTTTTTTATTTTGAGTATCAAATGATTTTATTACAAAACTTAAGCCATTTATTGATCATTCAACTTTTCTAAAAAACACAAACATGAGAATAAAATAAACACACACAAGATTCATAAGCCCTTGCAGGATAGGAAGCAGCCCTGGACAGAGAGCCTGCACATGTTTTTCCTTATACCTGGTGTCTGCACTTCCTCACATTCTAGGGTCCCATGTGTTGTCACCTCTTACAGAGGAAAAGAAGCCGAAGCTCCAAGATTCATGTACAAGAGGGTCACGTCAACACTAGAGCTATTTGGTGCTAATGGCTTAAACATTCTAGTTGACAAATAAGCACTAATACCTACTCCATGCTATCCTTCACTGTCTTTTTTTTCCCACATTTTTAATTCCCATTATTGCACCAATACAGCATACGCTTTATATACATATATTTTAAATTTCATTTTTAATTTCAGCAATTCAAATACATAATATATTATCATCTTGAGAATACAAAGAACACAACATGGAGGAAGATTGAGAAAATAGGTTCCCAGTAGTTAGTCACTAGTGATTCTATAGAACTTTCCATTTAGTGTTTTCTATTCGAATTTTAAAATGTCCTGCCATGGCTCTGTAAGAATAGAGCTGCCTGGAACAGGAGGCAATGAAAAAAAATGGACCCAAAGTTAAAAAGTCAAGAAAGAAATCCAGAAGAGAGAATGCATTTTGAAACTAAATATAAGATTCCCTTCAGTCCGAGTGTACACATCCAAAGAAGTGCTAAAGGAAGAAAAGATATCCTCCCAGTTCATTCTCAAAATTGCCCATTAATGAACAAAATAGATAGTGCCCATTCATCTAAGAAAGGGAACTCTCTTCACAGCATTGTAAAAGGAATGGTGGGGTAGAGAGAAGGGAAAGTGGTGGGAGAGTAAGTTGCTTCTGAGATGCCCTAGGTGACAATGTATCAAAGCCATCACTCAGGACTCCAGGATCACTCTCTGGGCCAGAGGCAGGCATTAAACCACTGAGCCACCCAGGGATCCCCCCCTATTTATTTCTTTTGTATACACATATAATTCAAATTTCCTCTTCCTTTTAAAATCCCAGTTTATTACAAAGCACTAAATTCCATTGCTCAATGAGTCTGGGTTACAGAAAATTTAAATGGCTGTAGACATAAAAATTTAAGTAGCAAGTGTGTCTAAGACTTAATTCATGAAGCAGTGGCTATGATTCATTCCCTCCACATTAGAGTGGTGAGATATTTGAAGTACATGTACATTTTTTTCACAATAAACAATTATTTAAAACCTCAGAAGCAGAATTAAGTTTTGTTGATTCCCAGTGCTTTATTTCACCACACACATAAAAATAATAGCACTTAGTCTCTGACATAAATCAATAAAAATAAAGTACTCATTGTCCCCACTTGATAATGCATGATTCTAATAGACTGTAAAATAATTTGACAAATCAGAGAAGTTATAGTGGCATGAAAACTTAAAGAATTAATTACTAAAATTATATATTCATAAAATACATGTAATGTTTATCACTACTTAAAATGACTAAATTATCATATAAATAAAAATATAATTTCCTTTAGGACTCTGTATTTGCAGGCTTATAACACATTTTTGTTTTCAGATATTCACTACATACCCAGAGCCAGTCTTCTTTTGCTTTGTAGGTAGGAGATGGCATTTGCTAATATGCTTTTACTTTTATATTTAGTAGGTTAAATGTAGTTATAGATGTGTGTTGTCATTTTCTCTAAATGAAATTCAGCAGCAGCAGCAGCAGTTATTTCCAAATGGTATTGACCATATGCCAGAAATTCATGAAAGAGAAGAGGTAAATTAAGCAATTAAAAAAAAAAAAAAAAAACAGGACAAGGGCAATTGATAAGGGAGCATGTCATACCCATCTTGTGATTTTTGACAAGTGTAGCTGTTACACTGGACCTCTGCCCATGGAAAATTGAATTTTTTTTCTCAACAAAACTTTTAATCATTCCATTCCTTTCACTCACTTTTGCATTGTTTCCTGCATCTTTTAAATTCTCTCTTTCTCTTTAACTAATAAAATGTCCTCAAAGCTTTCAGCCCACTCCTCCAAAAAGCTGCCACTTTCTATGGCACTGCTCTGCAAACTATGCTAAGTGTTCTTGATATTTCTGTTCCACAGAGAATTCTCTAGGGGCTCCTGTAGAGATTCATACTGCCATATTTGAAACCTTGTTCCACTTGTGTGGGGCTTAAAAGCTTTCATAGCATAACTCATTCCTAGAACTTGCTTTTCTACAAATTGGCTTTTCTGAGACCTCATCATTATAGTATTTCTCTCAGATGTCTTCCTGTGATATCACTCAACAATTGTTTCTGTTTTAATTTAAAGCAAAACATATTTCTTTAAAGTCGCTTTTGTTTTCCAAATCACTTAAGGGGAGCCACAATAAATGAAATATCTGTACTAGAGACTTTAAGTGTGAACATTTGGAAAACACCAACATTTTAGCTTTGAGTTCAATATTCCAATTAGAATGAAGCATCTTATGCAATAGGATTTGCATTATCCTTTGGGCAAGATATTTATATAATGCCAAACTATGGGATCAGGAATAAGAGACTTTTCAAGCTATTTAAAGTAACTGATAACTGATTGGATTCTCCAAGAATAACTAAAGACTCATTCTATGTAGTTTTGCTTTAATGAGCAAATTATATGTCTTCTCCAAAAATGGAATATGAGAATATATCTTAAACGACCCAACTATACTATGAAAGATATTTTATTTATGATTTCATGAATATGCATAAAGTTACACATATCCAGTAAGTAAATTCCAGAAATTCTTGTGCCTCATGGATTAGTAATAAATGTTCCATAATCAGCAATATTAAGTAGTATTCATTCCTAATTGGTAAATGTAAAAAGCAAAGAAGACATGGTAGTTAAGATTGTAATTATTCAAATAGGAAGATTCTTTTTGACGATATTTTTTTTTCTATGAAAACATAAGCCTTTGGTCACACAAGTATGCTTTTGCTTTGATGTTAGAGAATGCCTATACAGAACAATGCTGTTCTGGGCACTGAGTGTCACTCAAAGTGAGGTGAAATGGCATAGTTTTCCTGCATTAGAATTTAAGTCCTACATAAAAGGTCAGTCATGCGTTTCCAAGTAGGAGAGTCTAGAACTGGGGAGGGAGAGAAAGGCTGGGGTGGGATCAAGAGAAATAGTGTTAAATTAATTTTGTATTCCCTAATGGGGTATCTCTTGATGGAGGCTAGGCTTGTTAGTAATCTGTCTACCACATGAGCATCAGCCAGAAGTATTACTCCAAATCTCTGGGCATTAATTGTGGGCATGCAGCCAACTCCTTAGACTTGCCTTAACTCTAGTGCAGCAGGAATTCAGCAGTTAGCATGGAGTTAAGGGCATATCTGTTACTAAAATATCACAATAAATCCGGATGATATTCATTTGTCTGTGAAAAGCTCCTACATTAATGATTAAGGTCATGCCATTTAATTATTCATCTTCTGTATTATTTTGTAAATGTACTAAACTCAATCTTATTTCCGTTACTCTCTTATTCCCAAATTCAATGATTATCTTGTAGGAAATATCTTTTTTTGTTAATACAATTAATTTACTGTTTAAAAAGAAATTCGAGAATATAAAAACAATAAATAAAATATCAAACCCAGAAAAAAGTAAATCAGGTCAAAAGAGTCCCCTAAAAGTCATAAGGAATATCATTCTATAAGGAACATCCAAGGGATATAAAGGAAGGGAGAGAAAATGGTGAAGGGAAGAAAGTTTTAAAAAAATGAAATACTGTTATATATGTATTTAAAAGTTTGTATATTGGATATATTTGCATTTAGGAAGAAATAAATAAACATAAAAATTTCCAAAATGTATGCAAATGTTGCTTCATTTTATAGCATATCAGTTACTCAAGATAATTTATGCTGAGTTTATAAAAATCAGTGGAAACACTGATATTTTAGAGTTTTAACATCTTTATTTTAATCCATGTTTCTATATTTTATATATACATATATATAAGGTTATATATGGCTCTATTTATTTATTCATGAGGGACACATAGACAGAGAGGCAGAGACTAGGCAGAGGGAGAAGAAGCAGGCTCCATGCAGGGAGCCTGATGTGGGACTTGATCCCAGGACTCTGGATCATGCCCTGAGCCAAAGGCACATGCTCAACCACTGAGCCACCCAGGCGACCCTCTATATTAGATATTGACAAATGGTTCTGCATTGTATTTTAGAGAGCAATACTTGATTCCATGGTCTTTGTATTATTTTTTCTTTCATATGGATGAGAACAATTATATACAAATTTTATTTTAGTAAAGTCCCCAGTTTTTGAATACTTTTTGTTTGAAAATAGAATTCTCACCAACAATTTTGTTACAACAGTGTAGTAATTGTATGCTCAAGGTATAAATTTATAGAGATGACTGAGTGATGATGTGGAGAAGATGATGCCTTTGAAAGAGCTTTTTTCTTGCATTTCCCAAGGGGAGGGAGCACATTATGCCATGCAGAGACACATGGGGAATCATGAGGTTTGGGGGAGAAATAGAAAGAAGGAGTAGGAGGAAGCGTAAGCCAGAGTTTTTATTCAAATTTCTGCAGGAATGGCAAAGGAGGGCATGAGAAACAGGTGAGGACTAGGTAGTTTGAATAATGTATGCGGGCTCTGGGTTATAGAGGTGGTATTTAATGGTCTAGTAGATGATCCTGGATGATTTAGGACAGGAGAAACATTGATTTGGAATGTGAAAGTTAGGTAGGGGGTGGTCCAGATTCTGGGCTCTGGTTGGCAGGGGAGATGCCCATCCCTTTGGTTGTTAGTCTGGCTCTATTATTAGTGAATATCAAATATACAAGTATAGAATCTAAGAAAACAGAACACATTGTTCTGAATAACTTTTATTTTGATTCACTTTTTCTTTGTCTCTATAATAGTTTTTATTCCTATTTTCTATAAGGACTCAGTTATGAAATGATGCAAGAGTATCACCTGTATAACTGACAATGAATAACTTGTTTATGCATTTGGTCTTTAAAAGCCAGATGAAAGCCCAAGGCAGACAAACAGTTAAATTATAGTGGGTTAGACATAGGTATTTATCTTTTCCATCAGATAGAGTTACTGTAATAACCAGTTGGAATGAAAGGTCAAGTACACACAAAGACATATAGGTTAGTAGAAGGTAGCAGAAAAGGTGTCATGAGAATTTTAGAAGCTAGAAAATAAATATGCAGTTATGTGACACGAGAGAAAGACGCAGTCTAAGTTGACAAGATTTGGAAAGGAAGCCATAGCAAATAAGGGACTCTATCCGTAACTGACATGATCAGAAATGGAAGGTGCCAAGTTCTTAATATATAAAGATTGAATTCAAATTTAAAATGAACCCAGACATATTGATTTTATTTTTAATACAAATTTCTTAAATTTTTATTGTTTGTTTTTTGGGGGGGTGGAGAGTGCTTTTATTTTAATATCAGTGTATTCTTTATTTTTTAAAAAAATATTTTACTTATTCATGAGAGACACAGAAAGAAAGAGGCAGAGACATAGGCAGAGAGAGAAGCAGCCTCCATGCAGGGAGCCCTATGTAGGACTTGATCCCAGGACTTCAGGATCATGCCCTGGGACAAAGGCAGACACTCAATCCCTGAGCCACCCAGGCATCCCTCAATATAGTCAATGTACAGTGCTGTATTAGTTTCAGGTGTACAATATAGTGATTCAGCAGTTCCACACATTATTCAGTGCTCATCAAGACAAGTATACTCCTAATCCTCTTCACCTGTTTTACCTATCCCCACCCACCTTCCCTATGGTAACCATCTCTGTTCTCCATAGTTAAGTGCCCCTTTTTTGCTCTCTCTCTCATTCACTATCTCTTTTCTTTCTTTAATTGTTTTGTTTCTTAAATTTCATATATAATTAGAATTATATGGTATTTGTCTTTCTTTGGCTGGCTAATTTTGCTTAACATTATACTCTCTAATACATCCATGTTGCTGCAAATGACAAGACTTCATTCTTTTCATGACTGAATAATATCCCCCTTGTGTGTATATACCACCTCTTCTTTATCCATTCATCTATCAATGAACACTTAAGCTTCTTCCATTGTTTGACTATTGTGAATACAGCCGCATTAAACATAGGGGTTCATATTTTTTTTTGCATTAGTGTTTTTGTGTTCTTTGAATAAATACCCCATAGTGAGATTACTGGATTGCAAAGAAATTCTATTTTTAATTTTTTTTGAGAAATTTCCACAGTGGCTGCACCAGTTTGCATTTCTACTGACAGTACGTGAGTTCCTTTTCCTCCACCCCCTCACCAACACTTGTTGTTTCTTGAGTTTTTGATTTTAGCTTTCTGCCAGATATGAGGTGGTTATCTCATTGTACTTTCAATTTGCATTTCCGTGATGATGTGTGATGTTTAGCATCTTTTGTCCATTGGCCATCTGTATGTCTTTTTTGGAGAAATGTCTGTTCATGTCTTCTGCTCCTTTCTTAATTGGAGTATCCATTTTTGGAGTGGTGAGTTATGTAAGTTCCTTAGAAGGAACTTCCTTACAAGTTTATTTTGGATACTAACCCTTTATCAGATATGTCATATGCAAATATCTTCTCCCATTGAATAGATTGTCTTTTAGTTCTGTTGGTTGTTTCCTTTGCTGTGCAGAAAGCTTTTTATCACAATTTCAAATTTCAAGTTATATTTCAAAGTTGTAGAAATCAAAACAATATGGTACTGGAAAAATGTAGGCATATAGATCAATTGAATACAATAGAAAGTCCAGAAATGAACCCATAATTATATTAAACCCATAATTATATTAATCTTCAACAACAGAGGCAAGAATATGCAGTGGAAAAAAGATAGTCTCTTCAACAAGTGGTATTGGAAAAACTGGAGAGTTACATGTAAAAATATTAAACTGGATCACTTTCTTACACCATCCACAAAAATAAATTCAGAATGTATTAAAAACCTGTGAGACCCTTTGGCAGCCCAGGTGGCTCAGTGGTTTAGCACCGCCTTCAGCCCAGGGCCTGATCCTGGAGACCTGGGATCGAGTCCCACATCAGGCTCCCTGCATGGAGCCTGCTTCTTTCTGTGTCTCTGCCTCTCTCTCTCTCTCTCTCTCTCTGTTTGTCTCATGAATAAATAAATAAAATCTTAAAAAAAAAAAAAAAACTGTGAGACCTCAAACCATAAAAATGCTAAAGAAGAACACAGGCAGTAATTTTTCTGACACCGAGCATAGCATCATCCTTCTAGATATGCCTCCTGAGGCAAAGGAAACAAAATAGAAAATAAACTATTTGGACCACATCAGTTAAATTCTTTTTTTTTTTTTTTATTTATTTATGATAGTCACAGAGAGAGAGAGAGAGAGAGGCAGAGACACAGGCAGAGGGAGAAGCAGGCTCCATGCACCGGGAGCCCGATGTGGGATTCGATCCCGGGTCTCCAGGATCGCGCCCTGGGCCAAAGGCAGGCGCCAAACCGCTGCGCCACCCAGGGATCCCACATCAGTTAAATTCTTAAATGCCAGCCTCTAAACCAGGAAGTCAAGTGAAAATAAATGTGCAAACCTAGCAGAATTTTTGAGGTTTAATTTTTTAAATAGAAATTCTGTTTCTTTTTTTTTTAATAATGCATTTGTTTATTTTCAGAAATGAACATGGCAGCCAAGTTTTTATACCAGACTAAGATTTAGGATTGCCTACTTTAAAAAGCCCAAATGACCAATTGGAAAATATAATGAACAGGATTAAAAACCTGAATGGTAAAGCCCCTAGCAGCATGTCTTTTGTAGTGTTTCTGTTGTATATGTATATGCCCCTGGAGAATGATGTCAAATGTTAAAGAGAAAAAGGAATTTTGCTTCTATCTAAGATATAGCAGTTTGGTATAAAGCAATAATCAAATCAAAACCAACAATATTTCATAAAATGCAGGGGAAAACAATCCCACAGAGAAATAAAAAACAGTGAGATAAACAAATGTTCTGAAAATCATTTCCCCTGAGGCATTTGTGAATTAATAAAGTTCATGGCACCAGGAGCCAAGAGCTTGAAGCTTTTTATAGTCACATGGAGTGGTAAAGCACAAAATGGAGTTTGGACTATCAGAAAACCAGTGTAGTACACCCAAGAGGTGATAAAATTGAGAATAGAATCCATTAAATTAGAGAAGTATATTAAAATTTTTAGATTAAGTCCTTTAAAAATAATGAAAAGAAAAACAAATTAGCCAAAATATAAAAAGAAAATCTGCAATAAAAACTATTGGATTATTTAAATATGAAATATCTTATTACCATGATATGCCATCTATTTCAAAACCAGTATTTTGATAAAATTATATAAAAACCTTTTTCCTCTAAATTATTCTCAGTTGGAGAAGTGCCATGATCACATTTTAGAAAATATGTGTGATAAGAGGAGTTACTCTGTCCATTTATGGAAAATACACTGTGCCGCATGGAGCAAACTGCACTATAATAGGTAATACTTTTAGAGAAACATCTCTTAGATGCTAGTAGGCTATGAGTTGCCAGATGGCAGTTGATTGAAGCTGAGCATAGTGAACACAATATTTCCTAACCAATCATATAATAGATTGAGGCACATCAACAAAATTTCATCATCAAGTAATATCTGCGTATTTAGAATCAGACTTTAATAATTATCTAATGCAAGAGTCATCTGCATTAGCAGAAGGCCCACACTCTGTGATGGTAAATTTTATGTATAAATTTGTATTATAGTACCCAGTTATTCAATCAAAGAGTAATCCAGACTTTTCTATAAAAGTATTTTTTTGGGGATCCCGGGGTGGCGCAGCGGTTTGGCGCCTGCCTTTGGCCCAGGGCGCGATCCTGGAGACGCAGAATCGAATCCCACATCGGGCTCTTGGTGCATGGAGCCTGCTTCTCCCTCTGCCTGTGTCTCTGCCTCTCTCTCTCTCTCTCTGTGTGACTGTCATAAATAAATTAAACAAATATTAAAAAAAAAAAGTATTTTTTGTGTACTTCTACAATCAGTCGACTTAAATAAGATTATCTTTGAGAATGTGGATGGGACATATTAAGTTAATTAAAAGACCTTAAAAGCAAAAACTCACCTTTTTGGAGAATAGAGTTATTTTAAGGCACGGGGTCTTGCAATTGTAGAGGGGTGGGAAATTTGAAATCTGTAAGACAGGCTGCAGATGGATGTAGGAGTAAATTCTGCAGTCTTGAGAAAGAATTTCTTCTCCAGAAAATTCCATTTTTGCTCCTAAAGACTTTCAACTTACTGGATACCACCCCCCCCCCCGAGAACATTGATTTATACACACTTCTGATAATTCCTGGCAAAAGAAGCTAATGGTATTTCCTAAAGGGAGGATCCTAATCTATGGAATAAATTATTATCTGCCTAGGATTACCTATATTAAAAAATTATTTTCAAATAATATATGGGGCATGGCTCACTGGAAAAACCTTACTTAAGCTGTGGAACTGAGTAAAACATAGAGATACTTAATAATGGATAAATGTCATTTTATACCAACTGGGAAACTCATATCTTACTCTGAGATAGTAAATCCTAACATAAGAACAGATATGGTGAGCTGAATTGGCAGTTTTCTTCCTCTTCCTTTTCACCTGTGGCCTGCAGTTATTTCTATACCTAAATAATTAATAAGGCTTGAAACTAGATTCATGTAAATCTAATTTGATAATCTTTGATAATCCCTTCTTTGTGTAATCACATGTGATTAATTTAGAAAATTTGAAAACTAAAGAGAGGTATATATAAAGAAATTAAAACCCCATTCAATTGTATTTTAGTATATAATCTGTATTATAGGGGATCCCTGGGTGGCTCAGCGGTTTAGCACCCGCCTTCGGCCCAGGGCATGATTCTGGAGTCCCACGTCGGGCTCCCTGCATGGAGTCTGCTTCTCCCTCTGCCTGTGTCTCTGACTCTCTCTCTCTGTGTCTCTCATGAATAAATAAAATAAAAAAATCTTTAAAAAAATATAATCTGTATTATAATTATTCTGATGTCATTAATTATGTTCTATGCAATACTGCCACTTAGCATTATGTAACAGTCACTATTATGATAATCATACATAATTATTTCAATCTAAAATGAGACAAATCGGGAGCCCGGGTGACCCAGCAGTTTGGCGCCAACTTCGGCCCAGGGTGTGATCCTGGAGACCTGGGATCGAGTCCCACGTCAGGCTCCCTGCATGGGGCGTGCTTCTCTCTGCCTGTGTCTCTTCCTTTCTGTCTGTCACGAATAAATAAATAAAAGCTTTAAAATTTTTTTTAAAAATAAAATAAAATGAGACAAATCTGTTAATGTCCTCTGTATTTAAAATTAGCTGCCAAAATAATTTGCAATTATGATGAACCATTCATTCAAAATTCAGTGTTTTGGGGAAGTTACATAATAGTCCATTTTTCTAACTTCTCATACTTGCTATATTCCTAAAAAATGTATTTTAATATTTAGTTTCTCTTTCCAGCTATAACTCTTGATATGTCTTGAGTTCTAGTTATCAGGGAAAACCTATTTCTGGTATAAACTGTTTTAAGAGTGAATGAGTACATTGGATAGTTTAGAATAATTATTTAATTACTCCTTTTTTTTAATTTTTTTTTTTTTTTTTTTTACCTCTAAATGATCTAGAATGCGTAACAGACTGTTTTATTTTCTTGGTTAGTTGAATAAGAAGAAATAGATTAAAGAGTTGTAAATTTATTTAAAAACCTAAGTCACGGGATCCCTGGGTGGCATAGCGGTTTAGCACCGGCCTTTGGCCCAGGGCGTGATCCTGGAGAGCCAGGATCGAATCCCACGTCGGGCTCACGGTGCATGGAGCCTGCTTCTCCCTCTGCCTATGTCTCTGCCTCTCTCTCTCTCTCTGTCTGACTATCATAAATAAATAAAAATTAAAAAAAAAAACTAAGTCACATTGGATGCAATGAATACTTTTTCTAAAAACTGAAAATACACTACTGTTTTCTAATAAATATATATTTAAATGTATTTAGTAAAATGTGAATTTATTTCAAATAAATTTGTTTAGTAAGAGTAGAGAAACAAAATTGTTTCCTGTTTAATGTTTTCTTCAATTCTATAGAAAATATAAAAAATACCAATATTTTACTTTCTTCATAAGTAAGTTAGCCGTCTAAATTATTTGCTTATGATTTTTCAGATACTAACTTTAGTATATTTAACCAAATGTGGACATAACTATCAAAGAATTATATAAGCAGTAAGAAGCAGATTAAAAAAAAAATAAAACAAAACGTATGCTATCTCTTGATGTATAGCATTTTCCTGAATTCTATACAATGACTATAATAAGTATTTTTATCAATGTTCATAAATAAGGTAATTACTTAACTTATTCAGTATTCTTTGCCGACACTGATAAAAACAACATGGTTTGCTATTCCCAATCATATGCACTATAGTCTTATTTTTTCTCTGAAAATGCCTCCATTTAAAAGATCCCATTTATATACATATTAAATGTAATATGTCACTTTCATTTAAAATTTTTAAAATGGCATTTATAGCACAAGTTAAATGTGTTGTTTGGCTTGATGAATATTTTAATATTTTTTACTATTATTCTATTTACAAAGAAGAATTACTTTTTATAAAATCATGTGCAAAATGAGACCACATGGACAGGATAAGGTACTGATATTAATGTTTGCACTAATTTATCTGTTCTATAACTTACATATGAAGTCAAGCCAGTCACAGTTGCAAAACACTTCAAAATAATGCATTATTTTGAGAATATATTTCTAGATACTTATCTTTATCTAACTAATAATATTGAAAAAAACAGTTTATTATTTTTGCTTTAAATCATGCACTAAGGCAATTTCTTCTTCATTTGCTCCTACAATTATAGTGGCATAATAATCTGTAGTTCTAACTATTGCTATTTGAAAAGCAATGATTGCACATTGCACCTGTACATGACAAGGGATAAGGTATTAACATATGAATTGAAGAACCTGAAAACCAACAATAAACATTAGAGGAAAATGCCCAGTGTAATTTTGAAGGGAATTTTGAATATATTTTAAACAATATTTCCTTTATAGTAAAAATTCGTCATTTTTGCTCAGTTGCATCAGTGTTTTGATAGTTATAGGTTATAAGAATGACAAGCTCAAATATGCTACTGAGTTGTCTAAAGTCTACTATCAATTTAAAAAAATGGAAAAATTTTTTTAAAAAAATCTAAATATCTAGCTTGGTTACTAGACATAGTAACATGTTTTACATATAGAGAATAATAGTTTTAACAACTTAAAATTTACTCATGGTCTACAAAAATGTTGATTTATATGCTTTATGAGCTATTTCCTACATACTTTTTAAAGAAAGGTTTACTTATTTGAGAGAGAGAAAGAGCCTGCAAGTAGGGAGGAGGAGCAGAGGGAGAGAATCTCAGGCAGACTCTCCCCTATGAAGCCTGACACAGGGCTCCCATACCACGATCCATGAAATCGTGATTGAGCTGAAAACCAAGAGCCAGACACTTAACCGACTGAGCCACCCAGATCCCCACCTACATACTTTTAATAAATATAATTGTTCTTGGGACTAATATAAATCATAAATATATCTTTTTGCTCAGTTTTTAAATAATAAAATATGTGAAATCTTATCTACAGCTATACATGTTGATATCATTAACATATCAGTAAAATATTAGTGTTCATTTGCCTGTATTTATTTATAAGACTTTTTGAGATAAGTATTAAGTATTTGCATCAATTATATTTTCATTGTATACTGAGTAATAATTTTTTCATTGGTTAAATTTTTGGAGTGTGATCTTGTGTTCACCAGTCCTTTGTGAACCATGCTATTTTGGGGAGATATTGATGACTTTAGAGAGGGAGTGAATACTTGTTTTTCAAATGCTAATGGGTACAAGCATATATTGGACAGTTTTAATGACGTCATAGCCAGAGATCACTGGACCATAGATATAGTTTAAGTTTAAATCATAATCTTTCAGGCATAAAACAGATTAGAAAGGAAAAAGAATAATGTTTTTATATATACATAGTATTAATCTATATAGTAAATTCCAAAGAATCTATTAAAAAATAGGAACTTTGATAACTTGTACCATCTACATTTGACTCTGAATCCTAGAAATAAATTTAAATGTAAACTATGAGGGCTTAAAATAAAATATAAGAGAAAACCTTTGTGGCATTGTGTTCAGCATGCATTTATTATATAGAAAAAAGTAGTAAAGACAATAAAAGAAAAATTATAAATTGTACTTATCGATATTAATAATTCTACTTCGTGAAAATATTTAAGAAAATTTATTTTTTAAACTTTTTTTGAAGATTTTTATTTATTTGAGAACGATAGAGGGAGAGAGAGCAAGAGAGCACAAGCAGAGGGGAGAGGGAGAAGCAGACTCCCCACTGAGAAGGGAGCTTGATGTGGGGCTCAACATGGGTCTCCATCCCAGGACCCCGGGATCATGACCTGAGTTGAAGGCAGATGCTTAACTGAGCCACCCAGGAACCCCTCTCAAGAAAATTTAAAGATGAGCCAAAGACTTGGAGAAAACATTTCCAAAAGCTATATTTAGTAAAACAATGTATCTAGTATATATATAAGAATATATGAAGTCATTTTTTTTTAAAGATTTTATTTATTTATTCATGATAGTCACACAGAGAGAGAGAGAGAGAGAGAGAGGCAGAGACACAGGCAGAGGGAGAAGCAGGCTCCATGCAGGGAGCCCAACGTGGGATTCGATTCAGGGTCTCCAGGATCGGCCCTGGGCCAAAGGCAGGCGCCAAACTGCTGTGCCACCCAGGGATCCCTGAAGTCAAATATTTAATTAATAACAAATATGCAGAATATTTTAACAGACACTTAAAATGGAAATATGAAAATAAAAAGGTACTTACATTATGAGTCATTAGGACAATTCAAATTAAAATCCCAATTAAATACCATTGCATACTCTGTATGGGGACTTTTTTTAGGAACACTGGCAATGTCAAGGGCCTATGACCATGAAGAGAAATTGAAATTCTCGTATAATGCTCTGGAATTGCAAAATGGGACAATGATTTTGGACAAACGCTTGGTAGTTTCCAAAAAGTTAAGCATTCATTTAACAAATGGTTTATCAGTTCCACTACTAGCTACTTATCCAGAAAATAAAAATATATTCACCCAATGAACTGTATGTGATACTTCCTCTGTCATTTCTTATATTAGTGCTGTCTGTCCTCTCTTCTTTTTTTCTTAATTAGCCTGCCTAGAGGCTTATCAATTTTATGATCTTTTCAAAGAACTTGCTTTTATTATTATTTTTTTTTTCTGTTGAAGGGAAATTATTTTGTTTTTATGGGTTTCAAGGGCCTTTTGACAGAAATCCATAGTTTTTCCCTACGTATAATGATGGGGGAATCCTTTTTCTTTTTATACTTTATTTATCTTTTAATTTGTATTCAATTCATTGACATATAGCATAACACTCAGTGTTCACCACATCATGTGTCCTTCTTAATGCCCATCACCTAGTTACCCCACTCCCCAGTCCAGTCCCCTTCCCCAACCCTTTGTTTGCTTCCCAGAGTCAGAAGTTTCTCATAGTTTGTCTTCCTCTCTAATTTTTCCCCACTCAGTTTCCTCTCCTTCCCATATGGCCCCTTTCACTATTTTCTATATTCCACATATGAGTGAAGCCATATGATAATTGTCTTTTTCCAATTGACTTGTTTCACTCAACAAAATACCCTTCAGTTCCATCCACATCAATATAAATGGTAGCTATTCATCCTTTCTGATGCCTGAGTAATATTCCATTGTGCATGTAGGCTGCCATATCTTCTTTACCCATTCATCTGTCAATGGACATCTGGGCTTTTTCTATAGTTTGTCTGTTGTGGACATTGCTGCCATGAACATTGAGGTACAGGTGTCCCATCATTTCAGTACATTTGTATCTTTGGGGTAAATACCCAGTAGTGCAATTGCTGGGTCATAGGGTAGTTCTAGTTTTAACTTCTTGAGGAGCCTCCACACTGTTTTCCAGAGTGAGTACACCAGTTTGCAGTCTCACAAACAGGGTAAGAGGGTTTCCCTTTCTCTGCATCCTTACCAACATTTGTTTTCTGTCTTGATAATTTTAGACATTCTCACCAGTGTAAAGTGGCATCTCATTGTGGTTTTGATTTGTATTTCCCTGATGACAAGTGATGTGGAACATATTTTCATGTGCTGTTGGCCATGTGTAGGACTTCTTTGGAGAAACATCTCTTCATGTCTTCTGCCCATTTCTTGACTAGATAGTTTGCTTTTAGGGTGTTGAGTTTGATAGGTTCTTTATATCTTCGATACTAGCCCTTTATATGATATGTCACTTGCAAATATCATCTCCTATTCCATAGGTTGCCTTTTAGTTTTGTTGAGTGTTTCCTTTGCTGTGCAGAAGCTTTTTATCTTGATGAAGTCCCAATAGTTCATTTTTGCTTTTGTTTCCCCTGCCTTCATTGATGTGTCCTGCAAGAAGTTGCTGCAGCTGAATTCAAAAATGTTGCTATCTGTGTTCTTCTCTAGGATTTTGATGGATTCTTGGTAGGATTTTGATGGATTCTTGGCTCACATTTAGATCTGTCATCCATTTTGAGTTTATCAAAGAACTAGTTTTTTATTTAGTTGATTTTCTCTATTGACTTTGTATTTTCAATTATGAAATTTTCTAAATTTTATTATATATTTTCCTGTTTACTTTGCATTTAATTTTCTGTTCTTTTTAAAGGTTTATGTACTTATTTTAGAGAAAGAAAGTTTCTCTTGCACATACATGCACTAGTTAGGGAGGACAGTGGGAGAGGTGCAGAGAGAGTGAGCATGGAGCCCTAGGGGGGGCTTGATCTCACAATCCTGAGATTATTACACTGAGATAATGACCTTAGCCAAAAGGAAGAGTCAGACTCTTAATTGACTGAGCCACCCAGGCAACCCTAATTTGCTGTTATTTTTAAGGTAGTAGCACAGATGATTGATTTTAGATTTTTAAACTATTCTATGCATCCAATTCTAAAAATTTATCTTAAGCACTGGTTTTGCTTCATCTTACACATTTTACTAAGTTGTATATTTATTTACATTTATTTGGCTTTTTTTTTAAATTTCTCTTGAGATTTCTTCTTTTATCCATGTGTTGTCTGATCTCCATGTACTTTGGAATTTTCCATTTCATTCTCTATTATTGATTTCTAGTTTAATTCTATTGTGGTCTGAGAACAATGTCTGTTCTCAGACAATTTTTTTTTATACTGAGGCATGTTGCATTCCTAGAATGTGGCCCATCTTGATTAATGTTTTATGTGAGCATGAGAAGAATATGTATTCTGCTGTTGTTGGATAAAGTAGTCTACATATACTAATTATAACCAGTTGTTTGATGGTGTTGTGAAGTAGCATGTCTTTTAGTACCAACATAGGCTTTTAAGTTATAAGCATAAAATATTACAAAATAATACAGACTTTAAAAATTACTATGCTTAATGTCCTACTCTCACCTACTTAGTATTTTCCCACTGTTCTTTTGCAGTTGGCTTTACAATACTAGGAATTAATTTCCAGAAAAATGTATCCTCTTTGGAAGCTACTGTATTTTCTTTCTACTAGTGACTTTAATTTTTAGGGCAGTTGTAGGTGCACAGCAAAATTGAGAAGTACAGAGACTTCCCATATCCTCCTGCCTCACAGATGCATGGCCTCCTCCATTATATATATCCCACAAAATGTTAATATGTTTGTTACAATTGATGAAGCTGCATTGTTATATCATAACCAAACAAAGTCCATAGTTTACCTTAAGGTTCACTTATGGCGTCACAGAATTATTACATTTTCAATATTAATTTATCCTAAAGGCATATATCATTAATAAAAGTTACTATTATTGGGCAGCCTGGGTGGCTCAGCGGTTTAGTGCTGCCTTCAGCCCAGGGCCTGATCCTGGAGACCCCGGATCAAGTCCCACATTGGGCTGCTTGCATGGAGCCTCCTTCTCCCTCTGCCTGCGTCTCTGCTGTTCTCTCTTTCTCTCTCTCTCCTCTCTGTGTATTTTCATGAATAAATAAAATCTTTTTTAAAAAAAGTTACTATTATTATTACAAAATAATAATTGCATCTAATTCTCATCCATCCGACTGTGTACCATTTGGAAACAAGTAGTGAAAATCAGATGACAAATTCATCTAATGAGTGACCTCTTCACCATAGGTGAAAAAATGGAGAAAAATTAATTTTCTTTGCCTCTGTGTAGTAGAGGCAGCTGTCTCCTCATATCTCTAGAAGGGAGGAGGAAAACCTTTGCTCTTCAGAGATAGGATTAAAAGAATACTAAATTCTCACACTAACCTGTTAAGATGTAAATATTTTTCTCTAACGGCAAGATAAGCCTGAATATCTCCTTAGCTATTCTGACTTAGAAATGTCTCTAATGTCTCTAAGCTCCCTGACCTTATTTTCTCTTGAAATATAAACACAAACCTCCAGAATCGGGTAAATATTTCTGGAGTTCTCTCACTGTCCATTGTCTTGTAAATTAATTATAAAAGTGCTAGTCTTATTCCATAATCCTAAATTTTTGCCAGATTTATTCAGGAACCCTCAATTCTGCAGAAATAATGAAAACAATTTATCAACAGTCCACAGAGGCAGTTATAGCAATGTTCATAAATACTCTACTTTAGCATACTATCTTCTATCTAACCATTTAATCTATTTTTTTTTTTTTTTTGAGAGAGAGCAACTGGCATCTTAATCCTTTATAGCAGTGGAATTAAATGGACAATAGCTATGCAGGGTAAGGTACAATCAGGAAAATCATATGATAGTTCTTTTGTTTTGCTGAACAAATTTTTCATGAGACACATGCCTCTAACCCAAAATAAATAAATAAATAAATAAACAAACAAATAAATAAATAAATAAACAAACAAACAAATAAATAAATAAAAATTAAAGGAAGCCAAAACCTTCACACTAAATAATTTATTTTCCTTTTATTTTTATTCTTTGGACATACACAGTAATATAGGAACATAAATCTGTCTGATTTAAACCATTACATACATGATTCTTTACAATTACTTTGTGAAGCATTTCTAAATATTTTACCCAATGCTTTCATTTTCAGAATAGCTGTCATATTTATATGCACAACGTAAGATAACATATTTTATTTTGATATAACTTTATAAATTAGATTTGAAAAATAAGACTCACAGGTGCAAGAATGTTTTATTTCATTTACTTATATCTTTGGGAAACACATGGTTAAAAGTATCTTCTACAAGTTGAGGAATAATTATACTTAGTTTCATTCATACTTAGTAGGATAGAACTAGATATTTTCTTAAGCCACTGAACAATTCTTATTTTCTCCTCTCTATTGTGAAACATATTCAAATTACCAATAAAAAAGTATTAGCTATGGGATGCCTGGGTAACCAGGTCAGTTAAACATCTACCTTTGGCTCAGGTCATGATCCCAGGGTCCTGGGATTGAGCCTTGCCATTGGGTTCCCTGCTCAGTAGGGAGTCCAATTCTCCCTCTACTTCTGCCCTTCACCATGCCCTTCCCTCCTCATGCTCTCTTTTTCTCTTAAATAAATAATTAAAAAAAATTAATTAGTTATCCATGTCTCCTAAGGTTTAATTGTTCTTTGGAGTTCCAGATATATCCTTGGAATTTTACCAATTTTTATTTTTTAATGTTTAATGGTTTATGTAGGCAGATAAAGCATATTTTGTACATTTTTAATAGAAAACTTAAAAATTATAACAGCATTTCCAAATATTTTCAATTTAAATAATTAATGTAAGGCAAATGATAAATAAAACATAAGCACAAAGTAATTGAATAAATGAAAATTGAATAAATATTTTGTATCATATTATAAAATGAAGGTATTACCTACGTGGTAGTAGTTTATATACTGAAATCCCAAGGCGACTTGTAAAATGCACTGTTATCAGGGATCCCTGTGTGGCTCAGTGGTTTGGCGACTGCCTTTGGCCCAGGGGTGGCCCTGGAGTCCCAAGATCGAATCCCACCTCCGGCTCCCTGCGTGGAGCCTGCTACTCCCACTGCCTGTGTCTCTTCCCCTCTCTCTGTGTGTCTCTCATGAATGAATAAGCAAATAAATAAAATCTTTTAAAAATAAAATAAAATTGTTTTTATAAAATATAGGGTTAATAAAGAGTATTGATGATCTATATCAACATGTTAAAATATTTATAAAATTAATCGCCAGTTGCCAAGATGAATGTTGCAAACGGAATGTAACCTGTGCCTTTCAAAGCCTCTTTATCCTTTCCTAAAACTTTCACCCTGCTATATACTCAAAAGTAACTGCATCCTAAATTTTGTATAATTCCTTTTTCTTTATACTGTTACTGTATGTATATATACATTGAGAGATAAATATTTGATCTATTTTTGAAATTGTGATTTTAAGATAAATATTACTTAGGAGTTTCTTAGCTTCATTTACATAACCTTTAATTTATTGCTTCCATTGTAATATCTAAGCCAGTTTATTAATATACCATAAAGTATTGATTCATTCTAGTGAATCTACACTAGTGTAGTTACTGCTTCATTTTTAAAGTAGAGCAGGGAAGGATGTGTATTCTGCTGCTGTTGAATAATATCTCCTCCAATGAGTATTTATTTTTATTCTACTAGGAAGTTAAAAGGGCATAGCACCTTTATAAATCTAATATTGACATATTTCAAGATAATGACTCCCCTTATAAATACTTGATTCATTTGTTTTGCTTTTAGAGCAAACAGGACATAAACCCAGTTCTACATTGAAATTCTGGTTGGCTAAGCAAGGCTGTACCTTGCAAGAGGATTCTGAGGTCCTATTTTCATTTTAGTTCCACATATATTTTGGCCAGCACCTCCCAAAGGAAAACAAGCTTACCTCAATGTCTTCGCATTGGCTGGAGTGCTTGGACCTCCCTGACTTGTTTTCTCTCTTTTAATTTTAGTAGATTTTTTTATTTTCAATTTTCAGGGTTTTTTGTTATTCTGAGGGGAACAATGCAAGCTACTCCTGTAGTGAGAAGCACAAGTTGTATTATCCAGAAACCGTGATTACAATGCAGGCAATTGATTCAGTAATGCAATATAACAATGGAGCAAAATAGACACTTTGAAAATGGTCTATGCATACATTTCAATTTCTTTTAAATTATGTAAACACTGAAAAAATTCAAAAAAATATATGAACAAAATTGAAAATTTGAAAATTAATTGAAAAATTGTGTGAAAGTTTGAAAAAAAAGCTTCAAGATAGAGTGCATATCATGTGGCAGACAATATGCTAAGTGAGCATATTTTCCTATAACAATTCTTTTAATAAACACAATAAGCATTTATTATCCATTATTACAATTCTAATTTTATAGTTAGAAAACCAAAGTACAGAGACTGTTTCTTGCCCAATGACATAAAAGTATTAAATAGCATATTAGGATGTTAACAAAAGGTCCTGGCTCTAAGGTATATGCTTTAAAAATATTAAAAGAGTTAGAATAAAGTTAGTATGCAATATGTGTAACTGTGGGAGAGTAAAAAATTTAATAGGTCATAAAAAGTAAAAGTTATTAAGTAAACTTTGATAAACTTTGTTACATCAAAATTAAAATTCTAATTTATCATAAGTATTATTAAAAGACAAGTAACAGACTGAGAGAAAACATTTGCCACATATCTAACGCACAGAGGATTGATATACAAAACATTTCAATATTTCATACGAAGCAAATGAAGAAAATAAAAACAACTCAGTTAAATAATTGGAAACAATTATGAAATGGAACCAAAAAAAGGGAATAAAAATGGTCAATAAAAAGGTACATCATCTCATTAATAATAAAAGAATGCATATTAGAACGTTATCAGCATATTTTGACCATTAGCTTTTAATAATACCAACTGTTGTTGAGAGTAGAAAATGAATTGCTTCATAGAAAGTAGTTTAAAAAAACTATTATAATACTAATGTGTATATCTTGTATGTAAATGATTGTTTTACTTTGTTTATTCTCTAAAGATTTGCCTTTATGTATGCATGAAAAATATGGACACTATTGCCTAGTGAAATATATACATATATTTTTTTTACTAAGGAAAAAATAAGAAAACACATACGTACCTTGTTAAAAAATGATTAAATAAACTTAGGGTACACCCATATAGTGAAATGCAATGCAGCAATGTATTCTTATAGGAATAGCTTAAATATACATATATATGTAAATAATATATATTAATATTTATATATATGAATGTTATAATTATTAAAGTTGTAAATATATATTCTAAAAATCAAAGGATACATTAAATATAAAATATATAGGTTGTAGAAAGGAAACACACTCATAAACTGATAGTATAGATTTCTACATTTAAATATGTCTACATACATTGCCCTAAAGGAAATTTTTTAAAACATTGTGAATATACACAGCAAATAGATAACAATGATACCTAAAATAGAGGATAAGAGAAAAGCTGACATTAGCAAAGCTGTCAAAAGAGGCATCATCTTTACAAATATCATTTTAATTCTATGATGAATAATCATAATAATGGTATATTTAAGATTACACTTAAAAGAAAATGACCAAAATTGAAACATTCTCCACTAAATACTACAATTTAATTCCTTGAAAAGAAATTGACTTTGAAAGTTGAAAATAGGCATAAGGACTGCACAAAGAGAGCTATATAGCATGAGGACTTGAACTATAGTGGAAGTAAAACTAGTTGAATATTGGGTACATGGGAAAGTGTTTTGAAATTAAAAGACTAGTGACATATTGGATTGTCAAAGTGATGAGAAAAAAATAATTATGTTATGATTAACCTGAGATTTTTGGAATTGTAAACAATAAAATATCTTAATAAAATTCATCAAGATTGTAAACACGTGGAAGAATGCTTTTCTTTCTTTGACAAGATGAATGGATTTGGAGCAATATACAAAATCTTCGGTTTGATTTCTTTTTTGTGAAATATTCATATAAACATTTACCTCCTACAAACATACTGATAATTAGATTAAATATATTAAGTGCCTTGCAAATGACTTCAGTGAATTTATGGCTTAAGTAAATTATTGATGGTGATGCCATAAATTATTTATAATTATGCACCATTTTTGGTAAAACTCACTATTAATAATGATATTATATAAAATTAGAAACATTAAAAATACTCTCAAGTATGTTTTTGAGTCTGATTTTATCCTATCACACTGATTGATAACAATGGCAATATTATCAATCAATGGCATCTATCTATCTATCCATCTATCATCATCTTCATCTATTATTTCTTTTTTTTTTTTAATTTTTTAATTTATTTATGATAGTCACAGAGAGAGAGAGAGGCAGAGACACAGGCAGAGGGAGAAGCAGGCTCCATGCACCGGGAGCCCGACGTGGGATTCGATCCCGGGTCTCCAGGATCGCGCCCTGGGCCAAAGGCAGGCGCCAAACCGCTGCGCCACCCAGGGATCCCATATTATTTCTATCTATCTAAATTCTTTGTTATTATTCTTTATTATCTATTCAACTTGGTAGTAGTTACTATTGTTGGATTAATGTTTATAGAGTTAAACAATAGATTAGTGCCAAACTTTCATTAAGAAAACCATCATTTCAACCAACTATATGTATTTCCAGGCCCCAGCTATTTACTTCAAATTAAGACATTTTATAAAATTACTAAACAAGTTATCTTGTGTTTTGAACGAACTAATAGATCATAGAGGCTCCCATTTGATATTCTATTCATAGTAAATGTTAGTAAATATATCTTTACATATTTTAATACTTTAAATTTTCATGGCACTTTTACAACTCTTGTTCTGTACACACCACTATGAAATCGTTTTTACACTCTTGTACAGATTGTGGTAGACTCCATTATTGTTTAACAAAGAAGCACTCCTTTTCCCTATCTTCAGTCTCTCATGGAAGGAATGAGTTACTCCAGCTCTTTGATACTAGACTCTGGCATGTAACTTGCTTTGATCAAATGAGATGTTATGTATATGCTGCAAGCAGAGGCTTGATATGTCTTTGCAATGGTTGTGCTTTTTCCTTCTAATCTCCTGCTTTATGTCATGAAATTAACCTATTTAGGGTACTTTCTGGATGAAGGAGAATGATAGCTGTCTAGAGAAAACTTGGATCCACCCATCTTCTTAGAGCCAAAGTCATCTGAATCCAAACAGGATGAACCTCATAGCAGCCAATTTATAGAACCATAAGTAAGAAATAAATTATTATTGTTGTATGTCACTGAAATGTTTATTACATGACAAAAGCTAATTGAAATAAAGATTATAAAAATTAATTGAAAGTAGTAATTTTCTTAATACCACCTATAATTATTAAAGAGAATCAAGTTCTTTTGTTTTTCATGAACCCAAGGGCCATTTTGGTGTTAGTAGTTATATTTATGTAGATTTTATGACATCACTACTGAATATAATTATGAAAATTATTTTAAAGATAAATTAACAAGTTAATGTTTAGTGCATTAGGGTAGACTTATGGGATCAACAAGAAGTTAATGAATCTCATGAGCAAGTAAACTAATGTTTGATAGTTATATTTTGACAACTGATATTCTTTATAAATAAATAGCTCTGCTCATTATTTGTACTTCCCTTGAAGACTATCTGCATAGCTATTTAGTTGGTAACCACATTTTACTTCTTCTTTTCAAATGTGCCTGATATTTCTTCCTCTTTCCAATAATTTTACATCCATTGAAATAAAAATATGTTAAACAAAGATCAAATGATAAAGCACTAGGTATTTAATAGCATCTCCTTAATGCCTGTTGAATCAACAGCTGACTTAGCCATTTGTGCAATCATGTTAAAAGTGCCTGATAGCAAACTGTGATTATTGAGAAACTGAAATGAACAAAGAGAAGCAAACAATAGCCATAGATATTGCCGACTGGACAGAAATATGTGGTTGAAAGAAATTTTAGGAAATTCAGAGGCAATGCACCCATTAGTGTTAACTCAAAGGAAGTTCTGACTGCTTAAATTTTGAGGATCTTCATTCATGTAGTAAAATTTCTTGAGTCATGACCAAATTCCTTCCTCCTTAAAAAGTAAACAAAAGACAGAGCATATTATCTTTAAAAAAATGAAAAAAGGAATGGAAGCTAAATGTAATGTAAGTGGTTATTTCTATTCAAATTTAAACAATTTCTTGATTGCATCTTTATGTTTAGGTAGTGATGACAGCTTCTTTCAGCAAGAGCAATACAGAGAAAATGTAAGCCATGGCACATGCTTTAATTTTGGGAGGCTAAGAGAGGATAAGTGGATTTGAGGATTTATACAAATGAATTATTAATAATTTCATAGCATTTATTTGATATCTAAACTGTCATTGAAAAAAATGTTTTCAGATTTTTTTCAGTTCATTTAGTCATTGTTATCACCACAAATCATTTTATCCATTTGTAAACATTTGTAAGACTTCCATTAGCTATCTTCATGAGAAAACTAAAAGATATTCAAGTCAGTTTTTTGAGTTTCTTAGAAATAGAATTACCTAATGGTTATTTTGAATACATTACACAAAATTGATAATTAGGAAATGAAGTTTACATTAGCAGGAGTTTATACTGTGTTTTCTATTGAGTAAGCCATTTGATAAACTTTATTTTGTTTTATACTACCAAGAACAATCAGATTAATTTGATAACTGTGAAAGAAAGCTCAATGATAGAAAAAGAGAACAAAAAAAGAAAAAGAAAAAGAACAAGTAATAAGAAAAAAAATAGATATCATACATAGATAACTTTAAGTCTCTGTTTAGTAAGAATATTTAAAGAATACCATATTACTCAGGTGACCAAATGTATAAATACTAATGGTTTATGACACCCGCCAGAAGGCAATTAGACTCACTATGGTCAGAATTGTCCTAAATTACTCACACACATTACACATATAATAATTAAAAAATTGGGTGATGCACTCTAATTACCATTTTTGAAACAAGGTGATCAGTTGCTATGAAATTTAACTAAATTTAAACTACTCAACATCCCAAATTTAAAAATGGCAGCATTTTTTTTTTTATTTTTAAAATAAATTTATTTTTTATTGGTGTTCAATTTACCAACATACAGAATAACACCCAGTGCTCATCCCGTCAAGTGCCCCCCTCAGTGCCCCCCATTCACCACCACCCCCCTCCCCCGCCCTCCTCCCCTTCCACCACCCCTAGTTTGTTTCCAAGAGTTAGGAGTCTTTATGTTCTGTCTCCCTTTCTGATATTTCCCACACATTTCTTCTCCCTTCCCTTATATTCCCTTTCACTATTATTTATATTCCCCAAATGAATGAGAACATACACTGTTTGTCCTTCTCCGATTGACTTACTTCACTCAGCATAATACCCTCCAGTTCCATCCACGTTGAAGCAAATGGTGGGTATTTGTCCTTTCTAATAGCTGAGTAATATTCCATTGTATACATAAACCACATCTTCTTTATCCATTCATCTTTCAATGGACACCGAGGCTCCTTCCACAGTTTGGCTATTGTGGACATTGCTGCTAGAAACATCGGGGTGCAGGTGTCCTGGCGTTTCATTGCATCTGAATCTTTGGGGTAAATCCCCAACAGTGCAATTGCTGGGTCGTAGGGCAGGTCTATTTTTAACTCTTTGAGGAACCTCCACACAGTTTTCCAGAGTGGCTGCACCAGTTCACATTCCCACCAACAGTGTAAGAGGGTTCCCTTTTCTCCGCATCCTCTCCAACATTTGTGGTTTCCTGCCTTGTTAATGTTCCCCATTCTCACTGGTGTGAGGTGGTATCTCATTGTGGTTTTGATTTGTATTTCCCTGATGGCAAGTGATGCAGAGCATTTTCTCATGTGCATGTTGGCCATGTCTATGTCTTCCTCTGTGAGATTTCTCTTCATGTCTTTGGCCCATTTCATGATCGGATTGTTTGTTTCTTTGCTGTTGAGTTTAAGAAGTTCTTTATAGATCTTGGAAACTAGCCCTTTATCTGATATGTCATTTGCAAAATTATTCTCCCATTCTGTAGGTTGTCTTTTAGTTTTGTTGACTATATCCTTTGCTGTGCAAAAGCTTCTTATCTTGATGAAGTCCCAATAGTTCATTTTTGCTTTTGTTTCTTTTGCCTTCGTGGATGTATCTTGCAAGAAGTTACTGTGGCCAAGTTCAAATGCAAACCTAGAATTGTCTAATCCCAAAGCCCATGCACTTAACTACTGTGCAATATCAGTAATCATATCTGGTAATAAAGAATATTAAAGGAGAACACATAACTTTGTCATATTTTATTAGGATAGAGTTAAGGGAAAAGAAAATGAGTTTTAAATGGTGTGAGTTAATGTACCAATGAAAGGTAGTCAACAGTACAGGAGTATAAAAAGCTCATTATATTATGATCAATAAACTAGCAGGGCATTACATTTACAGGAGCAATTACATTAGGGCAGAAATAATTTTAAAGTTATTTTAGGAAATTTCAGCCTCTCTTTAAGGTCAGATGTGAGTGCTAAAGGACATCATAAAATTTCATTTTATATATATAGAAGAGTAATCAATAATCACTTTTAATTTCCCAGTTTATCTTGGAGTTTATGTGATTAAAAATATGACAAACTTAAAATTAATGTTTGTAGAATATCAAAAGTATCCAAAAGAAGGTTAAAACTAGGCAAGTTAATAGAATATGCAACACTCACACCAAACTAAAAATAAATGTTTAGTTGAAGAAGGTTCTGCTCATCCAAGAAAGAGAATCCATCTTAAATGACTGAATTAAGAATATTATTGAACTGAATGTTCCCAGAAAATATTTCCTTTAGGTTTCAGCCCAATGGTTTTCATTTTATACAAAAAATAATCATTTCCTTTTTCCTTTCTATTTGATGTTAAATCATGCAGAAATTTTATTGCATTTTTTGACATGTTTTGTTGCTGCTGCAAGCATAGCAGATTTCTTTCAATGCCAAACTTGCCTAACACATGAAAAGATTCATTAAATTAGTTAAAGAAATTGAAAGGTTTTTTTGGTTGCTTTTTTATTTTTTGTGTTTTAGTAGTCTAATAGGAACTGTAGATATGTTTGAAAACAAACAAACAAAAAAAAAACAGTTTAGTGTATTGTGAGCATAAGGAATGGTATCCAATAAAAAAAATATTGGAAAGGAAATTTAAATAGGACTCACAGAGCAGATGGAAGCAAAGAGTATCAAAAAAGCAATTTAGATACATAAAATTTCATGAATAAAATAATATTTCAGATTAATATCAAATACCCAGAAAGTTACTTGACGCTTCTATTGTTAAAATCTAATGGAGTATAAAAGAGGGAAATGATATTTTGGACATTCTGACCATAATTTATAATGAATCTGTCAGGGTCAATTTGCTATCAATCAGTATTAAAAGTTATACTTCCAGAGTCCCAGTGGCATCTTGGCATCAGTTTTCCTCTCTTTCTATTACTGGCCCACTGAGGCAAATTCTAGAAATCTAACCCAAATTGATCAGCTTGTGCTCAAAATATGTGCTTAATCATTTTCTTTATAGGTCACACTGCATAATACAAATTAGCTATTACTAGGTTCCATGAGCAAGGACAACTATGTCTATTTTTTTCTATTAAGATACCCCATGAACACAAGTAAGCATTATCCAAATGAAGAAAGTGGTTTTCCTCAGAGACTGATAGAGGTTTTTTTTTTTTTTAATCTTTTTTTTTTTAATTTTTATTTATTTATGATAGTCACAGAGAGAGAGAGAGAGGCAGAGACATAGTCAGAGGGAGAAGCAGGCTCCATGCACCGGGAGCCCGATGTGGGATTCGATCCCGGGTCTCCAGGATCGCGCCCTGGGCCAAAGGCAGGCGCCAAACCGCTGCGCCACCCAGGGATCCCCTGATAGAGTTTTGAGTCATAGCTCTTCTCTCCCATTCTAAGACTGACCTAGGTAATTTTAAAGGAAAGAAATTTTCCTTTTCATAGGTAAAAAATATAGTGATGAGGTGCTGTGGGTGTCCTCAAGATACTACAGGTTATCTTAATCTCTAATATCAGTTTATTGATCCTTCTGTGAACCAAATAACATCTCATGGCATGATCGTCCTATTTACTACATATATGAGTTGCGTGTTTTGCTGACGAATTATTGGGAAATTAAATTACTTTATAGCATTAATATGGTTTCTTATATAAAAACAAGGGTAAATACAGGGCAATAATAATATGTATCATAGGCAAAACCCATGAACATTTACTGGGACTGTATCCAACTGTGCTTCTTAATCAAATACAGTATCATGTGACATCACTAAGGTATTTGATTGCACTGATAAAAATTTCTGGTGTCAAGCTATTACCTTTTATAGAATAAAACCAAGTTAGTCATATCATCATGTTATGAAAAAACAGTTGATATAATTAGCTAATATTTCTCCTAAGTACTTATTTTTTTTTAAGATTTTATTTACTTATTCATGAGAGACAGAGAAAGAGGCAGAGACAGAGGCAAAGGAAGAAGCAGTCTTGTGTTGGGGAGCCCAACACAAGACTTAATCCCAGGACCCCTGGATCACAACTTGAGCCAAAGGCAGATGCTCAACCATTGAGCCATGCACATGATCCCTAAATACTTATTTTTGTTGGCTTTCATAAGTGACATCAACTTTTACTATTAACCTCTTCATTATCCAGTTTGGTACCAAATGCCCATTAAATGAAGTGGGCCTCCTTATTATGGCTTTATTTTCTAGAATGAAATAAAGATCTAACATTCTTTAACTAATAAAAACATAAATTGGACACACTTTATTTGTTTGGGGGGAAGATGCAATGAAACCTGTTATCAACATCTAATTTCTTTGCTGGTTATTAGTATTTGAATTTTCTATTTTGTCTTGATCCAATTCTACATGTTGTTGTGATTTTGTTAAATTAACATTTGTTAGATAGAGCCCCACGCAGGGTGTCAGATGCTGAGCTCTGTGGTTCAGCAAAGAAGGCAAGGCAAAGTGAAAAAGAATTTTATTCCTTATGGATACTAGAGGAGGTACATGGCATACCTTAAGGGAGCACAAGGTACAGGCAGAATTAAAGCAGCAAGATCAGGGCACATAGCTTTATTAGGGTCTGTGGGTGGGTAGAGTGTTTCTGGGGTTCCCTGGCTAGGGGCAGATTGGTAATTCAAAGCAAAAATATCAAAGTTTTGGTTCGCTCCACAGGAGGTCTTATCTAAGTGATGCATAAGGAGAAGGAACTAAAGCAGGAGAGACGTCATCATCTGGAGACTGGGAAGTCATATCAAGAAGTTGAACTCACTTGTGAACTTAGAGACTGTTATATAGGGTGTGCACATTTAGCTACACAAAATGGATGCCAAAGCAGCAATGTTATGGAGTAATTTAAACTAAAATCACATATGTTGAGAAACACGTCTATTCCTGATACTAATCCACTGAAGTTAAATCTTCAAAATGATTGGCATAAAGTTGTATGTATTTGCATGAGTTTGCAAATGTATTTGCATGAGTTTTAAATCCCAATTCTATACAGAGCTAATATTCAGCTAATAAATATGGTGAAACTTAAAATGTATTAAAATTTAGAAATCCTTGTGTACCTATTAATAAATAACCTCTGCTCAAACACTCAAAAGATTCCACCCTGATTCACACAAATTGCTTTTTTTTAAATATTTTATTTATTTATTCATGAGAGGTACACAGAGAGAGAAAGGCAGAGACAGAGGCAGAGGTAGAAGCAGGCTCCCTACCGGAACCTGGGATCACGCCCTGAGCGTAAGGCAGACATCCAACTGCTGAACCACCCAGGCATCCCACAAAGTGCCTTTTTAAATTGACTGGATGCTATAATCGACTTCCCATGTTCATGCAGAAGGGCAGTTCTGTACCTTTCAGCCTCCCTTGTCAATATTGAGACCTATGAGTTGCGGCATAGCAGCATATAAAGGACTTCTCTGGCATCCTCCATTCTTTACATAAAACCAGCCAGCAATGGGTTGTCCCTCTTTTCTCACTTTTGCTCTGGCCAGAGTGTTTCCTGCCCTCTGACCAGAGTGTTAGATCCAAATAGGTTCTAACCCCATTTAGTCCACTGTGTTTTTCAACCTATGCTATCTAAGTTGTCCTCTATGTATGTGGGAAACACGGTTTCTAAAGATTTAGGCTCAAAATGACCTGCTAAGAGAAGGAAAGCATCAATGAGTGAACAACAATGCCTTCACTAAAGAAACAAACCATGCATTATGGTCTCACAAGTCTGCCATACTCTGTGACTTCAGGAAATCCTGAGGAAAGAAAGGAAACATTTAAATGAGTGAAATCAGTCACTGGATCTGAGTCCAAATTTTCATCTCTCTAAATTGTTGAACAGTATCTCCATTTTATGGAAGAGTTATTTAAAACCCATTTACATATACAATATTAGCTTTGTTAATAAAAAATAACACTAAATCCACAGAATTCATAGAGAAATCTGGAAAACTAATGTATGTATTTTCCTGGACTAATATATTAAGTAAGATAACTTTCCTATGGCCCAGGAAGGATAGGACCCAACAGGCAAAACTCTTATAGTCTGAAGTAAACATTAAAAGAGTGGAGATAGTTGACATTCTCAGCCTTTGATCGAAGTAAACAGGAAAGATAAAATAATGCTACTACAACTATGGTAGGAATATTAGGAAATATTAGGAAACTAGACTATGTGACAAAGTAGAATGAAAAATAAATATGAATGTTTATGATGAGAAAATATTTTATTCACCAGGAAGATATAATAATCTTAAATTTGTTTGGAGCTAATATCAGGTTCACAGGTAAAATTAGGCAGAAATTTTAAAAAAGTAGAACCACTATCATGGAAGATTTTGACATCTCAACTAATAATGGAAGCTAATCAAGAATTAAATAAGTTAAAGATATATATGATTTAAATAATAACATTAACAAAATTTATTAATTGACATATATAGACAATACTAAGAAATGCATAATATTTATTCAATTACATTCTCAAATTTGTAGAAATTGACCTTGTAAGAGGTCATAAAGTTTCAAAAATTTCAAAAGAATAAAAACATACAGAGTATGCTCTTTGACAACCAAGGAATTAAAGATTAATAAAAGAAATAGTTATGAAGACAATCCATATCCTGGACTATAAACAAAGTTCAAAAAATGTAAAATAATTCAAAACATGGAAGGCATGTTCTCTGATGACAATAAAGTTGAAGTGCAAACCAATAGCATAAAGTTAACAGAAAAATTCCCTCCATATTTTGAAAATATTTAATATTTAAAAGTAAATAAAACACAAATGAATAAAGAGAAATCAAATATAGTCTTAGTAGATGCAAGAAAAATATTTAACCAATCCTACATCAAATCATGCTGAAACTCTCAGAATATTAAATTTAGAGGGACTTTTTCAAACAGATAAAGAGGATTTCAAGACAATACAACAATATAATTATATTTGGTGGGGAAAGATTAAATGTATTTTTCCATAAGATCAGGAACAAAGCAGGGATATCTGTTCTTATCACTTAAAGTAAAAAACTCACCTTAGGTATTAGCCAAAGAAGTAAGAAAAAAATAAATTTTTAGAAGCATCGAGACTAGAAAGAAATAAACCTGTCTGTATGCACACACAATATGATTGTGCCTATAATAAAACTTAATCATTCTACAAAAAATAGTTATAAAATATAATAAGTAAGTTAGTAGCACTACATGATATATGAAGAATATGCATAAAATAATTGTTTTATTAGTTAACCATGAAATTCACAAATGAAAATTAAAAATTGTATTTTATAATACTATAAATTATGTAACATGCAGGAGTAAATTCATAAAAGACATGGGTGATCTGCAAAATAAAAACTATAAAATATTACTCCGAGAAAATGAAGTTTTAAAAAATTTAGAGATATACTATGTTCATGCATCAGAAAACTCTTTTATCATTAAATTATCAATTCTCTTGTTCAATAGATTTAAGTCAATTCTAATCAGATCCCTGCAGGCTTTTAGGTAGAAATTTGCAAATTGAGTTTAAAATTTACATGCAAATGCAAAGAAGCTTGGAAAGGCATCTTTGAAAAATAAGAAAAAGGAGGATTTTTATACTACCTGACATACTACAAATGTACACTCTTCAAAAACAGTCTGGTATTGATATAAAATTAAGTCAATGTGATGTTAAAGAATTAAGAGTCCAGAAATAGAACCAAACATATATGGTCAATTTATTTCATTTTTTGACAAAAATGTCAAAGCAATTTATTGGGGAAAAGATAATCTTGTCAACAAATATATATAATCTGATATAGGGAAAGGCCTTAGTACAATGAGTTCAACAATGATATATTAAGTACAACACAAGAAGCATGAATGATAGAACAATATATTAAAAAAATAACATATTTTATTTTAGCAACATTTAAAAAAATTGTTATTCAAAGTAAAAAGTAAAGCATACACAAGGTGTACTTATACATACATCCCAAAGTAATTTACTTAACATAAAGAACTCTTACATTTTAATAATAAGAGGACAATAATCTTATACAAATCTTACACAAACTGGGAAAAATGTTTGAATATGTTCTTCAACAAATAACATACAAATGGCAGAGAAGCAAGTGCACGAAATGATGTTTGACATCAATAGTCATTTGGAAATGATGAATAAACCAAACCACATTGCTATACTGCTAATGTATTAATCCTGCTCTTGATTTTTTTGCTATATTTTATGATGCTTCAACATTTTGGTATTTGTAGATTCAGGGTAGGAATGCACTTCCCAGGCTTAGCTGATTCCTAGAGATAGAGAACAACTTGTCTATAAGCCAAACTTTGATATTCGTGTCAACCAGTATGGAGTCCATATCTTCACCCACTTTCCTTTATCAGTATCCTGCAGTCTAGAACACTAAACTGCTACACCTGCCGAGGTCAGGTAAAAGACAAGTAGAGACCACTGTATTCTCCAGAGCTACTGAAATTACTCAAACCATCCAATCCTAACCTATTCAGCTGCTTACCCTGCCTTACTATTCCTTTCTATGAACACCACAATAAAGGTTTTGCCCATGCTTTTTCCTGATTCTTTTTGTCTTTAGAACAACCCTGATGCTTTCCTACTTGGCAACTAAGGGGTGGTGTGCTCCCTACTTTTCAAATTCTGAGTAAGAGCTACCTTTTCAATGGCAATCATTTCATCTCTTGACCTCACCATAGCTGAATAAAAACAAAATCCTAGGTACATTTTAAAGCAACTACACTCAAAACAGAATGGATAAAATGGAAAACAACAACAACAACAACTAACTAACTATATCAAGTGTTTGCAAGTGTGTGGAGCAACCTGATCTCTCCAATGTGACTGGTAGGAACATAAAATGGCACAATCATTTTTGAAAGCATTTTGACAGTTTTACAATAGTTAAAATACACTTACTATGTTTTAATTATTTATGTGTAGCTCAGAGAAGTGAAAACATATGATCTTAATACGACTTGAATGCAAATGTTTATTTGTAATAGGCACATGTGTAAACAACCCAGATGTTTCTTCACAAGAAGATAACTAAACAAATTTTGCTATGTTCATACAAAGAAATAGTATTCAGTAACACAAATATTTCAGCACTGATTCATACAACAGTAATGTTTTTCAAAAAAGAAAACACTGCTTGATTCAATATACACATAATTTTATAACATGAAAACTTATCTATAGTGAGCATAGGAGATCAGTGGTTGTCAGTCAGAGACAGGAAGGAGAATGAGGATGGTCTGCAGGAAGAGATTACAAAAGCAAGCACATGAAAATACTTTTTGGGGTAATACAGATGTTTTATTACCTTGATTTGATAAGTTTCAAACTTATAACTGTATGTCAGGATACATCAAATGCATCTTAAAAGTATGCACTTCAGGGATGCCTGGGTGGCTCTCTCGTTAAAGTGTCTGCCTTTTTTTTAAAAAAGTAAAAAAAAATAAATAAAAGGGTGCACTGCAAAGTATGTAAATTAGATTCATTTAAATGAATGAGAGAGAGGAGGTGAAAAGATCTGGCTTCCTTGCATCTCACTCAAAATTCCACAGAAGTCACTCTTATACTCTATCTGTAATGTTGATTTATATTGAATATAAAAATGACCCCATATTAACATAGTTAATATTAACTTACGATAATTCTTAAACCACTGTGCTATTCGTCATATTAAAGGCAAGTATGCATAGGTTCATTTGCCAATGTAATACTTCATTAACATTAATTGAAGGTAATGTTATGTCAATCACATTGAGATTTTCTTTCACTCATCAACTGCAATTAAAATATTAAGTAGAGCAATCCACATTACACGTAAGATTGTCTTCATGCTAATTTTTATCATTTAATCAACTGCAACTATTCTGTTGTCTGTTTTGTGATTTTACATGTTAAAAGCTCATTTTAAAAGAGCAACGAAGTCTCCAAATGTCTAATTATTTATTAAATTTTATTTCAAACAACTAATTTCTTTTAAATAAAAGTTCTCATCAATCATATGAACAGCCATTTAAAGCTCATAAGTTTTTTCAAAGACAGTAACTTCATATTTATTTTAAACTTTTCTTTCTCCTTTCCTTCTTTCTTTGTTCTTCTCCCCCTCCCTCCCTCTCTCCCTTCCTTTCTTCTTTCTGTTTTTTTTTCCTTTCTAAACAGTGTATTAGAAATACAGTTAGTAGAAAAAAAATAGTGTGCTCAAAATTATCTGGTATACTTTTAATTAAAGCAGTTGTTCTACAAATATACTAGTTAATTTAAAGTGTAAATTGGTCTTCTAGTTAGATGCTAGTACAATCATCCATATAATCTGGAAAAGAGGCTCAAGGCTGTATTCTTGGTCAGTATTAGAAACTGCTAATTTTTGGATTATTGAAGAATGAATGTGTTTTATTTTTGATAGGAAGAAAGTGATGTAAAACAAAATAGATATTTTATACAACACAAATCAACTGATGGAATTTCAAAATTAAATATTGATACCTTCAGATGCAAATATAGCATTCTTTGTTCATGACTAGATTTTTCTATCAAGAGAATGAAACTTCATGATTTAAAAAAAGATATATATCTTATAAACTTTATTTTTAAAGCCCAAAAGGCTTCTGTTTTGTTTTAAAGGTATTAACTAAATAGTAGAATACAAAAAAAAATATGACTTTTAAATCCTGTGATACTGATGAACAGAACATTTATTGCCATTATATTGCCATACTATTGATTTTGATAAATATCTTTAGTGGTAAATCAATTGTATAACCAAGATCTCTTCAGCTGTTATTCTAGCAATAGAATAATAATAATAATAATAATAGAAAATATTAAATTTACTGGGAAATTATTCCTATTACACTGAGATTTTTGGTTTTGCTTTCATATTGCATGACATATTGCAATGTTCATATACAACAGGGTTTATCTGATTATACATTTTTAACAATCTTAAACAAACACATATATGGTAGATGGTCAAAAAATAATTCAACATGGGGATTTACTTGTCATAATTTCCATCAACTAAAATCTTTTTAAGTATATCAAAATTTATTCTCTGAAATGTAGGGTATCTTTAAAACAGTCACCTTTGGGACACCTGGGTGGCACAGTGGTTGTGTCTGCCTTCAGCTCAGGATGTGATCCTGGGTTCTGGAATTGAGTCCCTCATCGGGATCCTTGCAGGGAGCCTGCGTCTCCCTCTGCCTGTGTCTCTGCCTCTGTCTCTGTGTCTCTCATGAATAAATATATAAAATCTTTTAAAAAGTCACCTTTATTTAGAAAATCATGTTTAGATACACACATACACTATTGTACAATTTCTGCACTAGACAATTTTGAAATGTTCATTATCATCATTAAAATAATGTAGTAAAAATTTTTCCAACTGGTACCAACATTTCCTAAGTTAAGTAGGTCACAGACATCATGTTGCTTTGACAATATTAAGAAAATAAGCCTAAAAATCCAAAGAGGATAAATATCTATATTACTGTGATAGAATGTCTTAGCTTGAAGGCAGTTTACAATATTAGAAAAAATAATCTATAGACTCTTCTGAACTAAAACCAGTAGAACTGCAGTAATAAATTTAAAAGATATCAGAAATTACTTAATTTTAACCTTAAGATTTTTTTCTCACATTCTCTGACTTCATAGCAGTGACTTATCTCTTTAAATACTTTAAATACTAGGAAGGAACAAAGGAGAAAAGAAAAGAATCATAGAGGTTTAGAGCTCTGATGGGTTTACCTGGTTCAACTGCATTCTTATAGACATCCAAATAACTAGGGTACACTTTGCCCAAGGGTGTACAATAAGCTAATGGAGAAGTAGATCTGAAGCCAAACAGAACAGCTTCAGTTTCACCACAATCAATATATGTTCATTCGCCTCAGCTAGCATGGGAGCAGTGTTAATTCAAAGCAACTTTGTTCAGTATATGTTTATCCCACTTTTCTACTTTATGAACTTGAATGGTGTTTGTCCTAGAGAAAAATGGTGAATTGTGTAAATATTTTAGATATATATTTATATTTAATAAATATTTAGATATATGCTATATCTAAATCATAATATAATTATATAGATACAATATTATCTATATGATATTAGTATCGTATGTATCTAAATCATATATCTTAATGTGTGTGTGTGTGTGCTTTTCTTCAATCATTTGCTTATTTCTGAGGAAAACCTTTGAAAAACCAATTACTTTATTTTTAAAGTATTAGAACCAAGTAGAAAATGATTTAGCAGCAACTACTTTCACAAAATCCTTAATTTTTATCACTTTATTTTTTCTTCTGCAAAATGACTGCTTTTTATTTTTTATGTTTTTTATTTAAATTTCAGTCAGTTAACATATATATTTAACTAATATTAGTTTCAGGTATGCGATATAGTGATTCATCACTTCCATAAAACATGGTGTTCATCACAAGTGCACTCCTGAATCTATCCCTTCTTTCTGAGTCTCCTTTTCTTTTATTTTTTCATTTATGTCTCTCACTTCTCCCTATTTTTTTCTGCTACAACCTCTTTCTACCTTTATGACTTGTCTCTTCCTGTTTTATTTTTTAATGGAAGTTCAATTTGCCAACATAGAGTATAACACCCAATACTCAACCCATCAAGTGACCTGCTCAGTGTTACCCAGTTACCCTATCCTCCTGCCCGCCTCCTCTTCCACTACCCTTTGTTCATTTCTCAGAGTTAGGAGTCTCTCATGTTTTGTCACCCTCTCTAATGTTTCCCACTTATTTTCTCTTCTTTCCTTTATATCCCTTTTACTATTTCTTATATTCCCCGTATGAGTGAAACCATATGATGATTGTCCTCCTATTGACTTACTTCACTCAGCATGATGCTCTCCAGTTCCAACCACGTCATAGCAAATGATGGATACTTGACCTTTTCTAAAGGCTCAGTAATATTTCATTGTATATAGATACCACATCTTTATCCATTCACCTGATGAAGGACATCGAGGCTCCTTCCACAGTTTGGCTATTGTAGACAATGCAGCTATAAACATTGGGGTGCAGATGTCCTGGCATTTATTTTTTAAATTTATTTATTTATTCATGAGAGACACAGAGAGAGAGAGGCAGAGACACCGGCAGAGGGAGAAGCAGGCTCCATGCAGGGAGCCCGATGTGAGACTCGATCCCAGGACTCCAGGATCATGCCCTGAGCCAAAGGCAGAGGCTTAACAGCTGAGCCACCCAGGCGTCCCTGTTCTGGCATTTCAATGCATCTCTATCTTTGGGGTAAATACCCAGTAGTGCAGTTGCTGGTTGTAGGGTAGCTTTATCTTTAAATCTTTGAGAAACCTCCACACTGTTTTCCAGAGTGGCTGCATCAGTTTGTATTCCCAACAAAAGTACAAAAGGGTTCCCCTTTCTTCACATCCTCTCCAACATTTATTGTTTCCTGTTTTGTTAATTTTCGCCATTCTCACTGGTGTGAGGTGGTATCTCATTGTGTGTGTGTGTGTGTGTGTGTGTTTATTTTTAAGATTTATTTATTTATTCATGAGAGACCCAGTCTGAGAGAGAGAGAGAGAGAGGCAGAGACACAGGCAGAGGGAGAAGAATGCTCCTTGCAGGGAGCTTAATACTGGACTCAATCCTGGATCCTGGGATCAAGACCTAAGCTGAAAGTAAGTGCCCAACCCCTGAGCCACCCAGGTGTCCCCTCATTATGGTTTTGATTTGTATTTCCATGATGGCAAGTGATGTGGAGCATTTTCTCATGTGCTTGTTGACCATGTGTATGTCTTCTTTGGTGAAATTTCTATTCATGTTTTTTGCCCCTTTCATGATTGGATTGTTTGTTTCTTGAGTGTTAAGTTTAAAGATCTCTTTATAAATCTGGGATACTAGCCCTTTATCTAATATGTCATTTGCAAATATCTTCTCCCATTCTGCAGGCTGTCTTTTAGTTTTGTTGACTCTTTCTTTTGCTGTGCAGAAGCTTTTTATCTTGATCAAGTCCCAATAGTTCCCTTTTGCTTTTGTTTCCCTTGCCTCCATAGATGTATCTTGCAAGAAGTTGCTGTGGCCAAGTTCGAAATGGGTGTTGCCTGTGTTCTACTCTAGGATTTTGAGGGAATCTTGTCTCACATTTAGATCTTTCATCCGTTTTGAGTTTATCTTTGTGTATGGTGTAAGAGAATGATCCAGTTTCATTCTTTTGCATGTGGCTGTCCAATTTTTCCAGCACCATTTATTGAAGAGACTCCTTTTTCCAGTGGAGAGTCTTTCCTGCTTTGTCAAATATTAGTTGACCATAATGTTGAGGGCTCATTCTGGGGTCTCTATTCTGTTCCATTGATCTATGTGTCTGTTTCTGTGCCAGTACCACACATGTGATCTTGATGATCACAGCTTTGTAGTACAGCTTGAAATCCAGTATTGTGATGGTCCTGGCTTTGGTTTTCTTTTTTAATATGCCCCTGGCTATTTGGGGTCTTTTCTGATTCCACACAAATCTTTAGACTATTTTTTCCAGCTCTGTGAAGAAAGTCCATGGTACTTTGATAGGGGTTGCATTGAACACTATCTCCTGGATCTGAATGCCTGTTTCCCTCCCCAAATTAGGGAAATTCTCAGCTATGATTTGTTCAAATATACTTTGTGGCCCTCTCTTCCTCTCAGTGTCTTCTGGAGCCCCAATTATACATAGATTCTTCCTTCTCAGGCTATAATTTGTTTCCCTAAACCCTTCCTCATGAGCTCTTAATTGGTTCTTTTTTTCTTCAGCTTCCTTCCTTACCATCAACTTGTCTTCTATGTCACTCACTCTTTCTTCCACCTCATTAACCCTAGCAGTTAGGACATCCAGTTTGGATTGCATCTCTTTATATTTACTTTTAATTTTGACCTGATTAGCTCTAAATTCTGCAGTAAAGACATCTCTAGAGTCCTTTATGCTTTATTTCCAGTGCCTTCAGTGGCTTTATAATTGTGCTTCTGAATTGGCTTTCTGCATCAGATTGAAATCCTATACTGTAACTCTGTGGCACAGAGTACTGTTTCTGATTCTTTCTTTTGTGGTGAATTCTTCCTTCTAGTCATCTTGTCCAGTGCAGAGTGGCTGTATGAGTGGGCTGAATTAAAAATATCAACCACAACCTAAGTAAAATTCCACCCTAGTTGATTCTGACAAGGTCAGAGACCAGAAAATGAAAAAGATCAGAAGAAAATAAAACAGAAGGACCACTAAAGTGAAAAACAAATTTTAAATCAAAGCAGTAAAAATAGAAGGTCAAAATCCCCAAAGAATAAAAAAAAAAAAAGAGAGAGAGAAAAAGAATAAAAGGAAAAAAAATAAAGAGGAAAAAGAGGAAAAGGGAAAAAAATACGGAGGGGTGTGAGGGATGGTAGGGGTGAAGAATTAGCAGTGGAGAGAGAATGTAGTCTACCTGAGGGGTCCAAGAGGGTGATCCTCTTGGTTCTGAGTGTATTTTGTTCTGCATGTTAGAAGATGCTCAATCCGAAATTTATATAAATCAGCAATACTTTTAGAAAGCCCCAACATTGACCATTAAAACATATACAAGATAAAAGAGGGGGCAGAAAGGGAATGAATAGAGAATATAATCTTACAGAATGAACCAGCATGATATACCACTTGCTTCTGGGTGCATGCTGGTCATGTTTTAGAAGGTATTGACTTCTGCCATTGTAGAACTAAATGAGGCAGAGAAAACAAAAAAACACAAAACAAAAACCCATATCTTGTATATCTCCTAAAATTAAATTGAGTATGTTGAAGGGAATCCAGAAGTGAAAAATATATCTAAGACATGTAATTGTAGAAATATGAAAGTCAAAAAGGAAAAAAAAAATGAAAAATTAAGAGCTGGCAAAATATTGTAGTTAAGTTGGAAAAAGAGAAAAATATATTGGAAATTTTTGGTCTCACATAAAAAAAAGAGTTGTAATGGAAAATTAAAAAAAAAAAATTAAAAAGGGGGGACCTTCTATTTCTATACACTATATTCCCTCAATTTTCCCTTGGTCCTGGAGCTTTCCAGTGCTGCTTGGTCAAGAATTTACTCTTTCCCTGCTCTTCCAGCTGGTCTTCTGGGGGAGGGGTTGCTGTGCAGATTCCCAGGTGTGTGCACCTGGGGGAGCTGCCCCACCCCCGCCCAGTGCAGGGCTCCGTGGGAGCTGTTTACCCCATGAGGCCTCTACTCCATGGCAGCCCCACCTCTCCCAGGCACAAGGTGACACCTGGAAGAACAACAGCAATGGCAGCAGCCAGATTTCCAGCTCTGGAGTTGAGCTCCTCTGCAGGTAACTAACTGTAGTCTCCCTGTCCGCACTGGCCTGGATGCTCCCGGGGAGGCGGGGAGTGCTGAGCTGTACAGCTTGGGGGCACCCAGTGGCAAGAGAGTTCTCGCTGTCCTGTGCCCTCCCCGCCTCTGCCTGTCCCAGGAGGAGTGCAGGATCCTGGGCTTTGTCAGCTTGGGCACCCTGGGATCCAGGCCCTGTGCTGCTGGAACCCCGCTCTGGGGCCGCCTCTCCTGGATCAAATCCGGGCACAGCCACCTCCGTCCAGAGCCGACCCACCTACCTGACTGGCTTCTCCCAAATGCCCTGCAGGGTGGGGCGCATGCTCCAGCCCTTTATCGATATCAGACCACGGTTTGCCGTGAGCTTTCCCCCAGGCGCCCCTCCTCTAATAGTGACCCTAGGAATCAAGGTTCCACTGCCCCTCCTGCAGTTCTGCCCAATTTCCCTGCTAAATGCTTTTCCATCTGTGAGGGATCTGGTGAGGATTTTTACAGTTCCTGCTTCTCTGGGGCTGGGCTTTCCTGTCCCGGAGGCTCCCGCCGCCCCCTCCCCCACTTGATTCTTTTTTATTTTATTTTTTTTTTCCGCCTTCTTACCTTGTTAGAAGCAAAAATCCTTCTCTCTGTAGCATTCTGGCTGTTCTCTCTTTAAATCTCAGGTTGAATTCATAGGTGTTCAGGATGTTATAAAAGTTACCTAAGGAAGTTGGTGGGACCAGATGAGTTGAGGACCCTACTCCTCCACCATCTTGTCCCCTCTGTCTCTTCCTTTCTTTTCAATGTTTCTTCATATGGTGAAAGAGTAGGGATTTGAAAGCTGAAACTACTAGTTTTTTACAAGTATAAGCTGTAGGAAGAGAAATAAGGAGGAGGGAAGTTTTAGGTTCAGTAACTTTTTGTAATCTGATTGAGTGGCATAACTTCTTTTTTTTTTTTTTTTTTTTTTTTAAATTTTTATTTATTCATGATAGTCACACACACACACAGAGAGAGAGAGGCAGAAACATAGGCAGAGGGAGAAACAGGCTCCACGCACCGGGAGCCCGACATGGGATTCGATCCCAGGTCTCCAGGATCGCGCCCTGGGCCAAAGGCAGGCGCCAAACCGCTGCGCCACCCAGGGATCCCTGATTGAGTGGCATAACTTCTAATGATAATTTATTTTATTGAAAAGCATTTAGTTTTTGAATGTGTTTCTTTGGAGATAGGTATGATACTTCATTTACATAGTGACTTTTTCAACTCCCTAGTAAAGTATCTGCTATCAATATTCATTCTTTAATTTGTAAAATGATTTTAAAAACCACGGATTATGGAATGGGTTTAAGATCCTGACACGTTTCAGTGCTAGAAATGATCTCATTTCTGGAATTAGCCAAAATCAGAAGAAATATTAGGATTCTTCTTCAAGTATAAGCATATATATGTTATGTATTTGTTTGTTTTTAATTTGGCTCTCACAATTCCATTCTGTTTCTGTATCTCATTAATTTTCTTCCCTTTTATTCACACACTAATAAAGACAACTTCTTGGTCTTGACCTCTCAATATTGGCTATCTAATATGTTTACTAGTAAGTCTAAAGTCTGATTTTGACCATTATTCTCTACATTTTAGGACTCAGACAAGGTTACCAGAGGACTTGAAGTCAAAGCTGTTAACCAAGGAAATATTTCCAGTATTTCGTTAACATATACAGAATTAGAAAAAAGGAATAAGGGCAAGTGTGTGGAATGAAAGACAGTTGATGACGCAGTACACGGAAACAAAACAGAAAAGGAAGTGTGAAATATGAATTGAAAAAAAAAAAAACCTAAAGAGGCATTCTGGCCATAAAATTTTTGGATACTACATTAAGTAGATTAATTTATTTTTAGAACAAGGAAGCATTGTTGAATTTTTTAAGCATGGGAATCTTAAAAAAATATTTCTTTAAAAATATAACCCTATTTGCATTGGGTTAGGAGTTAAGGATGTCGGCAATATGGAGAACTCAGAAAAATAACAAAGTTGATTAACTTAGTGGACTAGGTCAAGAGATATAAACTGTATAGACTGGGCCAAGTCTTGGATTGAATCCAAGTGTTAATGATGAAAATGAGATGACCTGACCGAGGTCAAAGAGGTTGCTGCCTGTGTACTCCTCTAGGATTTTGATGGATTCCTGTCTCACATTTAGGTCTTTCATCCATTTTGAATTAATTTTTGTGTATTGTGTGAGGAAATGTACTGTTTCATTTTTCTGCATGTGGCTAATTTTCCCAACACCATTTGTTGAAAAGACTATTTTTCCCCCCATTGGATATTCTTTCTGCCTTTGTCAAAGATTAGTTGACCACAGAGTTGAGGGGCCCTTGCTGGGTTCTCTATTTTGTTCCGTTGATCTATAAGTCTGTTTTTGTCCAGTACCATATTGTCTTGATGATTACAGCTTTGTAACAGAGCTTGAAGTTCAGAATGTGACACCACTAGTTTTGGTTTTCTTTTTCAACATTCCTTTGACTATTTAGGATCTCTTCTGGCTTCATACAACGTTTAGGATTATTTGTTCCAATTCTGTGATATAAGTTGATGGTATTTTGATAGGGATTGCATTGAATGTATAGATTGATCTAGGTAGCATAGGCATTTTTACAATATTTGTTCTTCCAATCTATGAGCATGGGAGGTTTTTCCATTTATTTGTGTCTTCCTCAATTTCTTTCATGAATGTTCTATAGTATTCTGAGTACAGATCTTTTGCCACTTTGGTTAGGTTTATTCCAAATATCTTATGGTTTTGGGTGCAATTATAAATGGGATGGACTCCTTAATTTCTCTTTCTTCTGTCTCACTGTTAGTGTATAGAAATGCAACTGATTTCTGTGCATTGATTTTATATCCTGCCACTTTGCTGAATTCCTATATAAGTTCTAGCAATTTTGGGGTTCAGTCTTCTGGGTTTTCCATAGAGAGTATCATGTCATCTGGGAGGAGGGAGAGTTTGACTTCTCCTTTGCCAATTTAAATGCCTTTTATTTCTTTTTGGTGTCTGTTTGCTGAGGTAGAACTTCTATTACTATGTTGAACAGCAGTAGTGATAGTAGACATCCCTGCTGTCTTCCTGACCTTAGGGGAAAAGTTCTTAGTTTTTCCCCATTGAGAAAGATTTTCACTGTGGGCTTTTCATATTATGGCTTTTATGATATCAAGGTATGTTCCCTCTATACATACACTGTGAAGAGTTTTAATCAGGAAAAATTGCTGTACTTTGTCAAATGTTTTTTGGCATCTATTGAGAAGATCATATATTTTTTGTCCTTTCTTTTATTTATGTAGTGTATCGCACTGATTGATTTGCGGATATTGAACCACCCTTGCAGCCCAGGAATAAATCCAACTTGGTCGTGGTGAATAATCCTTTAATGTATTTTTAGATATCTCCAAAGGCAAGGGAAACAAAGGCAAAAATGAACCATTGGAACTTCATCTAGATAAAAAACTTTTGCACGGAAATGGACACAGCTGGCAAAACAAAAGGCAACCTACAGAATAGGAGAAGATATTTGCAAATGAGGCATCAGATAAAGGGCTAGTATACAAAAATCTATAAAGAACCTTTCAAATTAAATATCCAAAGAACAAATAATCCGATCAAGAAATGAGCAGAAGACCTGAACAGACATTTCTCCAACGAAGACACAAATGGCCAACAACACATGAAAAAATGCTCAACATCACTTGGCAGCAGGGAAATACAAATCAAAACCACAATGAGACACCGTCTCACAACATTCAGAATTGCTAAAATTAATAAGTCAAGAAATGACAGGTGTTGGTGAGGATACAGAGAAAGGGGAACCCTCTTACACTATTGGTAGGAATGCAAACTGATGTAGCCACTTTGGAAAAACAGTATGGATGTTCTTCAAATAGCTGAAAATGGAGCTACACTATGACCCAGCAATTGCACTTGGGTACTTACCAGAAAGATACAAATGTAATGATCTGAAGGGGCATCTGCACCCTAATGTTTATAGCAATAATGTCCACAATAGTCAAACTATGGAAAGAGCCCAGATGTTCAACAACAGATGAATGAATAAAGAAGATTTTGGTACATATATATACAATGGACTGCTCAGCCATGAAAGAAAAAAAATGTCTTGCCATTTGCAGCAATGTGGATGGAACTAGATTTTATGCTAAGCAAAAACAAAGTCAATCAGAGAAAGACAATTATCATATGATCTCACTCATATGTGGGATTTAAGAAACAAAACAGAAGATCATAGGGGAAGAGAAGAAAAAATAAAAGAAGAAAAAATCAGAGAGCAAGACTAATCATAAGAGACTCCTAATCATAGGAAACAAACTGAGGGTTGCTGGAGGGGAGAGGATGGGGGATGGGGTAACTGGGTGATGAACATTAGGGAGGACATATGCTGTAATGAGCACTGAGTGACCTCTACCTCTGAAACCAATAATACATTGTATGTCAGTAAATTGAATTTAAATAAAATTTCAAAAAAGGGCTATCCCATCCTTTAAGATAATTAAATATTATAAAATTATTCAAAAAAAAATAAAAGAAAGAAAATGGGATGACCTATGGCTAACTCAAAGATTTCTAGCTGATAGCAATATCTAGATAGTGTTTTAATTTACCAATAGAAATAAAAAAGAAAAAGAAGGAGCTGATTTCTTGAGGGAAAAATTTAGAGGCACCTTAGATTTTTTTTCAAAGTTATCTTGTAGACGATAGCCCATTTTTAAAATAGTTTCAAGGAGAAAATTAAGAAACATGATGTTATTGTTGTTGGTGGTTTGCTTCTTTATCCCAGACTGATTTATATTCAAGTTAAGTATATATGCTATGTTATGAGATAGCAGGTATATAAAAGAACATACCAATATGCATAATGAGAAGAAACTATTTAGAAATCATAATTAACTAATTGGAACATTTTTTTCCATTTTTACTTTTGACATTTGGTACATATCTACAAGAAAAAATATTGCTTTCATTTTAATAAAATGTTAACTATATTAAAATATGTGATTATATTAATCAAATTTGAAGTTACACATTTAATTATTATTTCATATTTCATATTGAGATAGAAAAAATAGCTAGCTTAAAATAGCAAAGGCTTCTAATGTCATAGATGGAATTAAAATGCAAATGATCTTCTCTGTATATCTTTGTTTAAGCCTCAACTGACTTATTAAAATCATCATGATATTTTCCATTGAGTATTTTAAAGGAATTTTAGAATGAGTGGCAGTAATTAAAGAAGACAGACAAAAATTAAAAAGAGAAAAAGCTGCATTTGTTTTAGGTTCAAAAAGTCACTGATGATTATTTTAAATGTTTAAAAATATCTATATATGTGTATGCACACATATACATATATATGCATTATAAATAATGATATTCATAGAGATACTTTTATATATGGACACTAAGGAGAAGATCAAGGTGAGCATTAAAGTCTGTAACAACAGGAGCATAATAACTTTGCATAAAAGAGTCTTGATAATGGCAGAGAGTGGTTTATCAGAAAAATAATCTTTCTTTTAAATATGTATGAAGCTGTAAGTAGACAATTTTCTATAATTTATTTCCCTACTGCATGCTATCATTACATCTTTCTGGATAAAGAGATCATAATGAATTATGTAAATTCTTGATTGTGTTATCAAGCACTCTTGTACCTTGATAATCATTGCTTGATTCTTTGCAATTTGGAAATAATGACCTCCAGAAGGCTCACAGCCTATTTGTAATCTGTTCTTGGAATCAATACAAAGATTGCTTTATATGATTAAGAGTATCCTCCAATTAAAAGCATGACAACAATATGTTGAGAAGCAAAAATAACTCATTGTGTTTTGTACAAATTACTTTTTTTAAAGAATGAACAGTTTTTTAAATAAATTTGAATATAATAAACTGCTTAACATTATCTGAATTAGCCATAGTATTATTTTTATTGATCTTGGTAAGGCACAAGCATCATTTAAATACATTATATATACAAGGAAATTATAGAACATATACTCCTATTCTATCAACTAAGAATCGATCTGTACAAAACATAATACATCAGAGCACTTCAGACATTACACAAACTTACCTGAGAATATATACTTTCTCTTATTTACATTTGACTATTACAATCATACTTTGACATTTGTGGGTTTCATTCTTTTACTTGGTTTGGTAATATATGCATCACTAAATCCATTAATATTATGTCTACATTTCTTTAAATACTACATTTCTGAAAACCTGTAAAGCTTCTACTAAGTGCTACTCCCACATTGTGCTTACATTAATTAATACTCTTAGTAAATACTTTAAAATAACAAAGCAAAAAATAAAAAATAAATAAAATAACAAATTGAGCTCTATATGAAACAAAAGCCCAGTTGTCTCCTAAGCCTGCAATGTATCACCTGTTATATTTTTTTTCATTTTAAACTAATACAATGAAAGTACTACCCTTTAAAAGTTCTTGCACTGAAAAGCACATGGTAATTTTCCATATAGGCAAATGTAATGTTGCAAAGATTATATAAAATATATCAAACCCTGCAATTAAAATTCTCAAATTGTTACATACATTTTGTTATAAGAAATTAAAGTTGATCTTAAAATATTTTGAAATAAATTTATAAAAAGATCGAAAACAAAAAAAATAAAAAGATCGAAAACTGTAAGCCTTTATTTATTTTTTATTTTTTTCTTTCTTTCTTTATTTTTTTTAATTTATTTTTTATTGGTGTTCAATTTAGTAACATACAGAATAACCCCCAGTGCCCGTCACCCATTCACTCCCACCCCCCGCCCTCCTCCCCTTCCACCACCCCCAGTTCCTTTCCCAGAGTTAGCAGTCTTTACGTTCTGTCTCCCTTTCTGATATTTCCCACACATTTCTTCCCCCTTCCCTTATATTCCCTTTCACTATTATTTATATTCCCCAAATGAATGAGAACATATAATGTTTGTCCTTCTCCGACTGGCCTACTTCACTCAGCATAATACCCTCGGGTTCCATCCACGTTGAAGCAAATGGTGGGTATTTGTCATTTCTAATACCTGAGTAATATTCCATTGTATACATAAACCACATCTTCTTTATCCATTCATCTTTCGTTGGACACCGAGGCTCCTTCCACAGTTTGGCTATCGTGGCCATTGCTGCTAGAAACATCGGGGTGCAGGTGTCCCGGCGTTTCATTGCATTTGTCTCTTTGGGGTAAATCCCCAACAGTGCAATTGCTGGGTCGTAGGGCAGGTCTATTTTTAACTGTTTGAGGAACCTCCACACAGTTTTCCAGAGTGGCTGCACCAGTTCACATTCCCACCAACAGTGTATGAGGGTTCCCTTTTCTCCGCATCCTCTCCAACATTGGTTGTTTCCTGTCTTGTTAATTTTCCCCATTCTCACTGGTGTGAGGTGGTATCTCATTGTGGTTTTGATTCGTATTTCCCTGATGGCAAGTGATGCAGAGCATTTTCTCATGTGCATGTTGGCCATGTCTATGTCTTCCTCTGTGAGATTTCTGTTCATGTCTTTTGCCCATTTCATGATTGGATTGTTTGTTTCTTTGGTGTTGAGTTTGATTAGTTCTTTATAGACCTTGGAAACTAGCCCTTTATCTGATATGTCATTTGCAAATATCTTCTCCCATTCTGTAGGTTGTCTTTGAGTTTTGTTGACTGTATCCTTTGCTGTGCAAAAGCTTCTTATCTTGATGAAGTCCCAATAGTTCATTTTTGCTTTTGTTTCTTTTGCCTTCGTGGATGTATCTTGCAAGAAGTTACTATGGCCGAGTTCAAAAAGGGTGTTGCCTGTGTTCTTCTCTAGGATTTTGATGGAATCTTGTCTCACATTTAGATCTTTCATCCATTTTGAGTTTATCTTTGTGTATGGTGCAAGAGAGTGGTCTAGTTTCATTCTTCTGCATGTGGATGTCCAATTTTCCCAGCACCATTTATTGAAGAGACTGTCTTTCTTCCAATGGATAGTCTTTCCTCCTTTATTGAATATTAGTTGCCCATAAAGTTCAGGGTCCACTTCTGGATTCTCTATTCTGTTCCACTGATCTATGTGTCTGTTTTTGTGCCAGTACCACACTGTCTTGATGACCACAGCTTTGTAGTACAACCTGAAATCTGGCATTGTGATGCCCCCAGATATGGTTTTCTTTTTTAAAATTCCCCTGGCTATTCGGGGTCTTTTCTGATTCCACACAAATCTTAAAATAATTTGTTCTAACTCTCTGAAGAAAGTCCATGGTATTTTGATAGGGATTGCATTAAACATGTATATTGCCCTGGGTAACATTGACATTTTCACAATATTAATTCTGCCAATCCATGAGCATGGAATATTTTTCCATCTCTTTGTGTCTTCCTCAATTTCTTTCAGAAGTGTTCTATAGTTTTGAGGGTACAGATCCTTTACATCTTTGGTTAGGTTTATTCCTAGGTATCTTATGCTTTTGGGTGCAATTGTAAATGGGATTGACTCCTTAATTTCTCTTTCTTCAGTCTCATTGTTAGTGTATAGAAATGCCACTGACTTCTGGGCATTGGTTTTGTATCCTGCCACGCTACCGAATTGCTGTATGAGTTCCAGCAATCTTGGGGTGGAGACTTTTGGGTTTTCTATGTAGAGTATCATGTCATCGGCGAAGAGGGAGAGTTTGACTTCTTCTTTGCCAATTCGAATGCCTTTAATGTCTTTTTGTTGTCTGATTGCTGAGGCTAGGACTTCCAGTACTATGTTGAAGAGCAGTGGTGAGAGTGGACATCCCTGTCTTGTTCCTGATCTTAGGGGAAAGGCTCCCAGTGCTTCCCCATTGAGAATGATATTTGCTGTGGGCTTTTCATAGATGGCTTTTAAGATGTCGAGGAATGTTCCCTCTATCCCTACACTCTGAAGAGTTTTGATCAGGAATGGATGCTGTGTTTTGTCAAATGCTTTCTCTGCATCCAATGAGAGGATCATATGGTTCTTGGTTTTTCTCTTGCTGATATGATGAATCACAGTGATTGTTTTACAGGTGTTGAACCAGCCTTGTGTCCCAGGAATAAATCCTACTTGGTCATGGTGAATATTTTTTTAATGTACTGTTGGATCCTATTGGCCAGTATCTTGTTGAGAATTTTTGCATCCATGTTCATCAGGGATATTGGTCTGTAATTCTCCTTTTTGGTGGGGTCTTTGTCTGGTTTTGGAATTAAGGTGATGCTGGCCTCATAGAACGGATTTGGAAGTACTCCATCTCTTTCTATCTTTCCAAACAGCTTTAGGAGAATAGGTATGGTTTCTTCTTTAAACGTTTGATAAAATTCCCCTGGGAAGCCATCTGGCCCTGGACTCTTGTGTCTTGGGAGGTTTTTGATGACTGCTTCAATTTCCTCCCTGGTTATTGGCCTGTTCAGGTTTTCTATTTCTTCCTGTTCCAGTTTTGGTAGTTTGTGGCTTTCCAGGAATGCGTCCATTTCTTTTAGATTGCCTAATTTATTGGCATATAGCTGTTCATAATATGTTTTTAAAATCGTTTGTATTTCCTTGGTGTTGGTAGTGATCTCTCCTTTCTCATTCATGATTTTATTAATTTGAGTCTTCTCTCTCTTCTTTTTAATAAGGCTGGCTAATGGTTTATCTATCTTATTAATTCTTTCAAAGAACCAACTCCTGGTTCTGTTGATCTGTTCCACAGTTCTTCTGGTCTCGATTTCGTTGAGTTCTGCTCGAATCTTTATTAACTCTCTTCTTCTCCTGGGTGTAGGATGTATTTGCTGTTTTTTCTCTAGCTCCTTTATGTGTAAGGTTAGCTTTTGTATTTGAGTTCTTTCCAGGTTTTGAATGGATGCTTGTATGGCGATGTATTTCCCCCTTAGGACTGCTTTTGCTGCATCCCAAAGATTTTGAACGGTTGTTTCTTCATTCTCATTAGTTTCCATGAATCTTTTTAATTCTTCCTTAATTTCCTGGTTGACCCTTTTATCTTTTAGGAGGATGGTCCTTAACCTCCACGTGTTTGAGGTCCTTCCAAACTTCTTGTTGTGATTTAGTTCTAATTTCAAGGCATTATGGTCTGAGAATATGCAGGGGACAATCCCAATCTTTTGGTATCAGTTCAGACCCGATTTGTGACCCAATATGTGGTCTATTCTGGAGAAAGTTCCATGTGCGCTTGAGAAGAATGTGCATTCAGTTGAGTTTGGATATAAATTACTGTAGATATCTGTGAAATCCATTGGTCCAGTGTATCATTTAAAGCTCTCGTTTCTTTGGAGATGTTGTGCTTAGAAGACCTATCAAGTATAGAAAGAGCTAGATTGAAGTCACCAAGTATAAGTGTATTATTATCTAAGTATTTCTTCACTTTGGTTAATAATTGATTGATATATTTGGCAGCTCCCACATTCGGGGCCTATATATTGAGGATTGTTAAGTCCTCTTGTTGAATAGATCCTTTAAGTATGATATAGTGTCCCTCTTCATCTCTCACTACATTCTTTGGGGTAAATTTTAGTTTATCTGATATAAGGATGGCTACCCCTGCTTTCTTTTGAGGACCATTCGAATGGTAAATGGTTCTCCAACCTTTTATTTTCAGGCTGTAGGTGTCCTTCTCTCTAAAATGAGTCTCTGGTAGACAGCAAATAGATGGGTCCTGCTTTTTTATCCAGTCTGAAACCCTGCGCCTTTTGATGGGGTCATTAAGCCCGTTCACATTCAGAGTTACTATTGAGAGATATGAGTTTAGTGTCATCATGATATCTATTCAGTCCTTGTTTTTGTGGACTGTTCCACTGAACTTCTTCTTAAAGGGGAATTTTAAGAGTCCCCCTTAAAATTTCTTGCAGAGCTGGTTTGGAGGTCACATATTCTTTTAGTTGCTGCCTGTCTTGGAAGCTCTTTATCTCTCCTTCCATTTTGAATGAGAGCCTTGCTGGATAAAGTATTCTTGGTTGCATGTTCTTCTCTTTTAGGACTCTGAATATATCCTGCCAGCCCTTTCTGGCCTGCCAGGTCTCTGTGGAGAGGTGTGCTGTTACCCTAATACTCCTCCCCATAAAAGCCAGGGATTTCTTGTCTCTTGCTGCTTTAAGGATCTTCTCTTTATCTTTGGAATTTGCAAGCTTCACTATTAAATGTCGAGGTGTTGAACGGTTTTTATTGATTTTAGGGGGGGGAATCTCTCTATTTCCTGGATCTGAATGCCTGTTTCCCTTCCCAGATTAGGAAAGTTTTCAGCTAGAATTTGTTCAAATACATATTATGGCCCTCTGTCCCTTTCGGCACCCTCGGGAACACCAATTAAACGTAAGTTTTTCTTCCTCAGGCTGTCGTTTATTTCCCTTAATCTATCTTCATGGTCTTTTAATTGTTTGTCTTTTTCCTCAGTTTCCCTCTTTGCTATCTCTTGTCTTCTATGTCACTCACTCGTTCTTCCACCTCGTTAATCCTTGTCATTAGGACTTCTAGTTTGGATTGCATCTCATTCAATTGATTTTTAATTTCTGCCTGATTAGCTCTAAATTCTGCAGTCATGAAGTGTCTTGAGTCCTTTATGCTTTTTTCTAGAGCCACCAGTAGCTGTATAATAGTGCTTCTGAATTGGCTTTCTGACATTGAATTGTATCCAGATTTTGTAACTCTGTGGGAGAGAGGACTGTTTCTGATTCTTTCTTTTGAGGTGAGGTTTTCCTTCTAGTCATTTTGCTCAGTGCAGAGTGGCCAAAAGCAAGTTGTATTGGGAAAAAGAGAAAAAGAGAGGAGAGAAAGAAGGAAAGAAAAGAGAAAGAGAAAAAAAAGGGAAGAAAAAAAAAAGGAAAAAAAAAAAGAAGAAAAAGAGAAAGAAAAAGAAAGGAGAAAAAAAAGGGGGTGGGGGAAGGAAACAAATCAAAAAGCAAAACAAAACAAAACAAAACAAAAAAGAACCACCGGGGAGTATCTTCTGATTCTGTGTACTTTGAGTCCCTTGGCTTCTCCTGGAAGTTGTCAGTCTAGCTGGTGTTCTGGGGGAGGGGCCTGCTGTGCTGATTTTCAGGTGTTAGCAGTTGGGGGAGCTGCTGTGCCCCTGCCTGGTGCAGGGCTCAGTGGGGGTGGTTTACCCCGTGAGGCCGCAGGAGGAACAGCCCCAGTGGCGGGGCCAGCTCTGGAGCCCTGGAGTCAGCTCCCGCAGTAACCCCGGAGCTCTCGGTCTGCAGGGCCTGGAGGCTCCGGGGCGGGGCCGCTGATCTGCTCAGCTCGGGGCAGGAGCGTCCTCGCTGTCCTGGGCCCTCCCGGCCTCTGCCTGTCCCGGGGGAGGCGGGATCCTGGGCTGTGTCCCGGCATCCTGTGCTCCGGAGCCTGCGCTGTTGGATTCGCGCTCCCGGGCCGCCGCCGCGCAGCCTCCTCCGCGGAGCTGCCACCCGCCCCTCCGAGCTGCTCCTGGAACCGCGCAGCCCCCTCCGCACGGAGCCTCTTCCTCTGCCCGAGCCCCCCGAGCTGCTCCCGCCCCGCAGCCCCCTCCGCGGAGCCGCCCCCGAGCCCCCCCGAGCTGCTCCCGCCCCGCAGCCCCCTCCGCGGAGCCGCCCCCGAGCCCCCCCGAGCTGCTCCCGCCCCGCAGCCCCCTCCGCGGAGCCGCCCCCGAGCCCCCCCGAGCTGCTCCCGCCCCGCAGCCCCCTCCGCGGAGCCGCCCCCGAGCCCCCCCGAGCTGCTCCCGCCCCGCAGCCCCCTCCGCGGAGCCGCCCCCGAGCCCCCCCGAGCTGCTCCCGCCCCGCAGCCCCCTCCGCGGAGCCGCCCCCGAGCCCCCCCGAGCTGCTCCCGCCCCGCAGCCCCCTCCGCGGAGCCGCCCCCGAGCCCCCCAAGCTGCTCCCCGCAGCCCCCTCCGCGGAGCCGTCCCCGAGCACCCCCCCCAGCTGCTCCCGCCCCGCAGCCCCCTCCGCGGAGCCGCCCCCGAGGCCCCCCCCCCAGCTGCTCCCGCCCCGCAGCCCCCTCCGCGGAGCCGCCCCCGAGCCCCCCCAGCTGCTCCCGCCCCGCAGACCCCTCCGCGGAGCCGCCCCCGAGCCCCCCCGAGCTGCTCCCGCCCCGCAGCCCCTCCGCGGAGCCGCCCCCGAGCCCCCCGAGCTGCTCCGGGTCCCGCCGTGCGCGCTGCAGCCCTTAGGGAGCTCGGCCGCGGGGTGTGGGGCTCTCCCGGGGCGCAGGTGTCTGTTAGTGTCCCCGGGAGCCCGAGGGCATCCCCGCCCTCCTGGGTCCTGCTCCACCTCCCCGCGAGCCCCTTTCCCCCGGGAAGGTCGGTGCAGCTCCTGCTCCTCCGGGACGGGGCTCTCCTGTCCTGGGGACACTCGCCCCGGCCTCCGCCCGGCTCCTCGCGGGCCCCTCCCCCTTGGAGGCCTTTTGTTTCTTTACTTCTTTTTCCCCGTCTTCCTACCTTGATAGAAGCGCGAACTCTTCTCACTGTTGCATTCCAGGTGTTCTCTCTTTAATTCTCAGGCCGAATTCGTAGATTTTCAGGATGATTGGAAGGTTTTCTAGGTAATTTGGTGGAGACAGGTGATTTGGAGACCCTACTCTTCCGCCATCTTGCTCCTCCCGAGCAAAAACTGTAAGCCTTTAAGATTTAAAAGTCATTAGAACTAGGGAAACAAAAGCAAAAATGAACTATTGGGACTCCATCAAGATAAAAAGCTGCTGCACAGCAAAGGAAACAATGAACAAAATTAAAAGGCAACCTTTGGAATGGGAGAAGTTATTTACAAGTAACATATTTGATAAACGGTTAGCATCCAAAATTCATAAAGAACTTATCAAACCTCAACACACCAAAACCAAATAATTCAGTTAATAAATAGGTAGAAGACATGAATAGACATTTTTATTTTCCAAAGAAGACATCCAGATGGCCAATAGACACATGAAATTATGCTCAATACTACTTAGCATCAGGGAAATGCAAGTCAAAACCACAGTGAGATGCCACCTTACACCAGTTGGAAAGGCTAAAATCAACGCCACAGTAAACAACAAATGTTGGCAAGGATGTGGAGAAAAGGGAATCCTTTTGCACTGTTAGTGGGAATTCAAACTGGTGCAGCCAATCTGGAAAACAGTATGGAGGTTCCGCAGAAAGTTAAAAAGAGAACTATGCTTTGGCCCAGTAATTGCACTACTTGGTACTGACCCAAAGGATACAAAAATATTGATTTGAATGGATACATGTTTATAGCCCCATTATCAACAATAGCCAAATAATGGAGAGAGCCCACATGTCCATCTACGATGAATAGATAAAGAAGTGGTAGATACATACAATGGAATATTAATCGGCCATTTGCAATGATGTGGATGGAGACAGAGGGTATTATGCTAAGTGAAATAAGTCAGTCAGAGAAAGGCCAGTACCATATGATTTCACTCATATGTGCAATTTTAGAAACAAAACAAATAAACATAGGGGGAAAAATAGAGAAATGCAAACCTTAAACGACTTAACTATAGAGAACACACTGAGGATTGCTGGAGGTGGATAGCTGTGGGGGTGGGAGGATGGGTTAAATGGGTGACAGGTATTCAGGGACCACTTCTGATGTAAGTGATGAATCACTAAATTCTACCCCTGAAACTAGTATTATACTATATGTTAAGTAACTGGAATTTATTTATTTATTTATTTATTTATTTATTTATTATTTATTATTTTTTTATTTATTTATGATAGTCACAGAGAGAGAGAGAGAGAGAGGCAGAGACATAGGCAGAGGGAGAAGCAGGCTCCATGCACCGGGAGCCTGATGTGGGATTCGATCCCGGGTCTCCAGGATCACGCCCTGGGCCAAAGGCAGGTGCCAAACCGCGGCGCCACCCAGGGATCCCAGTAACTGGAATTTAAATAAAAACATAAAACTATAAGTAAATAAATTAATAAATACATAAATAAAAGTCATTTGAACTATATAAGAAAAGGTTAAAAAACCCTCCTATTGAAACTTTTTATACAATTTGTAATAAAAGCTTAAAGCTTAACTTGTTCATTCACTTGAACTTGATCTGATTACCTGAACTTCATTTTCATTTTAAAAGTCACAAAATAAGCTTTATTAATGAGATCAATATTAAGAATATGTGAAAAACAGAAAAATCAAAGTGAAAAAGAAAGAATAAGAGGTTGAGTGAGAGAAGACAGGCAGTGGGAGAAAAGATTAAGTGAGGACAAGGGATAGCATTGCAATATGAGTCTACTTGTAAATAAGAAAATATGCAAATGGAAGGGTAGGCTGTATTTGATGGGCCTAACAAACAATACAACAATATGTGTTTCTGCCACATTTGTTAAACTCACAAGTTCAGGTAGGATTTCTATAGACGTACTACAATTTCCTACATAGAAAATTTTGACTTTGACTCTTACTTTTTTCCTTATTTGTTTTTCTAGGGTTTTCAGACTGGTTATAATCACCATATGAATAGGAAGAGTCAACACAGTTGGCTTGTTCCTCATCTCAGAAGAAAGACATGTAGTCTTTCCACCATTAAGGTAGATGTTACCTGTATGTAGGTTTTACATAGATATCTTCTTTGAGATAGAGGCAATTCCCTTTTACTCAGAAGTTGCTAAGAGTTTTAGGAAGAATAGACTTTGATTTTTAGCAAATGTTTTTTTCTACATCTATTGAGATGATCTTTTTCTTTTTTCATCATAGCAAAATGAGTTGTATTCGTTAATGTTCAAACATTAGACCCATTCTACATTTCTGTGATGAATTCTCATGGGTATGATAAATTACCTTTTTTCTATACTGTTGAATTTAATTTGCAACATGTAAAAATTAGTAAAATCTTGTATTAAATTGTATCAATAAAGATACAATAGCTTTAGATTTACAAAACAGTTGCAAAGACTACAGACAAAACTCCTCAGTTTCTTCCTCTTCCTATCTCTTCCTATCTCTTCCTCTTCCTATCTCAGTTTAATACCCCAGTCAGCAGACACTTACACATGTTTTCTGAGAAGAGCTCTTATGCTAGAACTAGTCACATCATTAGACCCCAGCAGGAAATACAAGAAAAAGCATCCTATGCACTGGAATGCTGAATGCCAGAAATGACACTAAGTTGGTGAAACACCAGCACTATAGATTGGTAGTTGAAAGATCCTGAATTTTCTCCAAGAAATATTTTCTTTCAATAGCACTATGCTATACAACTTTATTTTATTTATTTTTATTTTTTAAAAGATTTTACTCACTCATTTGTTTGAGGAGGAAGGAGGAGCAGAGGGAAAGGGATGGTATCTCAACACCATTCTGTGCTGAGGATAGAGCTGGACAAGGGGCTCCATCTCAGGATCCTGAGATCATGACTTGAGCCAAAACCAAGAGTTGGGAGTTTAATGACTGAGCTATCCAGGAGCTCCATGCTATAAAACTTTAAAAGACAGTGCAGCATATATACTTTTGTATCTACTAAAATTATCATCATTAGCTGTTGTATCCCTAGCACATTAACATAACATGGTCTATTTATCCATGATAATTGAATGTGTTACACTGATACCAAAAAAAAAGATGTATTTTTGCACAGTACAACTCTATAGAGTCCATCTCCTTGCTTTTTTCTAAGCTTTCCTTCTTCAGTTATAATTTTCTTTCTTAATATTACAACAAAAATAACTGAGGAGTCTACTGTTCGATATTTCAAGTAATATTCAAGGCTTCCTTGGACTGTTCTCACAAAACTGATCTTGGACTCTCCCAAAACTCTCCCACCAATCATTTGAAAATTTTCGTGTGAGAATTATTCTATACATTACTAATCTCTTTCATTTGGCAATGGATTTTTCTCAGAGGAAAAACTCAACTTTAGAATTTTGAGCTGTTGCACCCAATCTTGTTAGAGATAAGATAGAATTTAAAAGTGAATGATGATAATTTCCTCATATTTGTATAGGATTTACACTTTCAAAATATTTTATGTACATTGGCCTTTTTCAAACAACTAAGCTATTGAACACTTGATAGAAGAGAAAGTAATTTAATTGATTTCATGCATCTATTATTTTCATCTGTATAATTTCACAAATTCCAAAGTGTATCATATTGATATCTCAGTATTATTTCATTACTTACCTATCAAATTGTGTATTTGTGCCCATTCCACTTCCAAATCACATCTATATGTGGAAATTCTTTCATAGCTCATTGCTTTATAATAAGGAATAAATTTGATTTTAAGAGGTATCATTAATATGTATTGGACTAAGCTGAAGCCATGGTTTCAGGAGAAAATATTTAATTTCATTATTTGCATTGCCATTTTAATTTTCTGCCTATTGCCTTCACAAGTCTATTAAATATACATACTTCCCAGGAATTTAGTGATATGATGTAATTGCCTATTCATAACTCAGAAACAATTAAATGTACAAATGTGTGCATGTCCTAGAAGTTAGTGATTGTAAAATCTTGATAATACTTATCTGCTGAGTTATTGTTAAATCAGACATCTTGGAAAGATATTCTAAAGATGTAGCTATTTGTCAAATTGCATTTTCAGTTTCTATTTCATCGTTAGCTAAAATAGTCCCTGGGCAATCATTGGTCTGCTTTCTCTTATTTCAGTAAAAATGAACTTATATTTAGTTTAATAATCTAATACTATTGAATGAGAAGTATGCACTATCTCTGTCTCTTTTTATTCAGTAGTTATTTTGAAATTCATTTATGATGCCAGGTGAAACAATAGTTGGTTCATTTGCCGGATGAGTGGTACTCCGTGTTAGGCTATATCACTGTTTCTGTAGTCATTCATTGGATATTTGTATTGCTTCCAGTTTAAGGCTACTAAAATCAAGCTACTGTAGACATTTGTGCTTGTGTCTTTATGTGATAATAGATTTTTATTACTTTTGGCCCTATGTCTGGATATGGTAAATATAGTCTTAACTTTTCAAGAAGTTATTCAATAACTTCAATATATTGAATATTCAATATATATATTCAATATTCAATATGTCTGTACCTATTTACATTCCCAGGGGCAGTGCTCAGAGTTCCAGCCAATTTCACTGACATCCTCAGTAATACTTGTTATGCTCAATCTTTAATTATCATTATTCTATCAGATATCTGGCTATATTCCATTGTTATTTTAATTTGCATATCTCTAATTAATACCGATTTTGTACCTCTTTTGTGAGTACGTATTCATTCGTTTATCTCTGGGTCAGCTATTTGTCCAAATCATTTGCTTCCATTTAAATTACGTTGTTTGTCTCGTTTATAAGCCACAAGTGATCATCACATATTCTCAGTATAAGTACTTTGCTAGATACTTTTTAAAATGTCTCCTCCCCTGTGGTTGAGTCTCTTTTTTCATTTTGTAAACAATGAGCTTTGAAGATCAAAACTTTTATGTTTTATGAATTCCACATTATTTTTTCTTGATTATTTATGCCCATTATCATCATAAGACAGTGTTGCTTAATACAAGGTAAACAATATTTTTTCTTATGGTTTACTTTTCTTAAAAGTTTAATAATAATTTTCTTACATGTTAATCAGTGGTTGTAAAACTCAGGACTCAGTATTTCGTCTGGATAATGCTTTGTCATGTATGCTGTCTTGTGGATATGTTTATTACTGCCACATGCGGTTAGCAACACCTTCCAGTTGTAACAGCTAAATACGTGGTTATAGTTGTTGGGTGCATCAGTAATTTAATTTTTATTGGCTCTGTGATATTCTGTTATATGAAAATACCACAGTTAAAATATATTATTTTAAACCTGATCATTGGGGCACCTGGATGGCGCAGTAGGTTAAGCATTCAAGTCTTGGTTTTAGCTTAGGTTCCGATCTCAGGGTCATGAGATTGAACTCCATGTCAGATTCTGTGCTCAGCATGGAGTCTGTTTGAGATTCTCTCTCTCTGTTTCTCTATTCCTCCTACTCATGCTCTCTCTAAAATAAATAAATAAAATCTTTAAAAAATATATCACAATATTCTTTTATGCATTGTTCAATATGTAAAATGCAACTGTGCATTTTACATATTATCAGCTAGATAATTTTATCAGCTACATTTTTGCTTTTTATTTTGAAGTTCAAAAAGTAGGAAACAAATTTTCCCTTATTATTAAGATAAAAATATTTTACATGAATATTGAATGATGGCATATTTATTCTACTATTCATTCATTTTACAAAGGTTTGCATGTGTTTAAAGTTTGCATAGAAATAGGAAGTACAAAAAAAAAGAAATGGGAAGTACACCTTTTTATAAAACTTTACAAAACTTCACTTGTTTTAGCTTTTTTTTTTTAAGATCTTATTTATTTATTCATGAGATACACACACACACACAGAGAGAGAGAGAGAGAGAGGCAGAGACACAGGCAGAGGAGGAAGCAGGATCCATGCAGGGAGCCTGACATGGGACTCAATCTCCAGTTTCCAGGATTAGGCCCTGGGCTGAAGGCAGTGCTAAACTACTGAGCCACCCAGGCTGTCCTTGTTTTAGCTTCTGATTGTGCCAAAACAGCACACTTTTTTGTAAGTAAAATATATATATATATATATATATGATCCCAAAATTTGATCCCAAAATTTGTATCTTGATTATATCACCTAAATACACATAAAACAAAACAAAACAAAAACATATTAGTGATAAGAACAATAAAAATTACAAACCAACACTGGTAAGAACTGTATAGTGGATTTGTGCAAATAGCAAATCATTTTCAGATTCATCTCTTATGGTTATGGAAGCTTTCTTGTAGCTTGGCAGTGTGTGTACAATAGACTCACATATACAATTTCACTCCAAGTTGGTTGGAAAAACACAGTGACTTGCACATCTCCAGTGTTGTAAAAATCATTAATAAAAATGATTATTCAATATATTTCAAATGAATAAAGATGTTTTATTTTTTAATTATCAATGCTATTTTAAGAATATCTACAGGCAAAATCATGATTTTGTAGTTTGTGGCTTTATTATGATAGGTAGAATAAAATACTACTAAACATTTAGGTTATTATATTTAATTGGAAAGAAGTTATATAATTTTTTCATTTTTTAAAATATTTTATTTATTTTCAGAGAGAGAAAGAGAGAATGCAAAAGGAGAAGGGCAGAGGAAAAGGGAAAGAGAGAATCTCAAGCAGATTCCACGCTGAGTTTGGAGCCCTACTTGGGGCTTGATCCCACAACCTTGAGATCATGACCTGAGCAAAAATCAAGATTGATTTTGACTGTCAACCAGGTGCCCCAGAGGTTACATAATTTTAAAAATGTACTTTAAGATTATATGGATTTTTGCAACATAAATATTCCAAGGTAAAATATGAGTCCAGATATTGTATTAAAATTTTCTATAAATACTGTGTTTAAAAAGTAACTTTTAATAGATTTAGAAAAAGGTATTTCTGATATGTTCATTACCATAATCTACAAATCATATTTGTTCTCAAAAAAGGTTTAACTGGTTGACACCCAGATATTCAATTTCTTTTTAGTTCATAATTTCATGAGAAAAAAAGTAAAGGCCAAAAATGCATCATTTTCTTACTAATTTTCTAGAGTTGTCCTGTCTAATATGGTACTTACTAGTACATTTGATTATTTGAATCTAATTTAATTAAGTTAAATAAAATTAAATTTGAGATTTTCTTTTTTTCCTTTTTTTTTTTTAAGATGTTATTTATTATTCATGAGAGACGCACACAGAGAGAGGCAGAGACACAGGCAGAGGGAGAAGCAAGTTCCATGTAGGGAGCCCAATGCGGGACTTGATCCTGGGATCATGACCTGAGCCGAAGGCAGATGCTCAACTGCTGAGCCACCCGGGTGTCCCTAAATTTCAGACTCTCAATTAATGTATCCATATTTCAAGTCCTCAGTCATTGAGTGTAACTAGTGACTATCATACTGGACTGGACAACATGGTACAACATTGCCAACATCACTGAATACTTATTAGACAACAACATGTGAGCGGTTATTTTTGCAAGTTCATTCTGAAACTCCAAAGAGCCTGGATTGACATATTTTCTGTCTAATAAGTACTGTGTGATCTTGGACAATCAGTTGAATTTCTCTGCTCCAGTCTCCTCCTCTACAAAATAATACAACTAACAGTACCTATCACGTAGGGTTTATATGAGAGTTAAGGGGGTTAATGGAAATAAGGTAATTGGGAAAATGCCAGGTATACTTATGGGATATATACCTACTATTATAACAATAAAATAGTAACTATCCTTACTGTATGAAGAACAATGACATAATTCAATTGTTTAATTGTCACAGCTTTAAAATGTCTTATGTATTACTCCCAATGAGAATTTGCTTTTTTTTCACCCCGAACTGAACTACCATACTGATAATTTTCCCTTTCCTAAACATATACACTCACACATACACACACACACACACACACACAACACACACAATGGGAGTGGGGTCAATATCTAATTTTATTAATTCATCCACCTACCACTTTAGCAAATTCCTTCCTCCAAGTGATTGCGTTCACATGAACCACTACAAGCCCCATAGCTAGGCTGACCCTATACTACATCTTCCAAACAAGATGCTTGCAAGAATTAAAGTATGATTATGATTTATAGCCTCAGAGGAGGGAGAAGAGAACATGAAATCTCTGACCTGGAGCATTCTCTAATATGCACTACTTGAAATTCCTGTCTTATTATTGACACTACATCCCCAGACACTGACATCCCTCCTGTTTCACAGGAGTGTGGAATTTACTCAAAAGCAGGAGGAGTGTAGAGGTAGGATTAGAGCAGTGATGTTACTATTCATTTTCTCTTCAGCTTTTTCTTGTCTCTTCAGGTTTTCTTTTTTCTCTTCTCCCACTTAACATTTCCCCAGCATTGCAGGGAAAATGTACAGTCATGAACACTTTAATCATTATCAAAATATGCAGAAGGATTAAGTGATTTATTCTACATTATCCTCTAATTCACTGTTTATTTTGTGATCCTTGAGGGCCCTGTGAAGTGCCCCACAGGCTGCCTAGAGAAGTATCTACTTACTTCCCCTTGATTTAAACAAACATGACCTCAGTGTTTGCTGCCTGAAGCAGGGATGAAATGGCATCTCTCACTGTTACTTACCCTACTGCTCATTTCCTGCTTGCCAAAATGTCCGAGTGTTGTTAACACATAGGTTGATCCTTTCTTGTGGCATCTTCCACCACACTCTAGTGTCTGGCTGTTGTACATTCCAGCATTTCTTTGTGTGTGCTGTGTCAGTCTCCTACTAATAAAATTGTCTGTGGTTTTCCTGTTGACCTAACTGCACACAGCTTTCTTAATCTTCACACGCATTTCTCATAGCTTATTTTTGTCAACTATATATATTTGTTATTGTGCATATTATATACCAGTATGAGTAGAAATGAGAATTAGAATACTTAACTTTGTCCTGATCTACCTCTCAGTTGAAAACTATTATTAATATCAGATTATTGAAAGCTCTTTAACATAATGTAATTGGGCGTTAATCTTTTGTAAAGGAATATTTTTATAATGATTTCCCAAATCACTGATTTATTCAGTGTTATGCATACACAGGTCATTTCTTCCCCATATGCATAAGATAGATTTTGGAATGTATTTTGATCACTCTTTATCATCTTCAATACTGAAAACTTTTATATGAAAGATTAGATTCACATATGCAAGTTTTAAAAAGGTAATGTGTTTTCGCTTATCTATTTTTATATGCCTTCATCCAAATTTTCATGGTCAGCAATGTGAGAAAATTTAAAGAGGTTTAATTTCAATTAATATCATCACTATCATAATGACAACTGGATAAAGATAGACAAAATATCTGGAATTACATTTGTTGTGTGTTTGTTTACACTTTAGTAATTGAATATCTACTATGTGTTTGACACAATGTTTTATTTGCCTAAAGTGTTCCGTATTTATCTAGTATATATACTAGAGATTGGTAAATCTTCATTCTTCATAATTGTGTTAGGTAGATAACTAGCCTTAACTTTTAGAATAATCTTGATTGCATATTGCTAGGTCATATCTATATTACTTCTGACTGCTGATGTTTAAATTGTACTACATCTACTTTCAGTATTTGTTTTACAACAATACCAAAATTAAGAATTTTATAATGTGGTTTCAATGAGGATTCTGCAGATATATAGTTGTCCTAAAATTAATTCAAACTAGGTGATGTATCTGTGAGCATATGACATTGTGTATGGATGTATACATAATATACATGAATGGAGTAAAACTATTTTAATGGAAATTAGATCCACCCTTAAATTAACTTTGGTGAGGGTTGTGGGAAGAGGCCTCCCATGCAAAATTGTTTGATAATAAATATTACTTCTACTTGATAGAAAATGAGCTTGATTTGTTTCTGTCATCAATGCCTTCTGCAAATTTTTTTTTCATAGTCCAACACCCCAGCAGGAACAGTTTCTTCTGCCTTTTGATGATTGCTTAGAAATTGAACATGCAGAATTATAATCTATTTTGCCTTTTCACACACTCATTTGGCACCCTGCCATTTTCAGACTTTAGAATTACTCAGGCTTTAGAAAATCTTGGGTACAAAGCCCAAGTGGTTTAAAAAATTATCTGTAATTTATGTCAGGTAATGGTCATTTTGTTTTTTTCTTTTTTTTTTTTTTTTTTTTTTAGTTTTTAAGGTAATGGTCATTTTAATTTTTTTTAAAGATTTTATTTATTTATTCATGAGAGACACAGAGAAAGAGAGCGAGAAAGAAGGGCAGAGATGCAGGCAGAGAAAGAAGCAGGCTCCATGCAGGGAGCCTGACATGGGACTTGATCCCGAGTCTCTAGGATCACACCCTGGGCAGAAGGTGGTGTTAAACCACTGAACCACCCAGGTTGCCCATTATTGGTCATTTTAAAAGTTTAATCTCAAATTACCTAAAAATATTTGTGTCTATTACTTCCAGTATGAGTATGGACTATATTATTTGACCTACTATCCATTTTCAGAGAATGTACTGGAATTAGGCCTCAAATTCCAGGGAATTATTAAAAAAGCAATTGGGGAAAGCTGGAGCTTGTGTTCAAGGTAACAACATTTGATTTCAGTGAGTCTTTATTAGATAAAATAATTTTGTTGTGTACATTTGATAATATTTGCATACTAATTTCTAAAGTCCTTCAATGTTTGTCATTCAAGTGCAACGTAGTATCTTTTTTCTAGAATAGTTTATATAAAAAATGTACATAGCAAACTTCATTAATTTAGTTTTGCAATTCATGCAATATTAACAATTCCTTCCTGGGAATTTTATAGGAACAAGAAGTTATTTTCAAAAATTTTAATTTTTTAAAAGATTTATTTAATTATTTGAGAGAGTGAATGAGCATGAGAGCAGGGGGAGGGGCTGAGGGTGAGGGAGAGAATCTCAACCAGACTCCCCACTGAGAACAGAGGTGGATGCAGGGCTCAATCTGATGACCCTGAGATCATGACCTGAGCTGAAACCAAGAGTTGGATGCTTAACCTACTGAGTCCCCCAGGTGCCCCAATAATTTTAATTTTTAAGTGAAACTATAAGGACGCAGAGAGTCAAATATGTAACTCATTAATGGGGACTCTAGCATGATATGAAGGCTGATTCCAAAAGAAAGAGTATATTTTTAAAAGGTACACATTTTTCAACCAGAAAGTCTTGGGCAGAGATGGAGACTGGGAGTGGCTACTCAAGGTCCAGCAGGACACTGAGAAAACACACAGTAATTCCTTTTACCTTGACAATTATTAGATATTTTTTAAACAGGTACAGAATACTAATTCTGACTATTCACTATTGTTTTTGCACATTTAAGGGAAAACCAGTCACTGTTTTTTTTGTTTGTTTGTTTGTTTCTTCTGGATTTATGGTTTTGCCATTTTCATTTCCTGACTGATCACTTTCATATCTTCTTAAAGACTGATGTAATTCTACCCTGGGAATGGTGTAGTGATAGAAGGCTTCAGTTTTCTCATGGCAAAAAGGTGAACGAACCCTCTCTCTGCTTCTTGGTCATCTACCTCTTCTAAATGGCTTCCGTTGAGTTGTAGGTTGCCCACTGCCTTTTTTACACTTCCTTTCCAACATGTGCCTTTTTGGCATTCACTGTATATTTTCGTTTTAGAATGAGTTTACTCTGTATCTTCAAATCTAAACACAGCAGGCATGTTTCCCATTCCGCTTTCTGATTATGTATCATAATACATTCTTTTTTTTTCTTCATAATACATTCTTTATGTGTGGAAGTCACCCAGGTTTCCTCCAGATCTCCAAATATAAACACAGCATGCAACTCGATAATTTAAGTCCACACACCATGCTTTTAAATGGAAGATTGCTCTGTGAGGCTTGTCACATATTCAGCTTCACCAAAGGAACAAGATGCAATCTGATTGTCCTGGAGTTCTCAAATGTTATGGACATTTTATAATCCCAGCTAAATCTTCCACTGAGGTTTATATTATTTTTTTTAAGATTTTATTTATTTATTCATGAGAGACACAGAGAGAGAGAGAGGCAGAGACACAGGCAGAGGGAGAAACAGGCTTCATGCAGGGAGCTTGATGTGGGACACGATCCCGGGACTCCAGGATCACACCCTCAGCTGAAGCCAATGCTAAACCGCTGAGCCACCCAGACTGCCCAGTTTCTCACATTTTTATACTTTATATCTTTATTATGTATAAGACACCAATTAATTCTCTAATATATCCTTTCTGTGTTTCAACAATTCTTAAATACAAATTATACCTTCTGAAAAATATTCAGTAACACATTTTTTCTTTAGTTACTGATCTTTTATAGAAGTTATTTTTATGTTTGGTTATGCAAAAATTTTCTGATAACTTTTAGGCACTCATATTTTTTAAAAGATTTTATTTACTTGAGGGAGAGAGAGAGCCAGAGAGAGACCAGACGTAGGAAGAGCAGCAGAGGGAAAAGGAGAAGCAGACTCCCCACTGAGCAGGGAGCCCAATGTGGGGTTCGATCCCAGGATCCTGGGATCATGACCTGAACAGAAAGCAGACCCATAACTGAGACACCCAGGTGCCCCAGAAGCTCACATTTTTTAAAGTTGTTGTTGTGCTTAAAATTATCTTTATTTTTTAAATTTTTGTTATTATTGATTTTTGTTGGCCCTCAATTTACTTTTATGTATTATAATTGATAAAATGATAGATTATACTTTGACAGGAAAGGAACTCAAGTTTTTAATAAAGACTGGTCAACAGTCAAAACTTTTTCTAAACATGACCACATTTACAAGGATCTTCAGGTAATGTCCAGGAAATCAATGAGTTAGTAAGTACGTTTGTATATTGCATAATTAAACATTCAAAAGCACATATAACCATTACTTTTCTATATGTTAAACAATGTGAATAGTAGAAACTGCTAAGAACGGGTTGGTAAGCAATGAAATTCCTAACAAGTAACAGACTAGGTGAAAACGTAACTGATTTTTGACCTAGTGAAAGAGTGTTTCTTGTTTTGCTGAAGTATTATAGTTTGTTATCTGACCAACTAAAATATTGTATTCATATCAAAGTCTAGTCCATACATAGTTCCAGTATCTGGTTCCAGAAAGAATTGCTTTGTGCCATCAAACCTTATTTTGCCCAGTTTCCATGACCTCATTTATTTATTTAAACCTGAATTTCCTTAAACTTCATTTATTTTGTGTGAAATGTTTCTCAAACTCAAAACAACCCATTGCTAAATACTTTTAGAAGAAAATTATATGAAAATTATATAATATTTGAGTCGAAGTTCTGCTATTGCTTCAAAAATCATTCTGTTTTCACATGGTATTACACTTTCCTTCTTTAAATAGATAAATAAAGGCCTAAAGGCAGTCCCAGTCTTAGTACTTGCAGGAAGGTTAGGCACAAATGGCAGCCCACATACCATATGTCCAAATACTTAAAAGTTAAAAATCAAGTTAACAGATTGTGAAATGAAGTATATTCTATCTTTTCACTTTGGCAAATATACTTTTATAAAGTCCTGGAAAGCCAGGTTTGAATTTGGAATTATTAGACTTCTTCTACTGCCATAATGAAATATGAGCCATCCTTGGCCTCCAGCATATATATGTATACTCTCTCCATCCATGGTTCCCTCCTCAACTATGATGGGCCTTGAACATATGGACCAGTTGTCCACATGACCAAGTTTTTTCCATGTGCTCCAAAAACAAGTCCTCTTGGCTACTTTGATGATAGATCTGGGGTAAAGGCACATGCAGATTCTGATATTGGTCTGAGAATCATTTGAATTCAGAATTGTAGCCCCAGGCACCTAATGCATAATCTTCAAAGCATGGGCTCTAAGTGGGAATATCCCTATGGGGAGTGGTATGTGTAGAAATGGACTCTAATAAGGCTCCAAAACAAGTGTGATGCATTTGATCTTTTGCCAGGGCCAAAGGGCAGTGGTGTCTTGTTACGTCATATCATTGTCATATCATTAGCATGCCATTGTCAATTATCATGATGCAATAATAGCTTCTAAATGCAATACCAGGTAACTAACTCAGGTGTCATGGAAAAGAAATACTCACAGATGAATTTAAGGTGATAAACTATCAAATTAAATGCACAGAGAGAAGCAAGAAGAAAGATACTAGGGAGACAAATATACTTACTTAGGAAAGTGTACTCATGGGGGAAGGATACCAATATTTGAATCCTGAGTTATGCAATGTTTATACAGTGTCTTTTGCTCTCTTCCTTCCACTACCACTGGCCTCTTCACAAAAGGTTTGGTTATAAAAACTAGAATTGAGATATGAGCAGAGTCTCCAACAATGCCTGAGCCAATGATACACACACACCTTTCATTAGAATCATTCATAAGAATAGGTGAAAATATGCCTTGCCAAGAGCTGTAGGTTGCCAGCCATCTTGCTGAACAGTTATGAGTTTTATCTGTTTTTCATGGGCTGAGTACATATGGGCAGAAAAGGACCAGAGTGTCACCCATGGGTGGACAATTTAGGTGAAACATAGCTGTTAGCCCAAATATATCATAATCATGACTTATTTATGCATTTCTATCCAAAAGTAGCACTCTTGTTTTTTCATCATATTTTTTATTTATAGATACTACCTTTGCTTTTTCTTACTTTTAATGTACTGTTCACTTAACACAATAATTGAATCTAAGTCTTTTATATCACTAACTCACCCTGAACATTAAAAGCATCCTGTAAGTATATCTAGATATCATGAGCAAATAGATTACTTGTTATCTATGTTTAACTATTCTCATGAGTTTCACTTTTCTCATTACTTATAAAAAAAATTGAGTACTTTCAAATTGTACAGCACTATCATACCACATTTTAAAGTTTTTCTTTCTTGGGGATCCCTGGGTGGCTCAGCGGTTTGGCACCTGCCTTTGACCCAGGTTGTGACCCAGAGTGTGATCCTGGAGTCTCGGAATTGAGTCCCACAATGGGCTCCCTGCATAGAGCCTGCTTCTCTCTCTGCCTGTGTCTCTGCCTCTCTCTCTGTGTGTCTCATGAATAAATAAATAAAGTCTTTTAAAAAAATAAGGTTTTTACTTTCTTTTACAGTCACATCTGTTTTAGAAGTGGTCTTGATAAAAATCCTTCATTTTGTCATATGAGTAAATAACTAAGCTATGGCATTTTGAAAACATTTTATAGCAGACATCATAACTTCAGGTGGAAAGAATCTAAAAATGGGATTATTTTTCCCCTTATTTTCCTTTTTCCAATCTTTTGATTGACTTTTTTTATTCTGATCTGCAAGTCTATTCCCTTAACAAAACACATCATCTCATTAAGGTAGACAACAAATTACAAATTTTCATCAATATCTTTGAGGTTTTTTTTCCTGTGTATTCTAAAAAGAAGAAAAGAAAAGAAGATATCAAGCTTTCCTTAGTCACTATGCACTAGCAAAGATCAATTCCAGCTACTGAGAAATGTTTCAAATCAAGAGTAAATGTAGGTTTAAATAAAAGCTGTTTACTGTTCCCTTTATCAGTCAAAAGGAATCAAGAAAAATTTACATTTATTTCATTAGCGATAAGCATTTCATGGTTGTATTATAATTTTTAACATGTTTTTATTCTAAATACTTGTCAGAGTCTGTTAAATATCTTTTCCTTCAACTTTACCTTTAAACTAGAAGTGAACAAATAACTTCTGAATATTTAGCAGTTTCTGTTTCCCAAAAGATCCTCATTAGTCCATATTTATCTAAAGCTGTTCATGCAATGAATGTCTATAATTCAGAACTAGGCATCCAGCAACAGATTGCTATATTAACTCCTTCTATTTTTTTTCTTCAATAAACTAATTTTAAGGAAGTTTATAGCATTTAGAAATTCTTCATGATAAAATCTTATATAATTAATTGGTTACAATAATTTACATGAAGTGATTCTTCATTTTCTTATTTGCATTAACTTATACACATATATATTGACATGCAAATAATATACCGTATAATTATCTCTATGATAGAAAGTGGCAATATCAAAATTCATTACTACAATTTAAATCAATTCAATAGCAGATGTTAGTATACTATATCTTTATTTAGTTTACTTATTTTCTGTGATACTTCTGGAGTAGAGAATCAAACTAAATCCACTCCACATATTATAGCACATCATCATCTTTGGTTTATAAAAACTTAATCTCTTATTCTGTTGGAGGAGTACAGGTTATGGGTGCTGGGAATTATGTAGAGAACAAAACTGTTGTATTCCCTGCTGTCATCCTAATGGAGACAGAAGAATGATGATAAGACTTGTAATCTATAACATCAGTAATAAATGCTACAAAATAAAAAAATGGGATGTGATATGAAATGCAGGGGGAAGACAAAAGTGAATTGTGGTCAGAAAATGACTCCCTGATAAGATAAGATGTATGGAAACAGAGTGAACAATGGTGAGGACATTAAGAAGGATGAGCATAAAAATAATACTAATATTAATAATAATAACTTTAAAGGAGGGAAACTACTTGTTGTCTGGTAAGGACTCTAGTGTGCCTGGTGCATCAGAGAGAGCGTTAGAAGATGAACAGTAAAAATGCAGGTGGGAAAATCATATTGAAACTTTAGGCCATTAAGTATTTTTACTTAAAATGGCTTTAACTCTCATTTAAAGGGTAAGATTTATACATTTTCAAGCAAAGAAGAGACAATCTGACCTCAGGTTTTCAGTGGATCATTGTGGTTGCATTGCAGAGAACAGACACATAGGGACAACAAAGGGCAATGAAACCACTTGGGCAACTTTTGCAAAAAATGAAATATGATAAATATACTCAAAACTATTGAGCTACACACTTTTAAAAAGATGAATTTTATAGTGTATGAATTACACCTTAATAATAAGTTGAAATAAAAGGAATGGAGACCATGATTTTCTGAATGTCATTTTAGATAGATCTTTTGGAGCCATCTTAATGTTTCACATACTAAAAAAATAAAATCAGAGAGACAAAGAAAACTCAAAATGGAATAGAAATAGAACAAAATGAGTCATTCAATTTCAAATAAATAACATCAATACCACACAGAAGCAAGGAAGAATGATGAACATAGGGAACTGTGGAATGCAACATTTTTACCATCTAAAGTAAGGCCAAAGCCAAAAAAGAAGAGTAAACAAATACTGTACTTTAGTCAGTACATTTGTTACTCAATGTGAGATTTAGCAATTTTAAAATTGTTTTATGTTATATTCTAGAATTGAGCAAATAACTAAATATATTGTGTCTAAGCATGCATTAAATATATTAGAGAGGGATCCCTGGGTGGTCCAGCGGTTTGGTGCCTGCCTTTGGCCCAGGGCGCGATCCTGGAGACCCGGGATCGAATCCCACATTGGGGTCCTGGTGCATGGAGCCTGCTTCTCCCTCTGCCTGTGTCTCTGCCTCTCTCTCTCTCTCTCTCTCTCTGTGACTATCATAAATAAATAAAAATTTAAAAAAAAAGAAAAAGAAAAATTAAAAAATATATATATTAGAGATAATCAGTAGAAACTATTATTTTTATAGTTTTATAGATAGAGTGAAGGAGAGGTAGATTATAGATTTATACTATGTTTTTAAAATTAGGAATGAGTATCATTTTAACGCATTCTCATATTTTCAATTATATTTCAATTTTTTGGGTTACACTCCTCCCATTTCTCTTAACATTTAGTTATGTTGTTCAGCATATAAAATCACTTAACAATGATATACATTTGATGACTATTTTACCAAGTCTCTTTTTACATTTCTACTCACCAGATAGCACAAGATATTGAACTTCATGTATCACTATAATATATACTACAATATAATAAAATGATAGCAAATATGAAATAGATGTCAACTTTACTTTGTTCTATGATTTGTAGCATCAGAAATGATCTAATCAGATATCACAAGGTCTTTCCTATGGAATAGTATTTATTTTATGGATTTAGATTCACTATGTAAGTAATAGATATACAAATATATGATGTTCTGGGATGTTAGGATGGTATCATGATGCCAAAACAATTTACAAGACATAAAGACTGAATATCTAGAACATGAAGTCAAAAATTAACATTAAAGAGATAAAGAATTTGGCACTTCATAGGACTTCCTATTTTTTCTCATTGTTCAGTGAAAATATTACTTTGACATAAAAACATTTTCTGATATGCTTTGATAGCATAGTCATTCTTAACCCAGTCACTCTCTACTTTCTACCTTTTTAAATATATACCAGTTGTCACTGCATTTTTTGTAATATATAATATATATACACAAACATATTTAAATATTCAAAAGGAATACAAACAAAAGGATACAACATAACACAATGAGCTGGGTTCCCTAGAGAAGATGGATGGGAACTGTCTGAAGAGGGTAGCAGTAATTTAAAGTGAAATCACTTTTCTGTTTCTTTTCGTACATTTCTGACTTTTGGATCCATGATGATGTTTCACATACCCAAAGAAAGTAACTATAATAAACAACAATGGGAAAATGATACTTAAAATGAAAGGAAAATAGGAATAAAGCTACTAAAACATATTTTAAGGGAATTACACTACAGCAAAGGAAAGATAGATACGTGAGGGAAAGTAACAAACTAAAATTTGTGTTCAGTATTTAATCTACATACCTTCAAGCTGAATAAAAAATATACATTATGTACTCTAATTCATAGGGTTTTGTTGTCTTTTCTTTTTTTATATAGCCATATGCCAGCAATTTTGAAACCAGAATATACTATTTATGTATTCTGGACTGGCAAATAAATAAAAATATTTTAAATAATGTTTTTCTTCACTGATAGGGAGGGAAAATACAAATATGGAGAAAAGGGAACTGGCTTGAAATCATGAACTCATGATTTTACGTATAGAAATATATATATTATATATATTATATATTATATATAATATATATATTGGCATGTATGCATGTGTACACATACTTATGTATATATGCATATGAGTGTCAGAATTCATGCATCTCCTTTCTGATCTGTCAACTGAAAGCTTTGAGAAGCAATCACACCCCAGAAGAAATGAGCAGAATTATAATTCCAGCTTTGGATTCAAACATTATTCTATGCAAATATTATTCTTCACAAAAAGGAATCATTTTTCCATGAAGAAATGATTGCCTCCAGATCTGAACAATATAGGTATAAAATGAGCCTGACACATTTGTGGTGGCAGAAAATAAAGTAGTCATCAAACAATGGAGGCATGTATAAATGACTGGTGATAATAAAAGGGTGTAATTAGAATGAAATAAGAAACCACTAAACAGGGCAGCCCGGGTGGCTCAGTGGTTTAGCACTGCCTTCAGCCCAGGGCGTGATCCTGGAGACCTGGGATGGAGTCCCACATCGGGCTCCCTGCATGGAGCCTGCTTCTCCCTCTGCCTGTGTCTCTGCCTCTCTCTGTGTCTCTCATGAATGAATGAATAAAATCTTAAAAAAAAAAAAAACACTAAACACACACCTATAAGTAAAAGAAGTCATATAGATATACATAAATACCCAAATAAATGGTGTAGCAGAAAAAGAACTCCCTTACAGCAGAAAAACCAACTAATTGTATAAGAAGTCATGGATTTAAAAAGTTGTCATTTGACAACCATCATACAATTATTCAGGTGAGAATCATCAATAAAACTAACAAGTGAAAATATCATGTGTTCCATTTAGTTGCATTTATTATTATTTAATCTGGGAAGCTGTCATTTTATGCATTATTTGTGACTTCTCACTTATCATATATCAAGTCAATATATGTGTATAAATGAATACCATGTATGTACACACATATACTATGTCTAATCTATCCTTATAAAACTATTTTCTCACGAGCCACTGACATTATTTTATTACTTTAACCTTGATTATTTTAATGTTTGTAAGGTTTAATTCCTTTTCTTCCTAATTCTTTTTCTCATTATTCCTATCTTCAAACTTTGATTTATATATTTATATTATATTAATATATAGTCAAATTTTTAAGAACTCTTTGCTTGTTTGTGCTATTTTTATAGAATTCTGTTATTGTTTCACATAGACACAACATTTGAGGATGTTAATCATACATTCTTCAATGTTTTTAATACTTTTCTTTTCATCCCTGAATCTGTTCTGTTCCCTTCTTTCTTTATTCACTTTACTACATATTTTTAACTTTTTAATGTTAAACAATTTCATCATGATGATGAAAATCATTCTGATGATTTCTTGTTTTCTACAATATGAATAAAGAAAAACAGTATGTTTATAGCATCTTTTCACTATGCAATTATTAATTAAAAAGGAGAAAATAATTACCTTACAATGAAGAAACCAGAGAGTTATCATCATATCAAGTGATTAAAGTAAACTGCAATGGGACACATTGACATTATCTGCCTCTTGGTACAGTGGACTAAGAAGGCCACAACATTATTTCAGTGGTATAACTGCCTTACTGAATAAGATGATAAGATGTTAGAAAGACTCAAATTGAGACATGTTCTACAAAATATCTACAGAGAAAATCTAAAATGAAAGAGTGAATCCATACAGAATTCTCAAAAAGTATAAAAATTAAAAAGAAAGAATGATGAAACTGATTATGGAGAATTTAAATGTTCTGATTAACAAACCAACCAACCAACCAACTAACCAACCAACAAATAAGTAAATGTTCTTATTAACAAAGAACACCATAGACAAAATTAACTACTTTGGAGAAACTTAGAGATTATTCCCAGATATTCTTAGATGGAGATGGATAACATATTATAAAAACGATTAAAAATACAAAATTTAAATATTTTAACATTTAAAATATTCAGCAAATTCTTGTCTATAATGATAGAAATACTAGAGCCTCTAGGAAAAAAATGCCTAAGAATAAAGATTATACACAGTAAAGGCCAATTCCCGACAAGTGTATACAAAATGTCCAAATTGATATTGAAAAATAATCATAAGATATGAGTCAAAATAGCAATTACACCCATTTACACTCAACAGTATGGCAAATATTATAAATCTGTATAATCCCAAATGTTGACAAAAATGTAGGGATATAGAAACACTCATGGAAGGAAGTGCAAAGTAAAATAATAATTTTCTGATGTCACATTGTCAAAATAGAAATGCATGTGCTTTACAACTAAGAATTCCTACTCCTGGACATACTTCCTACTGTAATTCTTGCACATTTCACTGGTAGGTATCTGAAAAGATATTCATATTATTATGGCTTTTAGTTGAAGATAGATGAGTACCCTGGAAACCTATTACTGGATGGGCATAGTAACAAAATGTAGTTGATATATACTGTGAAAAATTGTGCAACAATTGGAAACAACAAATGAGATATAGTTAGAGCTACATAGACAGTTCTTATAAATGGCTAGCTGTAAATTATAAGATGTATAACCCTATAGCTTTGTGTAAAATATAATTAAATATCTGCAAAAAATACAAATTATAGTTAAAGTGCTTCTGAGTGAAGAACAATAAGAATTAGAAGAGAGAATAGAGCTATTAACAATAACAACAATAACACAACAACAACAAAAAGTAACAAGAGGCTCACAGAGCCTGTTCCTGATAAACCCATTGAATTGAGAGGATAGTGACCAAGTTAACATTATACACTATATATTTTAATTAAAGCATAGCCACTACCCAAAGAAACTATCATCGATAGTTCCATGTTTTTATTAAAGTAATTATTGTATAGATTATTTTTCCTGAATGTTAAAAACAATTGCATTTGATAATCATGTGCATTTGATGATTTCTCATGCCATTCATTGGGTAGTGTCTAAAAATTAGAGAAGAGCCATAAAACGTATTTTTCCAAAAGTAATAATAAAAATTAAGGCATTTGCAGCCTAAGACACAGTTTTGATAAGAAAGATGCTTCCTAGCATTCACACATTTTGAATTTAAGTTAGTTGTTTCATAATTTTATTTGTTATGGGGAGAAATATTAAATAAACTACTATATGATTTCACTAACATGCATCATTTAACAAACAAATGGATATAGAAAAAAAGAAAGAGAGGCTAACCAACAAACAGACTCTTAACTATAGAAAACAAACTGATGATTACCAGAGGAGAGGTGGACAGAGAGATAAGTAAAATAGGTGATGGGGATTAAGGAGGGCACTTGTGATGAGCACTGGGTGCTGTATGGAAGTGTTGAATCAGTGAATTGTAAGCCTGAAACTAATATTACACTGTATGTTAACTAACTGGAATTTAAATAGAAAGTTGAAAACAGGAAAAAAAATAAATGACATTTTTGGTGTCTGAAATACATTTGTTGATGTTGGGGAAAAAATGTATCTTAAGTAGAATTTTGGTGACTGTTACTGGATTGCAGTGTCTTTCTCAACTCATTAAAGCTTCATAGAAAGTATGACTAAGACCAGGTTTTATTTTGTTAAGTTTGAATAAATCAGAATTTCTAAAAATGTAATTTTGTGGAACATAATTCCTTTTGAAAATTAAGTAATATGATTTTAAATTCTTTTGGGAAAGTCAAGTAGTGCCCCAATTTTTAATATTCAAAATTATTATTATATAATTATTAAAACATCTAAACTTATTTATACTGTTATAAGACATCATTATCCACATGCATTTGATCATTGTTGCATTTACATTTATTCAATCCTATTAATATTTTAATACCTTAATATTTATATATGAAATGTTTTGCAATATAAAAATTCACTAAAAATTTAAATATTACCAGTAGCCCGTAGAGAAATAAAGTAAAAAACAAATCACAGCTAGCTCAGAGTACAGAACAAGAAACTAGATAATTTAAAGCCCAACCATCTAATTTATAGAAAGAATTACTCAATGTTTCATTCAATTCAAGGAATGTCAGTAGTGTCGTCTTCATGTATGAAGGTCAACATATTTTATTTGTGCTGCTTACCCCTAATGTAATTCTGACTTCTTTGCTTCAAAGAAAAATCTACATATGTCATAAATCAGAATGTTAGCAAATTTTACCTACAGATTTATGAGATGAAAAAATAACCATTAGTCACAAACACTTAAGATACAGATATTTTCTCCTGGATATTCCAACCAATTTACCTTAAAAGTTTAAATCACTTTGGAAGATTTGCTAGATTTCATTGAAAAAAAAATTGAGTTGAAACATTAAGAAGTATATATTTCAATAATAAAAAATTTTGAACATACTTCAAACTTTACACTGCAACTCTATTAAGAGAAATATTTCAAGATTGATTAAAAATTCAGTCAGAAGAAATTTTTAAGACAGTTTTTTATTACTTACAAATATGTTTTGATTTCAAATGTACTCATGCAAAAGGTATACACTTTTGCAAAAGGTATATATATATATATGTGTGTGTGTATGTGTATATATGTGTATACACATATATATATTTGCTTCCTGTCATTTTGATTACTTAGCTTTAACCAAAGCACATATTTCAGAAAACAGATAAACACAAGGGAAGGGAGGGAAAAATAAAATAAGATGAAATCAGAGAGAGAGACAAACCATAAGAGACATTTAACTCTAAGAAACAAACTGAGGACTACTGGAGGGGAGGTGGGTGGGGGAATGGGGTTATTGGGTGATGGGCATTAAGGAAAGCACTTGATGGAATGAGCATGGATGCTATAGGCAGCTGATGAATCACTAAACTTTACCTCTGAAAGTAATAATACACCATATGCTAATTAATTGATTTTAAATAAATTTTTAAAGCATGGATTTCAATTTTGTACCCATTTAAAATTAATATCATAGAAATAAAGATTTTGGGATGCCTGGGTAGCTCAGTGGTTGAGTATCTGCCTTAGGCTCAGGGCGTGATACCAGTCAGTGGATCATGTCCCACACCGCGCTCCCTGTGAGGAACCTGCTTCTCCCTCTTTCTATGTCTCTGCCTCTCTCTGTGTCTCTCATGAATAAATAAATAAATCTTTTAAAAAAAGAAAGATTTAAATTGTACTGTATCATCTTAAATAATTATTTTAGTAGTTAAAAGGTATTTCATTTAATAAATTAAAGAAGTTGTTTTCATTAATACATGGACTAAAAAAAAATACATGGACTAATTGAGAAGTCATCGACAAATATAAAATATTTATATCAATTAGATTTCTCTTATTGGATTTAAGAAAAATCAGTAAATTTATTTCAGTAAGCATAGTTATAATATATATATATATATATATATATATATATATATATATATGAAATAAATTTTAAAAACAACAAAAAATTTGTCTCTGGTCATATGTGATGCCATAGCAGAAATTTTAGCTGACAGTACTGACCATATTTTTCTTCTACTCTTTCCATGCAAAAATCTTGAAAAAAAGAAATATTCTTTAATTTATCATGGGTCTAGGTGTAGCATTTTCTTAAATCTTGAGCATATTTTGCCTAAGTGATTTTGCTGTGCTTTACCTTTATGTATGGAGAAGTTAATTCTTACGTTTTCTGTATCTAGTATTCTTTTCCTTTTTTTTTTTTTTTAAAGGCTTCATATATTTAGTTTAGAGAAAAAGAGTAAGAGAGAGCATGAGTGAGGAGAGGGGCAGAAGAGAGGGAGAGAGAGAATTTCTAGCAGACTCCCTGCTGAGTGCAGAGCCTGACATGGGGCTCAATCTCACCACCATGAGATCATGACCTGAGCTAAAATCAATAGTTGCATGGTTAACTGACTGAGCACCCTGGTGCCCCATATACTTAGTATTCTTACATAGTATTCTTAATATAATACCTAGTATTAATCTCAAGTAATAACTCAGTATTAATCAGGGGGTAGAAACCACTCTCTATTTATTCATACAGCAGCTAGCTGCAATGTTAGCAGCCATTGTATAATGGTTATTTCTCCAAAATTTAAAATAGATTACAGTTGGATCTGTAGATAGCTATATATATACATATGGAAAACAACAGATTTCACTACTCAGTGTTAATGTACTCACATTAACCATAATAACCATAATAATAATTAACCATAATACAGAGAAAATATAAACCTGATCACTGGAATATTTACCAGTTCTTTAAAACCTATTTTGAAATAGAGGTTTCTATTTTAAAAGTTTTTTAATGTTAATTCTATTTTTAAAAGTGCAAAATTTCATGTCCTATAATTTGGGAATCAGCATATTATCAATTTCTTTTACCAGTTGTTTCTGTTTGCTTTCAGGTAAATAATTTTTTATTGCCCAGCTCTGCTCTGGATCTTAGGGCAGGACCATTTCTCAGTCCACCTTGCCATCTACTTCTGGCCATGTTCTGGTAATTAAGTCCTTGGAAGATGATTGCAAAACTGAGATGGGAGAGAAACCACAATATATGTTTCAAGATTCTAGTTGCTTTCAGGTATCTCTGCTCTCCACGATTCCAGGTCATACAGGGAAGCTCTCATCTTGGTTCTAGTTCCAAGTGGCACCTCATGTAAAGTGTTCTATAGAAAACAGACTTTAAGATGTAGTTTACCACACAGATTGTTACTGTTTGGTGTGTAAAGTACCCTTAGAAACAATAGTTATGAAAGAGAGAGGAAGGGAGCAAGAGTAGCAGATGGAGAAGCTGAGCTGTGAGGTAAACCCAGAAACAGTTTGACAGACCTCACAGAGAGATCTGGAGAAATAACCACACTTCAGTCCTATCCTAGTGAACCAGGATGGCCATTGTTTATGCTCCATCATTTGTTGTTGGGTGTTGATTTTGTAAGGAAGAGGTGTGACTTTGGGACCAAAAGTACCAGGCAACTGACAAAATCATAAAAGGGCTTTCAACTGAAGATTGTCCACCTACAGCATCCCCAGAAGTTGGGACAAAGGGTTCTTCATTGAAGGGAGATCTAGGGAATGCATCAATGTTCAACACAGACCACCCGTGGTGTCAGCTTCTTTAAGATTCTGATAAACCTGTCAAAGAAATGTAGAAAATAATCATATTAAGTTGAACTACTAATCCAAATACTGCATCTAATTTCAGGATCAAATATAAAACTCATTGTCTCCTTTCTCCCGTACTTATGCTGTAGTCTGTCTCTCAGCTGGGACAATAGCTGTCAGTGTTAGAGTTAGATGTAAACAAAACCTTTGTCTTGGAGGGATTTGAACCCCAGGTACGTTCTTTTCTCAGGATACAATTGCTAAACATGTGTATTTGCTGTCAAAATTGGCCAAGGGAAATACAAGAGCTGCTCATGAGAAACAATGAGGTACCTAACATCATCCTGACCCCTTCCACTGTATGACTGCAGCCTGACTTCCTCCTGATGATCAGGCTAGTTATTCCTGCTCTTGCCTTCTGCTCTCTTCACACAAAGAATGTGTGTGACATGTGACGTGTCCCAGTGGCAGTCACAGCTTGTGATTTACCAACTCTCTATATCCCCTGGCAGCAGGATTCTCCTTTTCATAACCAAAACCTCTAAATTTTCAGAGCCCAAAATCGTGGTGAATGAAAGCATACTGGGAGTGTTGATAAGGAGAGCTACTCTTATTTCTTTTTTTAAAAGATTTTATTTATTCACACATGGGAGACACACAGAGAGAGGCAGAGACACAGGCAGAGGGAGAAGGAGTCTCCCCGTGGTGAGACCAATGTGGGACTCAACCCCAGGACCCCGGGACCATGACCAGAGCCAAAGGCAGACTCTCAAACACTGAGCCACCCAGGTGCCCCAAACTACTCCTGCTTCTAACTCTGTGGTTCTTGGACTTATGTTCCTGTTGAAGGAATGACACATATGTACATGAATCAGCATATGTATAAGTGTATTATATTAGTTTACAGTCTGTCTTGAAGGGTGGTGCTCCACTTTACTAAAGTTTTTCCTTTAAGCTGATACATCCCTTTGTACACAAGTTATCAGGCTAAGAACTTCTGTATGTTATTTTGGATCCTAAATCATGGGGCCATTCCCAATACTTGGGATAATGTGAGAAAGAACACTGGACAGATATTATGGGCTTTGCTATCTTGACATATCCAACAATATGTGTAGGAGTCCAGGAGGCCCATGCTAGGCTGCTTCCAAATAATCAGTGACTGTGGCAAGGCTGCAAAGAAACAATTGATTGGGTGCAATTAATTTAATAAGTGATAAGTGGAAAGGTCAGACCATCAAGTGAGGGCCTGATCCTCATAGATCTATAATGATGGTTAAGAGCTAGCTAGCCAAGATCCAGTTCCCACAAGGTCCTTTTACTTACTACTAAAAAAAAAAAGGCTACAAACAAATATAAAAAAACCTGAAAATTGGAAGATGCTAACAAACAAGAAATTCCAATAATGACAAATATTTCATCAAAATCCCTTCTCTCTAGCTGAGGCCCTAGGTAAATAGTGGCCCACTAGGACAGAAAACCTTTTTGACAATACCTGCTGTGGTCCAGCCAAACTAAAATAGAAAAACATTCCCCTCTTGTCTTCATGGTTTTAATAAATGTATGTGGGTCGCTGGTCTTCCAAAAAGGCAGAGACAGAGGCAGGGGGAGAAGCAGGCTCCCTGTGGGAACCTGATGTGGGACTCGATTCCAGGACTCCGGGATCAGGCCCTGAGCCAAAGGCAGGTGCTCAACCGCAGAGCCACCCAGGCACCCCGGATGAATAGTCTCTAAAAATGAAATTGGGAGAGATAAATAGATAGAATACGAGATTTTAGGGCAGTGGAAATACTCTATACGGTTTGTGATCGATATGCCATAATACTTTTTTCCAGACCCATAGAATATACAACACCAAGAACACCAAGAGGAAACCTTAATGTATACTATGGACTTAGGTGATTGTGATGTATCTATTTAGGTTCATCTTTGGTAAAAAGTGTACCATTCTGATTAATGTTGTTGATAACAGGAAAAGCTGCATGGGGGGGGTACTGGGGGTGTATGGAAAAACTCTACTTTTCTCTCAGTTTTGTTGTACACCTAAAACTGCACTAAAAAGTAAAGTCTTAAAATTATATTATATCAGAAAAAAATAAATTAAATTAAGTATATAATATTTTTAAATAATATTGTATCCTATGTAAAAATAAAGGATGCTAGTTTATGAATAACTGAAATGGGGCGGAAGATAGCATTTTAGAAGTTGTAGTCATGAGAGATAACAATTTAGCCAAGACCTGAATAAAGAGTTTTGAGTGTTCTCCAAATAACTGAAGAAAGAATATTCCTGTTTTTTTTTTTTAATTGGCAAGGCCCTAAAGATGAAAACAAAATTGATTCTTTCTTCTTTTAGAAAAAAGAAAGAATGCTTATGTGCTATGTTTGCAGAAGAGAGTGCTCTGAGTTAACACTGGGAAGTAGGAAGTGGCCATATAATTTAGACCCATTTGCCTAGGAGTGCAAATGTTATTACAATGATTAGGAGGAAAACAATGAGAGTGAATTTGTCTTAATTATGTAGTAGACAGTTCCATGTGATTGCAGAGCAAAAATTAGCCTAGCAAAGGGCAGAAGTAGTCACAAGTTGAATTTGTCAATTCCAGTTATACTACAATTACCAAAAAAGAAAGTATCTATATTTAGGATCTTAAAAGTTGAAGTAAGACATGGTTAAATGTGAGAAATATATTAAGATAGAGTGAACTGACTTTACAGTTCAGTAGAATTTCTGTATGTTTCTGGGTAGCAGAAAGAAGAAAGCAATAGAATTTTTAAAATAGAGGATTCCATTTAGTGAGCTGAGCATCTGGAAAAATGTTGAGCTGTTAACTAAGGTTACGAAACTGGGAGAAGATATGATAAATGGGTGCCCCAAGTTCAAAATCTTGTCAAAGAGGAAGAAAAGGGGTAGATCTACCATGCATTTTATGCTGATCACTGTTTCTACTAATTTCACATGAAAATCAAATGAAGATTTGTGATCATAAAATACTTTATGAGATCACATGAACTATTTTGGTGCCCACATAAAAATATTAATTCTCAACTGAAGTCCTTAATATTTTCTTAAGGTTTACTTATTTATTTGAGAGAGAGAGAGGGAGAGGCTGCCCTAGGAGAGTCACTGCTGAGTGCGGAGCCTGAGATAGAGCTCGATCCCAGGACCCTGATATATTGATGTGAGCTGAAACCAAGAGTTGGCCACTTAACTGACTGAGCTACCCAGGTGGTCCCCCCCTAAGGATTTTTAATGCAATCTGCTGTTATGGACATTAGTAGTTTAAAAGTAATTTCATGGATTTTGTTTGCAGTTATTAGATGTAATTTATCAGAAGTGTTCTATTGTTCTAGTCTACAAAAAATACTTTTTGTATTACAATTTTTTTCCCAATATTTCATGTTAACAGCAACAACAAAAACACTTGCCTGCCTTCCAAGTTCAGATGTTTCCAGTATATTACCTGGATGCACCAGTTCTTGCATATGAATTTTTTGTTTCTTGGAACTCTATACCATATTGGTTTTTTGGTATTGTATTGAAATTAGATCCTATAAAATTTCAAAAAACAAGGAAAATTTGAAAGGGTCAAAGAACGAGGCTTTCCGATTCCCATGCATTCACTATTCTCATCACCAAATAGCAAATAAAGACACAGAGGTTGTCATTCATACATGTAAAATCATAAACAGGGGTTGAAGAAAGGAAAGAAATTGAAAACAGAAGATACAAGTCAAAGAAAGGAGTAGGGTGAATTGGGGTAAACATGAAAACCTGAGAATTCTAGTTCTGAAATCAGATTACATGAGTTCCACTCCCAGCCTCACTGCATTCTAACCACGTGGCCTTAACCAATTTGGTTTATCTCTATAAAACTCAGTGTTTTCATCTATCAAATGGTGTAACAACATTTACCTCATGGGTTAAAAAAAAAAAAAACAAAAAAACAGTATCTAATATGCTATTGATATATTTTCTAAAATTAAACCCATAATTAAACTATGCAATAGGCCCAGATCAAATTTAATGCTGGTCAGTTTTTTACTGTCCTTACACTTCAATAATTATCATTACATTTTTTGACTACATTACTGCAAAGAAGACACAATGATTAATTAGGCAACATATCCTTGATTTCTCATAAAATTAAATATTCAGAAAAAATTTTCATAAATCATACATGTATAATTCTTACTCTATTATCATTTATTGATAGTTTTAGCATTGTTCAACTATACTAACAAAATACTGTTGGTTTTATTCCATTATTTTCATCATAAAATTTAGAAAATTTTAGAAAGTATCAAAATTTAGAATGTATCAATATGTTAATATTGGCATGTGACTAAAACCATTATCTTTGTTATTTAAAAACTTCTTGAAGGTGGCTAAAGACAGAAAAATTCTCCCTAATTAAAATTACAACTAATGAGCAAACTAAAAAGGAAACAGAAAAAAATGACCTACAAAAAAGTTGATGCTGAAAATAGCCAAATATGTATCCAGGTATGCCCAATCAGAAATTAAAACATATAGCAACAATGACACTGGACTCTGAGAGGAGGAGCAAGATGGTGGAAAAGTAGGGTCCCCAGGTCACCTGTCCCCACCAAACTACCTAGATAATCTTCAAATCGTCCTGAAAACCTAAAAATTCGGCCTGAGATTTAAAGAGAGAACACCTGGAATGCTACAGTGAGAAGAGTTCGCGCATCTATCAAGGTAGGAAGACGGGGAAAAAGAAATAAAGAAACAAAGGCCTCCGAGGGGGAGGGGCCCCGCGAGGAGCCGGGCTGAGGCCGGGGCGAGTGTCCCCAGGACAGGAGAGCCCCGTCCCGGAGGAGCAGGAGCTGCACCGACCTTCCCGGGCGGAAAGGGGCTCCAGGGAGGTGGAGCAGGACCCAGGAGGGCGGGGATGCCCTCGGGCTCCCGGGGACACTAACAGACACCTGCGCCCCGGGAGAGCCCCACACCCCGCGGCCGAGCTCCCTAAGGGCTGCAGCGCGCACGGCGGGACCCGGAGCAGCTCGGGAGGCTCGGGGGCGGCTCCGCGGAGGGGGCTGCGAGGCGGGAGCAGCTCGGGGGGGCTCGGGGGCGGCTCCGCGGAGGGGGCTGCGGGGCGGGAGCAGCTCGGGGGGGGCTCGGGGGCGGCTCCGCGGAGGGGGCTGCGAGGCGGGAGCAGCTCGGGGGGGGCTCGGGGGCGGCTCCGCGGAGGGGGCTGCGAGGCGGGAGCAGCTCGGGGGGGGCTCGGGGGCGGCTCCGCGGAGGGGGCTGCGGGGCGGGAGCAGCTCGGGGGGGGCTCGGGGGCGGCTCCGCGGAGGGGGCTGCGGGGCGGGAGCGGCTCGGGGGGGGCTCGGGGGCGGCTCCGCGGAGGGGGCTGCGGGGCGGGAGCAGCTCGGGGGGCTCGGGGGGGGCTCCGCGGAGGGGGCTGCGGGGCGGGAGGGCGAATCCAACAGCGCAGGCCCCGGAGCACAGGGCGCGGGGACACAGCCCAGGATCCGGCCTCCCCCGGGACAGGCAGAGGCCGGGAGGGCCCAGGACAGCGAGGACGCTCCTGCCCCAGCTGAGCAGATCAGCGGCCCCGCCCCGGAGCCTCCAGGCCCTGCAGACCGAGAGCTCTGGAGTTACTGCAGGGGCTGACTCCAGGGCTCCAGGGCTGGCCCCACCACTGCGGTTGTTCCTCCTGTGGCCTCACGGGGTAAACAACCCCCCCTGAGCCCTGCACCAGGCAGGGGGCAGAGCAGCTCCCCCAAGTGCTCACACCTGAAAATCAGCACAACAGGCCCCTCCCCCAGAAGACCAGCTAGACGGACAAGTTCCAGGGGAAGTCAAGGGACTTAAAGTACACAGAATCAGAAGACACTCCCCTGTGGTTCTTTGTTTGTTTGTTTTTGCTTTTTGACTTCTGTTTGCTTCCCCCACGCTTTTGTTTCCGTTCTTTTTCTTTCTCTTTTTCTTCTCTTTTTTTTTCTTTTTTCTTCCTTTTTTCTTTTTCTCTTTTCTTTCCTTCTTTCTCTCCTCTCTTTTTCTCCTTTTCCCAATACAACTTGTTTTTGGCCACTCTGCACTGAGCAAAATGACTAGAAGGAAAAACTCACCTCAAAAGAAAGAATCAGAAACAGTCCTCTCTCCCACAGGGTTATAAAATCCGGATTACAATTCAATGTCAGAAAGCCAATTCAGAAGCACTATTATACAGCTACTGGTGGCTCTAGAAAAAAGCATAAAGGACTCAAGAGACTTCATGACTGCAGAATTTAGAGCTAATCAGGCAGAAATTAAAAATCAATGGAATGAGATGCAATCCAACCTAAGGACGAGGGTTAACGAGGTGGAAGAACAAGTGAGTGACATAGAAGACAAGTTGATGGCAAAGAGGGAAACTGAGGAAAAAGAGACAAACAATTAAAAGACTATGAAGAAAAAAAGAAATAAATAAAAGACCATGAAGATAGATTAAGGGAAATAAACGACAGCCTGACGAAGAAAAACCTACATTTAATTGGGGTTCCCAAGGGCGCCGAAAGGGCCAGAGGGCCAGAATATGTATTTGAACAAATCATAGCTGAAAACTTTCCTAATCTGGGAAGGGAAACAGGCATTCAGATCCAGGAAATAGAGAGATCCCCTGCTAAAATCAATAAAAACCGTTCAACACCTTGACATTTAATAGTTAAGCTTGCAAATTCCAAAGATAAAGAGAAGATCCTTAAAGCAGCAAAAGACAAGAAATACCTGGCTTTTATGGGGAGGAGTATTAGGGTAACAGCAGACCTCTCCACAGAGACCTGTCAGGCCAGAAAGGGCTGGCAGGATATATTCAGGGTCCTAAATGAGAAGAACATGCAACCAAGAATACTTTATCCAGCAAGGCTTTCATTCAAAATGGAAGGAGAGATAAAGAGCTTCCAAGACAGGCAGCAACTAAAAGAATATGTGACCTCCAAACCAGCTCTGCAAGACATTTTAAGGGGACTCTTAAAATTCCCCTTTAAGAAGAAGTTCAGTGGAACAATCCACAAAAACAAGGACTGAATAGATATCATAGTGACACTAAACTCATATCTGTCAATAGTAACTCTGAACGTGAACGGGCTTAATGACCCCACAAAAGGCGTAGGGTTTCAGACCGGATAAAAAAGCAGGACCCATCTATTTGCTGTCTACAAGAGACTCTTTTTAGACAGAAAGACACCTATAGCCTGAAAATAAAAGGTTGGAGGACCATGTACCATTCAAATGGTCCTCAAAAGAAAGCAGGGTAGCCATCCTTATATCAGATAAACTAAAATTTACCCCGAAGACTGTAGTGAGAGATGAAGAGGGACACTATACCATACTTAAAGGATCTATCCAACAAGAGGACTTAACAATGCTCAATATATATGCCCCGAATGTGGGAGCTGCCATAAATCTAAACCAATTAATAACCAAAGTTAAGACATACTTCGATAATAATACACTTATACCTGGTGACTTCAATCTAGCTCTTTCTATACTCGATAGGTCTTCTAAGCCCAACATCTCCAAAAAAACGAGAGCTTTAAATGATACACTGGACCGGATGGATTTCACAGATATCTACAAAACTTTCCATCCAAACTTAAATGAATACACATTCTTCTGAAGTACACATGGAACTTTCTCCAGAATAGACCACATACTGAGTCACAAATCAGTTCTGAACCGATACCAAAACATTGGGATCATCCCGTGCATTTTCTCAGACCATAATGCCTTGAAATTAGAACTAAATCACAAGAAGTTTGGAAGGACCTCAAACACGTGGAGGTTAAGGACCATCCTGCTAAAAGATGAAAGGGTCAACCAGGAAATTAAGGAAGAATTAAAAAGATTCATGGAAACTAATGAGAATGAAGATACAACCGTTCAAAATCTTTGGGATACAGCAAAAGCAGTCCTAAGGGGGAAATACATCGCAATACAAGCATCCATTCAAAAACTGGAAAGAACTCAAATACAAAAACTAACCTTACACATAAAGGAGCTAGAGAAAAAAACAGCAAATAGATCCTACACCCAGCAGAAGAAGAGAGCTAATAAAGATTTGAGCAGAACTCAACGAAATAGAGACCAGAAGAACTGTGGAACAGATCAACAAAACCAGGAGTTGGTTCTTTGAAAGAATTACTAAGATAGATAAACCATTAGCCAGCCTTATTAAAAAGAAGAGAGACAAGACTCAAATTAATGAAATCATGAATGAGAAAGGAGAGATCACTACCAACACCAAGGAAATACAAATGATTTTAAAAACATTATGAACAGCTATATGCCAATAAATTAGGCAATCTAGAAGAAATGGACGCATTCCTGGAAAGCCACAAACTACCAAAACTGGAACAGGAAGAAATCAAAAACCTGAACAGGCCAATAAACAGGGAGGAAATTGAAGCAGTCATCAAAAACCTCCCAAGACACAAGAGTCCAGGGCCAGATGGCTTCCCAGGAGAATTCTATCAAACGTTTAAAGAAGGAAACATACCTATTCTACTAAAGCTGTTTGGAAAGACAGAAAGCGATGGAGTACTTCCACATTCGTTCTATGAGGCCAGCATCACCTTAATTCCAAAACCAGACAAAGACCCCACCAAAAAGGAGAATTATAGACCAATATCCCTGATGAACATGGATGCAAAAATTCTCAACAAGATACTAGCCAATAGGATCCAACAGTACATTAAGAAAATTATTCACCGTGACCAAGTAGGATTTATCCCCGGGACACAAGGCTGGTTCAACACTCATAAAACAATCAATGTGATTCATCATATTGGCAAGAGAAAAACCAAGAACCATATGATCCTCTCATTAGATGCAGAGAAAGCATTTGACAAAATATAGCATCCATTCCTGATCAAAACTCTTCAGAGTGTAGGGATAGAGGGAACATTCCTCAACATCTTAAAAGCCATCTACAAAAAGCCCACAGCAAGTATCATTCTCAATGGGGAAGCACTAGGAGCCTTTCCCCTAAGATCAGGAACAAGACAGGGATGTCCACTCTCACCACTGCTATTCACATAGTACTGGAAGTCCTAGCCTCAGCAATCAGACAACAAAAAGACATTAAAGGCATTCAAATCGGCAAAGAAGAAGTCAAACTCTCCCTCTTCGCCGATGACATGATACTCTACATAGAAAACCCAAAAGTCTCCACCCCAAGATTGCTAGAACTCATACAGCAATTCGGTAGCATGGCAGGACACAAAATCAATGTCCAGAAATCAGTGGCACTTCTATACACTAACAATGAGACTGAAGAAAGAGAAATTAAGGGTCAATCCCATTTACAATTGCACCCAAAAGCAAAGATACCTAGGAATAAACCTCACCAAAGAGGTGAAGGATCTATACCCTAAAACTATAGAACACTTCTGAAAGAAATTGAGGAAGACACAAAGAGATGGAAAAATATTCCATGATCATGGATTGGCAGAATTAATATTGTGAAAATGTCAGTGTTACCCAGGGCAATTTACACGTTTAATGCAATCCCTATCAAAATACCATGGGCTTTCTTCAGAGAGTTAGAACAAATTATTTTAAGATTTGTGTGGAATCAGAAAAAATACCCCGAATAGCCAGGGGAATTTTAAAAAAGAAAAACATATCTGGGGGCATCACAATGCCAGATTTCAGGTTGTACTACAAAGCTGTGGTCATCAAGACAGTGTGGTACTGGCACAAAAACAGACACCTAGATCAATGGAACAGAATAGAGAACCCAGAAGTGGACCCTGAACTTTATGGTCAACTAATATTCGATAAAGGAGGAAAGACTCTCCATTGGAAGAAAGACAGTCTCTTCAATAAGTGGTGCTGGGAAAATTGGACATCCACATGCAGAAGAATGAAACTAGACCACTCTCTTGCACCATACAGAAAGATAAATTCAAAATGGATGAAAGATCTAAATGTGAGACTAGATTCCATCAAAATCCTAGAGAAGAACACAGGCAACACCCTTTTTAAACTCAGCCACAGTAACTTCTTGCAAGATACATCCACGAAGGCAAAAGAAACAAAAGCAAAACTGAACTACTGGGACTTCATCAAGATAAGAAGCTTTTGCACAGCAAAGGATACAGTCAACAAAACTCAAAGACAACCTACAGAATGGGAGAAGATATTTGCAAATGACATATCAGATAAAGGGCTAGTTTCCAAGATCTATAAAGAACTTATTAAACTCAACACCAAAGAAACAAACAATTCAATCATGAAATGGGCCAAAGACATGAACAGAAATCTCACAGAGGAAGACATAGACATGGCCAACACGCACATGAGAAAATGCTCTGCATCACTTGCCATCAGGGAAATACAAATGAAAACCACAATGAGATTCCACCTCATACCAGTGAGAATGGGGAAAATTAACAAGGCAGGAAACCACAAATGTTGGAGAGGATGCGGAGAAATGGGAACCCTCTTACACTGTTGGTGGGAATGTGAACTGGTGCTGCCACTCTGGAAAACTGTTGGAGCTTCCTCAAAGAGTTAAAAATGGACCTGCCCTATGACCCAGCAATTGCACTGTTGGGGATTTACCCCAAAGATACAGATGCAATGAAACCCCGGGACACCTGCACCCCGATGTTTATAGCAGCAATGTCCACAATAGCCAAACTGTGGAAGGAGCCTCGGTGTCCATCAAAAGATGAATGGATAAAGAAGATGTGGTCTATGTATACAATGGAATATTACTCAGCCATTAGAAACGACAAATACCCACCATTTGCTTCGACGTGGATGGAACTGGAGGGTATTATGCTGAGTGAAGTAAGTCAATCGGAGGACAAACATTATATGGTCTCATTCATTTGGGGAATATAAATAATAGTGAAAGGGAATATAAGGGAAGGGAGAAGAAATGTGTGGGAAATATCAGAAAGGGAGACAGAACATAGAAGTCTCCTCACTCTGGGAAACGAACTAGGGGTGGTGGAAGGGGAGGAGGGTGGGGGTGGGGGTGAATGGGTGACGCGCACTGAGGGGGGCACTTAACGGGATGATCACTGGGTGTTATTCTGTATGTTGGTAAATTGAACACCAATAAAAAATTAATTTATTATGAAAAAAACAATGACACTGGACTATTTTTACATTATATGTAATACATTAATTCACTGATGTTGAAAGAATGACTTTTCAAAATTAGAAAAATGATTTTTCAAAATAGTGGAACCAACTGAAAAATTTAACATTCTTTTCATTGTTTTAATTTTTAATAATACCTTAAGCATCAATTCCTTAAAACTAGCAGATGATATATACAATATAAATCCATTTTACGGTTGATGTAACTCATACTCAAATCAATTTATATGTAGTTTAATATACTGAAGAATATAGCACTAAATGAGAAGTAACACAAATAACTAAGATCAAATATGATAGTTAATGATAATTATAAATAGTAGGATTAAATGATAACCAAAAATTGACAAAGATTTTTAAAAATATTTATTTATTCATGAGAGACACAGAAAGGGTGAGACATAGTCAGAGGGCGAAGCAGGCTGCCTGTGAGGAGCCTGATTTGGGACTTGATCCCAGGACCTGAGAATCACACCCTGAGCTGAAGGCAGATGCTCAACCATTGAGCCACCTAGGTGCCCCAACAAAGATTTTTTTTAATGGTGAAAATAAAATCAAAATATGATGTACATTTTTAGTTGTGGAAAAATTAATAGAGTAGTAATTTCAATAAAAAAGATAATTCAAAAAAACAGATTTAAATGTAATAATAAGGATTATAGGAAAGAGCATCATTTATAATGCATGTAAGAAATCCAAGCTTTTATAAATTTGGACAGATGGTTCAAAATATATTCAATAAAACAAATTCTAGGAAATAAGCAAATAAAACAATCTTTACTAGATCAATTGATAATGAGAGAACATGATAAAATTTGAATACTACAAATTATACATACTTATGGCACTTGACATTTTAAAATAATTTTGTATTTGGTTCAACAGGTAGAAATATTATAACCATGCCATCTGATCACAATGCAAATCTACTTAATATTAAAATTTTAAGTTATTTCTCTAAAATAATACAATTGTAAAGATAATTCCCTAAATAACTTTTGCATCAGTCAAGAGTTTATATATTATAAAAAATGAATATAGAAAATCTGATTTCAGATGGAGTCAGGATGCCATGAAGAGAGAGGTCTCACACATGTACCATTTATCTCACCTTACATCACCAGAGAAGATTTCCACATACCTCAGTAACTTCCTACCACTTGCAGCCAGTGAGAAACCTCTACAATCTCAAATTCTCATTCTCTCCCAATGAACTACTTATGTTCAAAGCAACCCTTCCCAATCTCCTCCTCAAACCTAATAAAAGCTGTCCTTCCCTTTGGCTCTTTGGATTAGCCTATGCTTATTACAGTTTGCTTGCCCCAAATTTCAATTCCATTGTTATTCCTGAATAAACTCATCATTGTTTAATTAAATTATCCCAAATTTTTGTTTGATTTAAGGTTGATAGATCCCTGAAAAGCAAACAGAAAGCTAACAACAGTACTCAGAGGCAAGTGTTTAAAGTCATAAAATATTATCATTAATAACAAAAAACAAAGTCAAATAAAATAATCACTGAACAACTGAGCTATTATAATGAAATGAATATTAGTTCCATAGAAAGAAGGTATTACATACATAAAGGACAAATTAGGTAAGAATTAGAGAAAGCAAAATACATTTTAAAATATAAGAAATTATTTTTAAAAATATTTTAATAGGAAAGAAATTTCCAATAAGATTGAACATGAAAACCAGAGAAATGATGAAACTATCAAGTTAGAAATGGGAAATTAATATAGTCACAAATACAAAAAAATATTCAAATATTTAGTAAAATACTGTGTACAATAATATGCTAATACATAGTAAATCTTTATAACTAGAAATTTTTTAATAAATAAATATGAAAGATATTAATAACCAGATGTGTCCCAGAGAGATTAAAAACTCAAGTTATTATTTCTCAAAACATCACCCTTTTTTATTATTTATTCTCCTCCAATACAAGTTCTATGCCTGACTGTTAATACTTCCATGGCAATTTTATTTGCCTTTGGTTTTCTTGCTTTCTTATTTCATTTCACAATCCACATAAAGGTTAAACTTCCTCTTTATTATTATTTCTCTTAGAATTAAGCATATTCTCCTTAAACCTTTTATCAACTATTTAATGCATTTTTACCTATTTCTATAATGTCTCAGATGTTAGGACCCATACTTAAAGCATTTTTTAAGCTCTACCACTATTTTTAAATCTGATATTTAAAAATATTCATTATTTAAATATTCATTATGTATACCAGCAAATCTTATGAATTTCATGTATCTGATATTTTATTCATGTATCTGATATTTTACTCTTATTCTATAGTATAACTAAACATCTTCAAATATTAAAAATCAGTGTAAAGTACAGATTACACTGATGCAGATTAAAGGAAGTCATGATGGATAAACATAGAAAAACAGATGATAGATACAAATATACTTAAAAGTATACATTTAATAAGTATTATAGTCTTTACGAATCAAAATTACTATTCAAAATCATGAGCTGACTGTAGGCGTTTTGTGTGTTTGTGTGAAAGAAGGGGTAGGCTATCATTTTTAATTAGTATTTTAGTACAAAAATTCCTCATTTATTCAAGATCAGATTATAAATAAAAGAAAAAAAATTCCACCAAACTCTATATAACTTTGTTTATGTCTTGTGGTTAGGAAAATTAAAATTACTAAAATCATCTTATGTTTTCACTTAAAAAATGCTTTGCTAAGACAGCTTGACAGTTAAGTAAAATTTGAGATTTTGATTACAAGGGCTGAATTCAGTTATATACATTTATTTTAGTATTTATAATTCTACTCAGGATATTGAAGAATGTTTGACTGATATGAATTGTAAAATATGACCTCAGCTAATGTCACTCGTCCAATTGAGACATATTTGTGAAATATATACATACTATTTTATGGTCATTACATAAGCAGGCTGTTTTATCTCCTATTACAGTTTCATTTTGCCCTAGGGAATCCAGCTGCCAGAAAATGTGTTATCATTACATGCATGTCAAAAAAGATAGTACACACTTCACTAAAATATACTCATTCAACGCATTCATTTGGCAACCTCCAGCTGCTACATATTTAACACAACATTGAAATTATCTGCTGCACCGGGAATTGAGAACAAGATTTATTTCAGTGGAAATATAAAACTAACTGGATAATGTAATTTGCAGTTTATTCCTTTAAATTCCTACCAAACCAACCTCTGTTAGCCAGATTCTTTCTTTAAAAAAATGAATTTACTACCCTCAACCAGAATATTGCATTGTAGCCATCATGATTTAAAGGCATGTGTAATTGGATTAGGAAAAAATAAGAAAAATATTGATTCTTTCAGGTGTATTTTAGGCACGGATTTAGGATAATTTTTTACAGTCGTCTAACCAACTTCCTTTTTATTCATTCTGCTGGTGTTTGTGATTCACTGATTTTGACCAAATACATCTTTGTGAGTCAGCTCCAGAAAGCTCTTCCTTTAGTCAAGACATATTCAATTAATTCCAGAAATTATCTTCTAGCCATGAGAAATTTAAGTCTAATATATTAACAATAAAATAGATCTACTTACTTCAAAGCTCTTTTTGATGGTCCTGCTTCAAGATAACAATACACAAAACTAAAAATTTGCATGCGTGACTACCTTGTCATTAATATCCATTGATGGTACCCATATAAAGAATTGGACTAAGGAGATAAGTATAATTTGTAATATTTCTGGTAAATTCAGAAAGGAATGCTATGTGTGATCTTTAGCAATTTGATTGCCTAACACAGGTAATAAAAATCTGCCTCACTACTTGTAGTGGATAACTAACCTTGAAATATCCTTATGCTACCCAAAATTGAGAAGGCAGAAACAAATTTGAATTTTGGCAGAATTTACAACTGAAATAAGTGCCTTTTTCTGTAGGGATTTGTCACACAAAGTGGTCTCCCCAACATGTTGATGTTCTAAGAAAGTCACAATTGACATCAGTCCCCAAGGCCATCATTATTCAGCTATATGTAAAAGCAGGAAGAGGGATCCCTGGGTGGCGCAGCGGTTTAGCGCCTGCTTGTGGCCCAGGGCGCGATCCTGGAGACCCGGGATCGAATCCCACATCAGGCTCCCAGTGCATGGAGCCTGCTTCTCCCTCTGCCTATGTCTCTGCCTCTCTCTCTCTCTCTGTGACTATCATAAATAAATAAATAAATAAATAAATAAATAAATAAATAAATAAATAAAAGCAGGAAGAGTTTCAGCTGTCAACAAGAATTTAAGTGGTGCACATGTGTATTTTAAAATGAAATGAAGAAATTTAGAGTATGTAAATCATATTGATTGGGTATGTTTTTAAGTCCAAAATTTGCATCTCCTTGGTAAATAGGAAATATCTTCAAGCAATGCAAAATCTTCTTCATAAAATAATTTATTAGAATTAATCTCTCAATGCAACACTTTCTATTGTCAGTGTTTCTTCATTTATTTCTGTTTTAACATCAGAGAATAACAACCCAGGGAGGATGCTCAATCTTACCATTTTTAGATGAGATAATCAAGGAATTTTTTTTTTTTTTTTTTTTTTTTTTTTTTTTTTTTTTTTTTTTTTTTTGTAAGAGCTGAGGAAGTTCTAGGGAAGCTTCTGATAAACTTCCCTCCTGGATTACATCAATTGTCATTGGATCATATCTTTCCAGTTTTTCTCTTTCACAGAAATTCTTCTCAAAACATATTAGAGTGATCCCTTTAAAACATAGATATTATTCTACTACTCAATTACTCATGTAATCATCACAATTGGAGAAAAAAAGTCAAGTCTTACCTGATCTCTTTATCATATAGAGAAGATGCTGATTCTTCTGTGTCATCTGCTATGGCCACCTTGTCCTTCATTTGGAGTTATTCTCTTGTGAGTGGGTATGAGGTGTACTCTCTCCATGCATTTAGGTCTGTGCTAAGATATGGTAGAAAGTGTTCATCTACCCCCAAGCCTGCTTTTCCTTCTTTGGGACAGAGCTAGACAATTCTAGCCTACACTGCAGTTGCAAGTGGCTGTGTGAGTGAGTTCCCACCAACAGAATGTGACGGTGAGTAATGTGTATTACCCGCAAGGAATCACCTATTGAAAACAAACAAACAAACAAAAAATCATTCCACTTTGAATCATATATTTGCTTCCTTGCACCACTGAATATAATTATGTCCAGACCATAAAGGGAAGCAGAGCCAGAGGTAGAAAAGCCATTACACTTGTACAGCTAATGGAATGCTGCTTCTCAGTAGAGAATACCTCTTTGGACTCAACATGAATGAGAAATAAGTTTGTAACACTGATGCTTTTGGGCATATTCTAGAAACTCATGTTAGATTGCCTAACAGTCCCTCTAAGTTAACTCGAATCCAAAATATCATCCTCTCTTTATTTTCTATTCCCTTACATTGCTTTACTTCTCTACAGTGCATTTTCTGTAATTATTATAAATTTATTTGATCATAGTTGTCTTTTTTTCTAGAATATTAACATTAAGAAGGCAGGACATTGGTTAAGTTGTTTGCTTGTCTTTCTTTCTTTCTTTCTTTCTTTCTTTCTTTCTTTCTTTCTTTCTTTCTTTTCTTTCATTCTTTATTTCTTTTCCTTGCTTCATCCCTAGTCTTCATTAAATACTTATTAAAAATAGGTATTCAATAAATACTTATTGAATGCATGAATGATATTTGAAGCACAACAAATATTTTTCAAAGACTCAATTTTGGCCTCCTATTGAAAATTACTATAACTGGGATTTTGGTTATAGTTGGACATATTTTTTGCATAATAAAATTACTAATGTTTATTTAAACAGTTCAAGACTAATTCAGATTTTCTTGGTATATGATGTAGTTTCAAGTGTGAAAAATCTTGTTATTTCTTATTTGTACATTATAAATTAAAGGAAAATTTATCAAAATATATCTGAGACTCTGTTTACTCTTTGGACCTTATAATACTCTGCCCTTTGCAAATTCCATACCAGCCACATGCCAAGCATTAGGAAGCCCAATTTCCCTTTATCATCTAGGGTCTTTATTTAGAATCCCTTCCATGTTTTTAGTTAGCCTCCTGAAGTGTTTTACTTCTATTTCATACTTCTCATCAGTCCTTTATTGACCAATCTATTTAAAGTTGAAATACTTCTACGTTCTCTACCTCTTTTCTGATTTTATTTTTCCACCTAACTTCTAGTGTCTTATTTCAATTGGAAGAACAAATAATGTTTACCAAGTGTCAAGCACTTCTTAAAAAATATTATCTTCTTTAATACATCAAATATTTAGTCATCCTTCCTATTATATTTTTGACTTAGTCATGAGAACCTGGCTTATTTATTTGCTTACAAATTGATTTATTGGGGAATCACAACTAAAAAAGAAAAAAAGATGTCAAAACCAGAGCCAATGCAAAAATCAGAAGAAAAATTCAAAATATATCAGAGAATCAGCTCATCTATCAAACAAGAATAAAAAAGAAACAGGTAGAGAAAAGAGCACGCTAAGAAATTAAACATATTCCAGAAACAAAATCAGTCCATTACAAAATTACCAAAGGCGGTTTACTCACTGGCTTCTACCCTGTAATGGATCTGTCATCACTTTGTTTCAGTTGAGGTACAAAGATGTTTGAAAAGAGTTAATTTTATAAAATATAAACTGGAAATTAGTTCACATAGTCTTGTTGGCAACCAAGAATTTTATTAGGCTTCAGTTTACAAGGTGGGACTTCAAGTATATTGAGCCCTAATTGAACTTCAAGTATATTGAGTCCTTGGTTGGCTACATGAGGCAGGCAAGTCTTTGGAGAGATTCTAAAAAAGAAGAAAAGAAATGAATGTACAGTTATAGGAATGAAAGATGCCTATAATACAAATGTTATTACAATTGATAGAGTCACTGAGTTCCCTAAGTCTATTGTTGTTTTGCATAATTCTTACTCTTTTGTGGAACTTCATTCCTTTTCATTACTTTGTCTTCTAGGTCATTAATTCATTCCTCTTCTTCTTCCAGCCTGCTGTTCATTGCATCAAGAGTATTTCTAATCTCATTTACTGCCTTCTTCACCTAAGTCTAAGTCTGTATCTTCTGTGTGTTAGAAAAGTCCATTATGTTTCCTGTTCTTGAGAGTAATGGCTTTATAAAGAAGAGGTAATATAGTGTCCAGGATCTGGCACTTCAGAGAGTATTTCCAATGTGTGCTCTGTGGGTTCAGCTGTTGTGTTCTGGCTACTTTATCCTACAGGCTAATCATCTGGAGAGGCTCTCCTTGCCTGTTGTGGGCTGTATTTGGTCCCTGGCCTGAATGTGGTGAGTTTTAACCAGGCGTGCTCTGGTCTGTTTGTGAAATGAGACCTGACTCCAACTCCACTGGAACTAAAGCCAACAAAACTCTCTGATCAGTGGATATGGTATGGGCAGGGGTCTGTGCTGGTCTTCTGGGGGAAGGGGTCTCTCCATGCTGGGACAAGACATGCAGGACTGAGAAGGGTAGTTCCAACAGAATGCAGGGGTGTTGTTACTTGGTGTAAGCGAGTTAGGCAGCCAGTGTTGGTGTTGTACTGCTTACTGAAGGTGGCTCTGTGTTTATGCTGAGGGGAGAGGGAGAGAAATGGCACTGGCCAGCTTCTTAGTTCCTGGAGAGATGTCTCTGTGAATGTTGCTTCTCAGGGATATGCTCCAAGAAGTGTGAAAAATATCCCCTCTGTGTGCCCCAGGTGTTCCTCAGATTGCTGTTTCCATGCTACCTGCCTCTGGGTGGTTTTCATCCCTTCTCTCCAGGAGCAGTGCATATCATCTGGACTCTACCCTGGCCAAGCCTTCTGATGGTTAATACTCCAGGCTTTAAGCCCCACCCACTGGTTGTAAGAACTCACAAAATTGAGCCCCTTTTGTTTTTGTCTCATTTATATGGGACATGTTTTAAGAAAGAAATGGATTGAGGCTGCTGCAGAGGGGAGGTAGCCCTGGCTGCAGAGAAGGGCAAGAGAGAGAGAGAGAGAGACAGAGAGGAACACATAGGGGAACTCACAAAGAGAACATTTCCTGAAAACCATTGACTTGGAAAACAAAAGGGGCTCAATTTTGTGAGTTCTTACAACCAGTGGGTGGGGCTTAAAGCCTGGAGTATTAATGGTCAGAAGGCTTGGCCAGGGACAAACATTATATGGTCTCACTCATTTGGGGAATATAAATAATAGTGAAAGGGAATAGAATGGAAGGGAGAAGAAATGGGTAGGAAATATCAGAAAGGGAGACAAGAACATTAAGACTCCTAACTCTGGGAAACGAACTAGGGGTGGTGGAAGGGGAGGAGGGGGGGGGTGGGGGTGAATGGGTGATGGGCACTGAGGGGGGCACTTGACGGGATGAGCACTGGGTGTAATTCTGTATGTTGGCAAATTGAACACCAATAAAGAATAAATTTATTATTTAAAAAAATAAAAAAAATTTAAAAAAGGTAACTGATATTAAAACAAAACAAAACAAAACAAAAACACAAAAAAAAACATGTCCCAACACTTCCTAGCTTCTTCAGTAGGGTCTCTTTTCCCCCTTTAGTTGTGGAGTTTATTCTGTCAGTCTCCAGGTTGATTTCTTAGGTATTTAGGATGAATTGGTAGTTGCCTAATTATGTTTGTAGAATGAGGCCAGCCATGGGTCTTCTTACTCCACCAACATTGTCCTGCCCCCTGCTAAAGTAAAATATTTTTTTAAACTTCAGAAAATAAATATTCTTATAAGAACATTTTAGAGAGTGAGAAGAAAATATCTTAGCTGCATAAAAAAATGAAGATGGCACCTCCCTCTCTACAACATTAACTACTACAATATAATGAAATTTGTCTTAAAACTTTTAAGGAAAATCTTTTTCCAGGCTACAATTTAATATCTAGTCAAACCACCAAATATAAGGATATAATAAGGCATACTCAGACATGCCCACTACATTTTCTTAAGAAACTGTTGAAGGTTATTCTTTAGCAAATGAGAGAATAAACCAAGAAAGTCCTGATATCTGGCAAACAGTGTATCTAATAGAAGGGAATAGTTTTGAGAAATGACAGGATGAGAGGTCTGTTTCAGCATGAGGAAGAAAACATACAGGTTATAAAATAAATAGGGCTGCTTAGAAAGGAAATTTTCAGAAGAAAAAAAAAGGAACCAATTTCAAGACGACACTATCAATATGTCTGTGACAAGGATATCAGGGTGTGTGGTATAAAATGCAAATTTATTCTGCTCATCATTTGTCTATTACTCTATCATCTAGTCTCCATCATTTATCTACTTTGTACCACAAGAGGCTGACTCCTGCCACTACATGTTCTAGGCTTCTTAGTCAAATGGATTTAAGTTAGATTAGTCAATGGAAGATAAGGCAGGCAGTTGAGGAGAGGGAAAGGGAGAAGTCAATTTGTATGTAACCTCCAACCCCTCCACCCACCCACACACTGCTACCATTGGCTTTTCTATCTTTGGCTGAATTTCTTCCATGTTCTAATTCTAACCAGCTAGCTCCTCTGTCTTGTGATCCAAATTTCTGCTGATCAGGCCTCACAGTAGTTATAGTGTCACTAAAAGTGACCTTGATTTTTAGGTTCCAGCAACCAACCTGAAAAATATTTTCATAAACAATGCAATATAAACAATCATTGTTGGTTATATCAAAATATGGCTGTAATTGAGTAGGGAGAGAGTGAGATGGGATAGATAAGAAGGACCTAACCATTACTAATCAGGAAAACTATGCAAATAATGCATAAGATTAAAAACAATCAAGAAAAATGTTTATTAAATGATATCAGTAGTGAATATGGATGAAATTATTTTTGCAAAGATTGAAGTATAAAAAGCAGGAAATAGTTGAGTTGTTGATTCGTGAGATCATCTTTGATTATAAGTCCTTTAATATCTTTTGATTTTTAAAACTATGTTTAGGATTTACTTAGATATCAACAAAATTATTTTGGTTTTTTTGTTTGTTTTTAAAATATTTTTATTTATTTATTCATGAGAGACACAGAGAGAGAAAGGGAGGCACAGACACAGGCTCCACGCAGGAAGCCTGACATGGGACCCAAGCTGATCCCGGGTCTCCAGGATCACACCCTGGACTGAAGGTGGCCCTAAACCGCTGGGCCACTGGGGCTTCCCAAATTATTTTACTTTAAAATGAAGTACATTGCTATAAAGTGTTATAGTATAAATCAAGTCATACTTTATTTTACTTATTCTGCAATTTGAATAATTAATAATTGCCACTAAAATAATATGGTAATTTACATTACTATAGAGCAATTTGAATCATCAACTATCACATTCTAACATCCTGTCAAGGCACAAATATGTCCCACTCACTAGACACTAGTAGTAGATAAATTGAATATTATTTTATGTACATAAAGTTTAAGACTATCCTTGTCACAAATTGCCCAAATACCATTTTTCGTACATAAATAATAATTATATTGTTGATTTTTTTTTATTTTTAATTTTTAAATTATCAAATGAAATTTAGATCCCCAAATAAATATGATAACCTATTGAGAATGTTACACTTCAGTAAATGTTAAGATATAAATTACATTTACACTATAATGACTCCTTAATAAACTTTAAATATTCAGTATTTTTTACTGCTGCATTTAAATTTGTGCTTAAAAATCTAATTGCCATTAATGTGATTTTACTTATTTTGACTTAAAATTATTCATACCTTATGATATTAAATTTTTAAAAAACAGAATACAAACCTCATTTATTGCAAATTGATTTCAAAATTTGTGATTTATTTGAATTCTCTCGCAAGTTTTACATAACTTCTTTATATATATTAAAAAGATCATTCCACAGAAGTTTAATACCAATATTTCTTTTCACTATTCCAGAGGTGATTTGTCCTTATTCTTCAAAGCTGGGTCATGTGTGTCAAATGCCAGCATCCCACACATTAATTTAGGCAATTCAAATCCACATTGCAGAGGAAAGGGAAAAACATTTGATGTGTTACAAATTCACCCACCATTTCATAAAAATTATCATATAGAAGTAGGAAATTGTTTTATTTTTCTTTTATCTGGGAAAATAGTGAAAGATATAGATTAAGAATGCAAGACTTATTTCCCCTGTAAGTTAATCAATTAGATGAGGAAAGACACTACATTGATTTAGCTCGGATTTTCATTTCCCTCTCAACCACTTTAAATTATCATTTAATTTAGGTTTTCCAATTCTTTCCACTAACTTGATAACACTTTATCCTGAATTATTCTAGTAATAGTGGTTCATTCAGGACTATTTTATGAATTGTCTTCATTTTGTCATTTAACTCTCAGGTTTTCCAATACTATTCCATAATTACATGTCACTCTGCCCTGATTGGTTCTAATAGTCTCTAAGATAATTTTGGAAAAAATCTGATGTTATACTTGGAATTAATTCTACTTTTGTTATTAGCAAAAACGCCCACATGATTCTACCCATAAATTCAAAAACATAGCCAGAAAAAAAACTATTATTTTAATTGGATTTACTGCTAGTATTGTTGTGCATTCCCAAGTTATTTCAAAAATAGAAAATTTGAGAAGTGGCGTGGAAATAAATTGAAGCAGAATATAAATGACATAAAATACTCATATAATTGTTATAGCATAACCTACGTTTGGTATAGATTGACATTTATTTGACTTTTCTAAGACATCAAAACATCTACTTGTTGCTCGATATTTCCTTAACAGTACATACTGCCACAAATAATATTTTTTGAAAGTATATGCTATGTAAAAACTTGAACAAAGATTTAGGAAGAATATGATGGCTTTTATATTTCATGAGTAGTCAATTTAAAAGGATCACAACACATAGAGAAACAACAATTACAAAAAAATTATTACCAAAATAAATAATTTTTTAAAATATTTTATTTATTTATTCCTGAGAGGCAGAGAGAGAGAGAGATAGGCAGAGACACACACACAGAGAGAAGCAGGCTCCATTTAAGGAGCCTGATGTGGACTTGATCCCAAGACTCCAGGATCACACTCTGTGCCAAAGACAGATGCTCAACCACTGAGCCACCCAGGTGTCACAGCCAAAATAAATAATTTAATGAATTATTACATGGATTCCTAAGAGCAATGTCATTAGATGGAGAAACACTTATAAGTAAGTATGTAGAAGTGAGTTGTTTTTCATAGCCATGACAAATTATATTAAAAATCATATTTTGTTCTTACTTTGAGGAGATTGAGAGGTCAGTCTGATTCAAAAGACCATTTTCTCTGACTCTATTCTACTACATGTCCACAAAATTTCCAGGTATTTGTTTGAATATATCCAATGATAAGTAACTTTATATATTCCAAGGCAGCTAATTTTAACTCATTTGTGTTTAATAGAAGAGTTTCAATGGACTGTATCCCCTTACAGATTGTACATGTCATTAAAAGTTCTAACCACATAATTTATACAGAAAATTTTGAGAAGATCTATTAACTGATCCAAAGAGATTGGCTCATGAAGGGGTAAGGTTATACTTAAACAAACCCACACACACATTTACACACTTATACAATATAGATGTGTTGTTAAAATCACTTATACATTCTCATTCTGTTTGAGATACAATTTTTCAGGAAAATATTTACAGATCACATAAACCCAATCTTTTTAAAACTCATTATGAGATTATAAACATATATGATCTGTGCTGAATGTAGTTAGGAGATATGCAGATTTTATTATATCTAAGCCAAAAGAAATATTATATTTGAGAGCATTTCTCTATTGTCATTTATATATCCCTTGATTATTATTATTTATGATAGTGGATATATCCAAATAGTTGGCATTTAAGTAAATTTATTACTATAATTTTATCCATAAATATCTTAAGTAGAGAAGATCTGACATTTTGATAACATCTCATCACTAAGAGTCCCTTAGATGATTAAATAAAACAATGATCTACTAAAATTTCTAAGTTGTTCTGATTTTATGAGAGTCACATGTGTCTTGAGATCTTCCTCTTAGGAGACAAAACTGATCATATATTTATACTTAGTCTATATGCTTAGTTAGCAAAGAACCGGGAGTGGATTGGCATTTGGGTGGCTCAGTTGGTTAAACCAAGAGCTAACACTTGGTTTCTGGCTCAGGTTATGATCTCAGAGTCCTAGGATGGAGCCCCATGATAGGCTCCTTACTCAGCAGAATCCACTTCCTCTATCCCACTGCCCCTCCCCATCTTCACACATTCTGTCTCTCTGTTTCTTTCTCTAAAATAAATAAATATTTTTAAATAAATAAATAAAAAAACAGGGTGACTGGCTGGTTCAGCCAGTAGCGCATGTGACTCTTGATTTCAGAGTCATGAGTTGGAAATCTACATTGGGTGTGGAGATTACTTAAAATAATTTTTTTAATTAAGAAAGAATAATGTGGGAAGAGGGGACAAGATGGAGGAAGAGTAGGGTCCCCAAGTCACCTGTCCCCACCAAATTACCTAGATAACTTTCAAATCATCCTGAAAACCTAAAAATTCGGCCTGAGATTTAAAGAGAGAACAGCTGGAATGCCACAATGAGAAGAGTTCGCGCTTCTATCAAGGTAGGAAGAAGGGGGGGGTGGAGAAATAAAGAAACTAAAAGGCATCCAAGGGGGAGGGGCCGCGCAAGGAGCCAGCCTAAGGCCGGGGCGAGTGTCCCCAGGACAGGAGAGCCCCGTCCCGGAGAAGCAGGAGCTGCACCGACCTTCCCGGGCGGAAAGGGGCTCGCGGGGAGGTGGAGCAGGACCCAGGAGGGCGGGGATGCCCTCGGGCTCCCGGGGACACTAACAGACACCTGCGCCCCGGGAGAGCCCCACACCCCGCGGCCGAGCTCCCTAAGGGCTGCAGCGCGCACGGCGGGACCCGGAGCAGCTCGGGGGGGCTCGGGGGCGGCTCCGCGGAGGGGGCTGCGGGGCGGGAGCAGCTCGGGGGGGCTCGGGGGCGGCTCCGCGGAGGGGGCTGCGGGGCGGGAGCAGCTCGGGGGGGCTCGGGGGCGGCTCCGCGGAGGGGGCTGCGGGGCGGGAGCAGCTCGGGGGGCTCGGGGGCGGCTCCGCGGAGGGGGCTGCGGGGCGGGAGCAGCTCGGGGGGGCTCGGGGGCGGCTCCACGGAGGGGGCTGCGGGGCGGGAGCAGCTCGGGGGGCTCGGGGGCGGCTCCGCGGAGGGGGCTGCGGTGCGGGAGCAGCTCGGGGGGCTCGGGGGCGGCTCCGCGGAGGGGGCTGCGGGGCGGGGGCAATCGGGGGGCTCGGGGGCGGCTCCGCGGAGGGGGCTGCGGGGCGGGAGCGCGAATTCAACAGCGCAGGCCCCGGAGCACAGGGCGCCGGGACACAGCCCAGGATCCAGCCTCCCCCCAGGACAGGGAGAGGCCGGGAGGGCCGAGGACAGCAAGGACGCTCCTGCCCGGAGCTGAGCAGATCAGCGGCCCCGCCCCGGAGCCTCCAGGCCCTGCAGACCGAGAGCTCTGGAGTTACTGCAGGGGCTGACTCCAGGGCTCCAGGGCTGGCCCCGCCACTGCAGTTGTTCCTCCTGTGGCCTCACGGGGTAAACAACCCCCCCTTGAGCCCTGCACCAGGCAGGGGGCAGAGCAGCTCCCCCAAGTGCTAACACCTGAAAATCAGCACAGCAGGCCCCTCCCCCAGAAGACCAGCTTGACGGACAAATTCCAGGGGAACTCAGGGGACATAAGTATACAGAATCAGAAAACACTCCCCTGCGTTTTGTTTGTTTGTTTGTTTTTTTACTTTGTGATTTCTGTTTGCTTCCCCCACGCTTTTGTTTCCGTTCTTTTTCTTTCTCTTTTTCTTCTCTTTTTTTTTCTTCCTTTTTTCTTTTTTCTTTTTCTCTTTTCTTTCCTTCTTTCTCTCCTCTCTTTTTCTCCTTTTCCCAGTACAACTTGTTTTTGGCCACTCTGCACTGAGCAAAATGACTAGAAGGAAAAACTCACCTCAAAAGAAAGAATCAGAAACAGTCCTCTCTCCCACAGAGTTATAAAATCCGGATTACAATTCAATGTCAGAAAGCCAATTCAGAAGCACTGTATACAGCTACTGGTGGCTCTAGAAAAAAGCATAAAGGACTCAAGAGACTTCATGACTGCAGGATTTAGATCTAATCAGGCAGAAATTAAAAATCAATGGAATGAGAGTTGCAATCCAACCTAAGGACGAGGGTTAACGAGGTGGAAGAACAAGTGAGTGACATAGAAGACAAGTTGATGGCAAAGAGGGAAACTGAGGAAAAAAGAGACAAACAATTAAAAAACCACGAGGATAGATTAAGGGAAATAAACAACAGCCTGAGGAAGAAAAACCTACGTTTAATTGGGGTTCCCAAGGGCGCCGAAAGGGCCAGAGGGCCAGAATATGTATTTGAACAAATCATAGCTGAAAACTTTCCTAATCTGGGAAGGGAAACAGGCATTCAGATCCAGGAAATAGAGAGATCCCCGGCTAAAATCAATAAAAACCGTTCAACACCTCGACATTTAATAGTGAAGCTTGCAAATTCCAAAGATAAAGAGAAGATCCTTAAAGCAGCAAGAGACAAGAAATCCCTGGCTTTTATGGGGAGGAATATTAGGGTAACAGCAGACCTCTCCACAGAGACCTGACAGGCCAAAAAAGGCTGGCAGGATATATTCAGGGTCCAGGGTCCTAAATGAGAAGAACATGCAACCAAGAATACTTTATCCAGCAAGGCTCTCATTCAAAATGGAAGGAGAGATAAAGAGCTTCCAAGACAGGCAGGAACTGAAAGAATATGTGTCCTCCAAACCAGCTCTACAAGACATTTTAAGGGGGACTCTTAAAATTCCCCTTTAAGAAGAAGTTCAGTGGAACAATCCACAAAAACAAGGACTGAATACATATCATGGTGACACTAAACTCATATCTGTCAATAGTAACTCTGAACGTGAACGGGCTTAATGACCCCAACAAAAGGCGCAGGGTTTCAGACCGGATAAAAAAGCAGGACCCATCTATTTGCTGTCTACAAGAGACTCATTTTAGACATAAGGACACCTACAGCCTGAAAATAAAAGGTTGGAGAACCATGTACCATTCAAATGGTCCTCAAAAGAAAGCAGGGTAGCCATCCTTATATCAGATAAACTAAAGTTTATCCCGAAGACTGTAGTGAGAGATGAAGAGGGACACTATATCATACTTAAAGGATCTATCCAACAAGAGGACTTAACAATCCTCAATATATATGCCCCGAATGTGGGAGCAGCCAAGTATACCAATCAATTAATAACCAAAGTTAAAACATACTTAGATAATAGTAAACTTACACTTGGTGACTTCAGTCTAGCGCTTTCTACACTCAATAGGTCTTTTAAGTACATCATCTCCAAAGAAGCGAGAGCTTTAAATGATACACTGCACCAGATGGATTTCACAGATATTTACAGCACTTCACATCCAAACACAACTGAATACACATTCTTCTCAAGTGCACATGGAACTTTCTCCAGAATAGACAACATACTGGGTCACAAATCGGGTCTTAACTGATACCAAAAGATTGGGATGGTCCCCTGCATATTTTCAGACCATAATGCCTTGAAATTAGAACTAAATCACAAGAAGAAGTTTGGAAGGATTTCAAACACGTGGAGGTTAAGGACCATCCTGCTAAAAGATGAAAGGGTCAACCAGTAAATTAGAGAAGAATTTAAAAATTCATGAAAACTAATGAGAATGAAGATACAACCGTTCAAAACTTTGGGATACAGCAAAAGCAGTCCTGAGGGGGAAATACATTGCAATACAAGCATCCATCCAAAAACTGGAAAGAACTCAAATACAAAAGCTAACCTTACACATAAAGGAGCTAGAGAAAAAATAGCAAATAGATCCTACACCCAGCAGAAGAAGAGAGTGAATAAATATTCAAGCAGAACTCAATGAAGTGGAGACCAGAAGAACTGTGGAACAGATCAACAAAACCAGGAGTTGGTTCTTTGAAAGAATTAATAAGATAGATAAACCATTAGCCAGCCTTATTAAAAAGAAGAGAGAGAAGACTCAAATTAATAAAATCATGAGTGAGAAAGGAGAGATCACTACCAACACCAAGGAAATACAAATGATTTTAAAAACATATTATGAGCAGCTATACGCCAATAAATTAGGCAATCTAGAAGAAATGGATGCATTTCTAGAAAACCACAAACTACCAAAACTGGAACAGGAAGAAATAGAAAATCTGAACAGGGCAATAACCAGGGAGGAAATTGAAGCTGTCATCCAAAAACTCCCAAGACACAAAAGTACAGGGCCAGATAGCTTCCCTGGGGAATTCTCTCAAACTTTAAAGAAGAAATCGTACCTATTCTACTAAAGCTGTTCGGGAAGACAGAAAGAGATGGGATACTTCCAAACTCGTTCTATGAGGCCAGCATCACCTTAATTCCAAAACCAGACAAAGACCCCACCATAAAGGAGAATTATAGACCAATATCCCTGATGAACACGGATGCAAAAATTCCAAACAAGATACTAGCCAATAGGATCCAACAGTACATTAAGAAAATTATTCACCATGACCAAGTAGGATTTATCCCCGGGACACAAGGCTGGGTCAACACTCGTAAAACAATCAATGTGATTCATCATATCAGCAAGAGAAAAACCAAGAACCATATGATCCTCTCATTAGATGCAGAGAAAGCATTTGACAAAATACAGCATCCATTCCTGATCAAAACTCTTCAGAGTGTAGGGATAGAGGGAACATTCCTCAACATCTTAAAAGCCATCTACTAAAAGCCCAGAGCAAATATCATTCTCCATCGGGAAACACTGGGAGCCTTTCCCCTAAGATCAGGAACAAGACAGGGATGTCCACTCTCACCACTGCTATTCACATAGTACTGGAAGTCCTAGCCTCAGCAATCAGACAACAAAAAGACATTAAAGGCATTCAAATTGGCAAAGAAGAAGTCAAACTCTCCCTCTTCGCCGATGACATGATACTCTACATAGAAAACCTAAAAGCCTCCACCCTAAGATTGCTAGAACTCATACAGCAATTCGGTAGCATGGCAGGATACAAAATCAATGCCCAGAAATCAGTGGCATTTCTATACACTAACAATGAGACTGAAGAAAGAGAAATTAAGGGTCAATCCCATTTACAATTGCACCCAAAAGCAAAGATACCTAGGAATAAACCTCACCAAAGAGGTGAAGGATCTATACCCTAAAACTATAGAACACTTCTGAAAGAAATTGAGGAAGACACAAAGAGATGGAAAAATATTCCATGATCATGGATTGGCAGAATTAATATTGTGAAAATGTCAGTGTTACCCAGGGCAATTTACACGTTTAATGCAATCCCTATCAAAATACCATGGACTTTCTTCAGAGAGTTAGAACAAATTATTTTAAGATTTGTGTGGAATCAGAAAAAATACCCTGAGTAGCCAGGGGAATTTTTAAAAAGAAAACCATATCTGGGGGCATCACAATGCCAGATTTCAGGTTGTACTACAAAGCTGTGGTCATCAAGACAGTGTGGTACTGGCACAAAAACAGACACATAGATCAATGGAACAGAATAGAGAATCCAGAAGTGGGCCCTCAACTTTATGGTCAACTAATATTCGATAAAGGAGGAAAGACTCTCCATTGGAAGAAAGACAGTCTCTTCAATAAATGGTGCTGGGAAAATTGGACATCCACATGCAGAAGAATGAAACTAGACCACTCTCTTTCACCATACACAAAGATAAACTCAAAATGGATGAAAGATCTAAATGTGAGACAAGATTCCATCAAAATCCTAGAGGAGAACACAGGCAACACCCTTTTTGAACTCGGCCACAGTAACTTCTTGCAAGATACATCCACGAAGGCAAAAGAAACAAAAGCAAAAATGAACTATTGGGACTTCATCAAGATAAGAAGCTTTTGCACAGCAAAGGATACAGTCAACAAAACTCAAAGACAACCTACAGAATGGGAGAAGATATTTGCAAATGACGTATCAGATAAAGGGCTAGTTTCCAAGATCTATAAAGAACTTCTTAAACTCAACAGCAAAGAAACAAACAATCCAATCATGAAATGGGCCAAAGACATGAAGAGAAATCTCACAGAGGAAGACATAGACATGGCCAACATGCACGTGAGAAAATCCTCTGCATCACTTGCCATCAGGGAAATACAAATCAAAACTACAATGAGATACCACCTCACACCAGTGAGAATGAGGAAAATTAACAAGGCAGGAAACCACAAATGTTGGAGAGGATGTGGAGAAATGGGAACCCTCTTGCACTGTTGGTAGGAATGTGAACCGTTGCAGCCACTCTGGAAAACTGTGTGGAGGTTCCTCAGAGTTAAAAAAAGGACCTGCCCTATGACCCAGCAATTGCACTGTTGGGGATTTACCCCAAAGATACAGATGCAATGAAACACCGGGACACCTGCACCCCAATGTTTCTAGCAGCAATGGCCACAATAGCCAAACTGTGGAAGGAGCCTCGGTGTCCATCGAAAGATGAATGGATAAAGAAGATGTGGTTTATGTATACAATGGAATATTACTCAGCCATTAGAAACGACAAATACCCACCATTTGCTTCGGCGTGGATGGAACTGGAGGGTATTATGCTGAGTGAAGTAAGTCAATCGGAGAAGGGCAAACATTATATGGTCTCATTCATTTGGGGAATATAAATCATATTGAAAGGGAATAAAGGGGAAAGGAGAAAAAATGAGTGGGAAATATTGGAGAGGAAGACAGAGCACGAGAGACTCCTAACTCTGGGAAACAAACAAGGGGTGGTAGAAAGGGGGGTGGGTGGGGGGTTGGGGGTGACTGGGTGACGGGCACTGAGGGGGCACTTGATGGGATGAGCGCTGGGTGTTATTCTATATGTTGGCAAATTGAACACCAATTAAAAAAAATGTATAATGTATCCAAGAGGTTATTAGTTTCCAAATTTATTTGCTCTGATTTTCAATTCAATATATGAAAGGTAGACAAATAATTTCATTTTTACTGAAACATAGTGTTATTAAAGACCTACTCTATAAATGTCATACTGTTAAGTTAAATGGGCTATACAAAGTGACTACAGCATAATTCCTACTTTGGAAACAAACACAATCAGATCAGAACTATTAAAATGATAGTGTATAATATGAACTACATACATATTTTGCATAGTTGGAAGGGCTGAATTTAATATAAATTTAGTTTTATAGAAAAATTTTAGAATATAGCTTTTGCTGTTGGTCAAAATGATAAGATAGATAATTTTCTATAAGGAATTGTAATTTCTATTACAATTCAGTTGCTTTTAAAATTCAGTGGTTTTTTGACAGAGATGACTATTTTTCCTTCACCCCGATTCAAGAAACATAGGAACAGTAGCATTTGTAAAGTCCTCTAGTGCACAGTAGGAGCTGAATAATCCCTTGCTTTATGACTAAATGACTACCTCCCTTTAGGATATTTGAACATCTTCATCCAGAAACAGAAAATAATAATAATAGTAATAATAATGCTAATAATAATGAATAAAAAGTAATTATAAATGTACATATATTTGTAAAAAGGTACCTTGTACACATTTTTAAATGAAGACTTTTGAATGAATTAACTTAGTATTACTAATACAGGTTAATGAATGCAGCTATAGGCTTCCCAATTTTAAGAATTTTTGTGAGATTTTTTATTGTCTCCCAGTAATCCATATATATAAAATATATAAGGTTATATTGAGAAATCAGTAAGATGCCCTACTTTTTACAAAGTGCTAGACACATTATATTCATTGAGCAAAGCACTTAGAGGAAAGAAAACCCAGTTTTGGATGTTGGCCTAGAAAATCAAATCAAAGACTGACAACAGAGATTACATCTTCAATAAATTCTTACAACAATTAGAACTTTCAAAATAAGTGTCTTGGTTAAATTTTATTTAAATACCGTGTTCCTTCTTAGAGTTTATAAAAAGGAAATTACAATTTTTTTTAAAATAAAATTGAGTGATAACTTGTTAACATTACAAAATAATGCTGTTCTCAGACAAAAAGGGAAATGTGCTTCTCAATTTCATTGCACATAGCTGGCCTATATTGGTCATGTCGTGGAAAATATTACATAAATATTGGGGAGTAGGCTATTGCATGGGAGATTGAGTTCTTTCTGGGCGCTGACTGATAAGTAAAGGATGTGGTCAAACTTGAATGCTTCAATACAAGAAGAGACCCGTATTTTAAGCATTCCCACAAAAAGGACTCCATAGATTGTTTGTAGACATTTATCCAGATGGATGATATAAGCCTGAGATCTAAAAGAATGCTAGTATAGAATACTTGTCTCAAGTTATGGAAAAAATTGATACATACATTATCTAGTGATTCTGTAATTCCTACTCTACACCACAGACACTTCATTCTTGATTAACTGTGTCTTGAGCGCCTTCATAAGACAGTCACATGCTGCTCTTTCCCACCTCAGGACTGCACAAGCAAATTTTTTTTTTCTGTGAACATTCTTCCTTCCACTTTTGTTTTGGCTTGTTATTCAGATTGTAGTCTTAAAAAAAAAAAAGTCTTATCCTTAAGATTTCTTGCCTTAAAATCCTGTTTAAATACATGATCACATGTTTCAATTCAGCACCCGGTTAATGTATTTAAATGTTACAGATGTATATTTTCACACACACATATATTTGATGAGAACATTTAAGTTCCATGTTCTTAGAAAATTTCAGTTATGCAATATAGTGTTATTAACTATGATGAGGGATAGAAGCAGAAAATGTGCACTTTTAGCCCAGGAGGCTGACCTATAGCCTGCATAGTTTGGATAAGGACCAAATATATGCTGGTTGCTACATTTTTAAAGGGTCTCCACGACTGCCTATATATCTCACCAGATAGTTAATATTGAGCCAAATTATAAGCACCAGGGAAATCTTGTGAAAGCAGTTTTACAAGTAAAAATTAAAAAAAAAAAAAAAGATCTAATACTGCCTGCACAACCACTCCCCCCTGAGCACTAAGCATAGAGTCACCAGCTTCATGCTGCAAAAAGTGAAACACATTCTGCCCGAGAGTCCTATCCCTGTGCTACTTAAACACGCTTATTAAGTTGTACCATACAACCTCTCAGGAATTCTTTCTTAGTCATTGCACTTGATGGACGACCTCTCAACAAATTATAGTAACCATGTGTCGCGTTAGACACTCAGACTTTATTCATCTTATCTTTGACAGTTTGTACCCTTTTTAAATCAACCTTTTCTTATGTTTATGTTCTCTACTGCCTAGCCCCAAACCTTGGTAACTACCTTTCTGCTCTATTTCTATGAGCTTGCTTTTTATTTTAGATTCCACGTATAAGTGATACAGGCAAGTGTTTATCTTTCTCTGTTTTTTTTTTTTTAACTTAGTATGATGCCATCAAGATCCATCCAAGTTGTCACAAAAGGCAGTATTTCCTTCTTTCTCATGGCTGAATAATATTGCATTGTGTATATATACCACATCTTCTTTATCTTGTCATCTTAGGTTGTTTCCGTATCTTTGTGAATGTATATATTATAAAGTGGATACTTGTTCACAGCTATTATGTTCTAGAAATCATCACAAACACTGCATTAGATAATAGTGAAACTGGGGGCCTTCTTAGGTCTTTTCTGGCCATGCACACAATCCTCCATGTATATGTGGTCTTCTAGATTTCCAAGGATATTTTGGAGTTTTTCAAAGCTCATTATGGACATCTAATTCCTTAGTTTTTCATTTTTATTTTTCTTTACTCAGTTTCTTGTTACTTCCAATGGTGATGCTTTGCTGCTTCAGGTTGCCTAACTATTAAACAGTTGCAGTTATTTCCCCCCCCAAAAAAAATGCCCTAGCAATAGGGTTTTTGGCACATAATTGCTCTGAGTCAGTTCAAATAAAAACAAGCTCTGAAGATGGCTGTTTTAAGGATGTTCCAGACATGTCAACTGGTGACAATTATGTGGGAAGGAAGCTTTAGGCAAGCTCCATACTCATTCTTCCCTCCTTCAAGTGGCTTCAATGCTGCTGACTTCATAGCTGCTGTACTTGGAGGGCTGTTGGTTTTCAAAACTACTTTGAATTTGAGGAATGAGATGGCAATCAGACAAATGAATATTTCAAAAGCCTACTGCTTTAATATTTCTTTTGCTGTTGTAAGCCTTTGCTAATTTCCAGAGATTTGAAAAAGTTGACTTTGATAATTTTGGGTAATATTCTCATTGCTTCTATAGTGGAACAGAGTATAGGCTTCCTTATATTTTCATTCTTGAAATTCTTCTTGCTTTCATATACATTTCCAGTGAACATCATATCTAATTTGCTAGTTAAGAATGAAAATAACAATGTGGTAAATTTATTACAAGAACATTTGAGGGTATTATATTGTTCATCAAGAAAGTTTCTCTTTAAAAAAAAAAAAGTATATTTTGATTAGATTTCTGAATCTTGTTAATATCCTAAAAGGAAATAAAATGAACAGGACAAGTGCCTTTCGGGTTGTGTATTTTTTTGCAAGTATGTTTACAGATTGACTTGTAACTTAACTATGTCCAAGCTTTAAATAAATAAATGGAATAGTCAAACAGATACAGAGTTTTCTGGAAAAAATGCATAAATTAGCCTATTAAACATGTATATTTTTGTCTACCTTCCAAACACATTTCCTCCACCTCCTCCATCCGTTTCCCCATTCTAACAGAAATTATTTTTTTAGTCTTACTAATATATCTTTAGTGGATTCACACATACATTATGCAACCTAAACTCATTTTAAAGGAAGCAATATATATGCAGAAAATATTGTCATGCATAAAATAAGATTATGTCTTCCTTAATTAAAATTAAAATTAAAGTTCTTTATGTATTTTGATAAGTGAAATCCATATCTCTGTAATGTATATTAGCATTTTTTAATTACTTATAATTCACTTATAATGTCAGTATTATATAAACAGTTTCTTAAGATATGACAGGAGTAATTCTCAATATATGTCACTAAGTGATTTAAATAAGTCTTAATGAACTAAAATTACTGTAAAATACTCTGTATTTCTATTTTTCATGAAATCTGTAGTATAAAAGTGAACTTTGTTATTTTAAACAGTCTGACTTAAATGTGAAAGTTTAATACTTGCAAACATCTGATTAAATCAGTTTTAAATGACAATTTGTAGCAGGAGGCACTAACTAGAATATAATCATATTTGCATTATAATTTCTTCAAGCTATAAAGTGTCTTGCACCAAAAAATAAAATATAAAATGAGGTTACTTTACTTAGAAATAATAATTTAAAAATAAGCTAGTAATAATTGAGACATCAAAGATGTTTTCCTTCTTTTTCTTTTTTCCCCAAAAGGGTAATTTTGCTTTATTCTCCCTATCCAGATGTAACTGCTTCCTCATGCAGGTATGGTCCTGTATACTAATTAGTTGCCTCAAGGTCTCTACTAGATTTTTGCCTTAATCTCTAGAGCTGTCAGAAGAATTAACAACTTGGATTGCATTTTATATATATAAAGGACTATAACCTACTTTTAAAGACTTAAGCATTTTGCATATTGCTAATGGACTACTTTTAAAATAACTTGTAGAAATGTCATCAACTGAAGCGATGGTTTGTGAACACTGTTTAAAAGTTTAAAAGTCTAAAAATAAATAAATAAATAAATAAATGAATAAATAAATAGTATGAGCAACTACACGGATATGCTTTTTGTTATCATAAAGACAGTGCATTTGATAACTCTGTATATTTTTCCTGTTTAACCATTAAATACATCTGAGATTAAATAGTATTCTTTACATTAAGAAATCAGCATATATAGATATTCAGAGAATTTCCCAGAACACCATTATGAAGTGACATACTCTACTGGATGGACCCAGTTTCATGAGGATCTTTACCCTGTCCCATGATGTTATTAACCCAAACCCCAAAAATAACTCAGGAAATTATATGTAACATTACATGATCCCAGCACTGGCATTTTAATGAGCCCTCAGTGTGTATTTATAATATTTACAACAAAATATGATTGTGAAACTTCAAAAAAATAATGCTCTAGGATTTCTTGTATTTAAAAATGTACACTGAATAATTTAAAAGCATAAATTGTTTCAGAGATGAGAACTGGTAATACTTTGTGAAAATAAATAGAGTGAACATAAAAGTACTATGGAAGAAAAAGCAGGTTTTTATTGCATACTGGGCACTATATAAGTTTATTCAATTAAAAAAATTGCTGTAACAGAAATAATGTTGGAGAAAAAAAATTGAGTGGTAAAAATCATCTGAGAATAAACCATATGACATTTAATTAGAGTTGGATTCATTACTATGAACTCATGTTTAGATATATGTGCACATATTAGCTGGTATATATAAAATCATGTATTACATATTATAAATTTATAATATGTTTATAGAGGGCCTAGAAGCAGTGAGATATGAATAGCAACAACCACATCCTGTCCCTGGATCTTGTTTTCTAAATACCAATCTCTAATAAAAATATTATTCTCTGGTCTTCAGGGAATCCATGAAAAATGACTTTCTAAAGCTAGGGCTGGATAGATACAAAATGAACCTGGAGCATCCTATATTGCCAGAAATAAAGTACACCCCCCAAAAGTAGGGGTTAATAAAATAAGCAAGAAAAATAGCAGGAGCTAACCCAGAACAGTTTCCAATGTGAAAATTTGGAATAGTTTTATAAACAAAATTAATCTCTTAGTATTAGATAATAAGAGATGAAGAATAAAATAAATATCTATGAGTCCATAGTGATATAAATAGGGGAATGAATAATAAATAAATGCCAAAGAAGTATTTTGTATAGGAAATTCCAACCTATTTATAATTTACACATACTCTTCCATCCATTCCCTTGAGTATGGATTGGGCTTACTGACTAGGTCCAAAGGAATAGTGTTAAGAAAGAGGAATAAAGAATATCTACAGTGGAAAAACCTGGCAGATTCTGCCTTGATGAGGTGATCAAGGTTAACAATTAAGGTGATAAGTCATGATGATAGTATGTATCCCCTGAATTGATATAAAGAGAAAATAGTTTTATTTTTTTTTTTTGGTATTTTCCCCAAATTCCATACCTTTGTATAAACATGAAAGATGATGCAAAAATATTACAAACCAGAAGAGACTAAGAAGGCATCATAATTAAATACAGTGTGGCATACTAGACCAGATTCTGGAACAGATGAAAGGCATTAATAAGAAAACTAGTGAAATCGGAATAAATTTTGGAATTTAGTTAAAACTGGTGTATCTTTAACAAAAATCATCAGTAATGACAACAAAAGTCTCTTGCAACAATAAAGGTGGGTATTGATGAAAGCTATGAATAGATATGTAGGAAGGAAAGGAATGGAAGAGACATAACAAAAGGCAAATTATCAAGCTTGAATTTAATATGACATAGGTGGGTACAAAATATAAGAATAAAAAATTATAACCAGGAATCCCAGAAAGAATTTAATATTTTAAATAGAATTAGCCTAAATCTGAAAAATTTGAGTGACTATAAAACATTTGTGAGCAATGAAGTTGAGGGGTGAGTTAATTATACATTTATCAAACCCATAGAATGTACAACACCAAGAATGAACCTTAATGGAAATTATGAACTTTGCATGAAAATGATGTGTCAGTGTAGGTTTATTGATTATGTCACTAATGTTAGGTAGGTATGTTACTAATGAAGGAGTCTATACTGGGGGCAGAAGATATATGGGAAATCTCTGTATCTTATGTTTAGTTTTGCTGTGAACCTGTAACTCCTCTAAAATATAAGGCCTATCATAAAAAAAACCCTCAAAAAGCAGTATGTTTTGATACTGCTACAGCTGGTGACATGCTAGTGGATTTCCCATGGTGAGCTTCTATTCATAAATAACAAGGAAAATCTTCACTAGACAAAGTTATGCCTCTTCTATTTTCCAGGGGGCAACACTATCAGGTGGCTACCATTGGCTTAGACATTTTATGAAAGTGAAGTAGGAAGCATGAGGAAAATTTAGTACACATTTTCAGACTACATAGCCAATGTAGAGGTAAGTCCAAAATTATTGTAATATTTAAGCAACTGTTATTTGGATTTTTTTTTGTTTGCAGACAAATTTGTTCTTAGAAGTTGTATCAACCACAGAAGAAAAGGAATAGCCATCAAATCATCTGAAGAAAAGTAGAGATACAGAAAATTATATAAAATAGAAAACAATTGCAAGATAGAAAAGTATGTTATAGTGGTAAGTGAAGAAATCTCATCCAATCGAGTTATTTTTGTTTTTGGTGCACTTCATAAACAAGAATGTTATTCTGAGTAATAAATGTTGTTCACATTGAAATTGACTAAATCATGCATGATCATTATTAAGTTGCCTTAAGTTATATTGAATTTTTCTCTCCTAATTTTGACAATTTAGAATCATTTTCATATGGCATAAAAGCCAATTGTCTTTAAATTTGCATAAAAATAAAATTATATATCAAGAGTTAAAATAGGAAAACATTAAAAATATGATTCAATAAATGTGCTCAATAAAAGGATAAAGTAAGAATGGTAATATTTCAGAATACTTCAAAATTTCCATAACAAATATTTTAAAAATCCACATGCTAGCCTAGGCTTCTGATAAATGAATGAAAAGGATCATCACAACATCATTAATAGAAAACAATAGGTGAAAATAAAAAGGCAAAACGAAGGACATCTGGGTGGCTCAGTGGTTCAACATCTGCCTTTGGCTCAGGTCACAATCTCAGGGTCCTGAGGTGGAGTCCCACATAGGGCTCCTTGCTCAGCTGGGAGCCTACTTTTCCTTTTGCCTATGTCTCTGCCTCTCTCTCTCTGCATCTCTCATGAATAAATAAAAATAAAATCTTAAAAAGAGGGCAAAACAAAAAAGCCAATGGATTTCTGAGGTAGCTGGAAGTTCATGAAGTTCCTATATCTATAAATTTTCATTGCTCCTCTAATATAACATACACATTCATTATCATAACACTATGCCAACTTTTAGAGATTGGGTAAAAGCAGGTTAATGCATTTGAACACCTGAAAAATATCAGTGAAAACTACCCCTCCTTCAATTTCCTTGTTCTTCAAGTCAGGTAAAAGGAAAAGATTTAAAGTTTTAATATGCCATGCAAACGTTGTCAGCTAGTCAATTACATGCATACATACAGATAACAAGAATGTTAGTATAGGGGATGGAAATATTAAGCCCCTTTCTGCACAAGTGACTCAAATCTGACTACTCTTGTAGTGCTACATCCCAAGTAAAGACAGGGATATTAATTTGATCAAAAATCAGCATTTGGATCACAGTGAGTATTAGGCATTCCTTATTTTATCTTCATAGGAGTGAAGCAGAAAATGGCTATTTAAAAATTTCTGAATCAAACTAATATTGAAATTTTGTGTTTAATTGCAGTGTTTTGTTCTTTATTTTAAAGAGTGTTTGACCCTAAAACATGTGTGTTCTTTGGATCAGTTATTTTTGAAATACCACCCAAATCTTTTTTTGGCACATAACTTTCATCTTCAATCATTTTGAAAGCTCTCAGAAAAATAATCTTATGTAAATGTAATAAATTATAGGATAGCGATTTTCAATGTCAAGGTATGCTATTATGTTAGTATTATAGTAATATACTTTTAATCTTAAATAACCGTTTTTCAATGTAAAAATCATGCATTGATCTTAAAAGTTATTTATCTTCATTTATTTTTTTAAATAGATTTTATTTATTTACTCATGAGAGACACACAAAGAGAGAGGCAGAGACACAGGCAGAGGGAGAAGCAGGCTCCACGCAGGGAGCCCGACATGGGACTCGATCCCAGGTCTCCAGGATCAGGCCCCGCATCGAAGGTGGCGCTAAACCACTGAGCCACCGGGGCTTGCCCAAGTTATTTATCTTTATAACTTACATAATTACAATGTCTTTATTTCCATGTGCTTTGCAAAGAATTTGATGTGACTTTGGGATGAATATTTAAAGTTGCACCATTAAAATACAGAGCAGTGGAAAATGATTATCCAACTAATCTTGGCTTTTGTTATAAAATGTTTAAGTACCTTATTCAATTCTGAGCTTCCCATAAGCCAAGGACAAAATGAAATACAGAAAGTATATGCATCTCATTTCCTGAAAAATAATAGCAACATTATTTTTTCAAGAGATAACACTGTTTGACTAAGAAATATATGTGTGTTTCACACATTCCAACAAAACTGACTACAATAGATTCCATTTTCAAAATAGGTATTCTAGAATATGCAGAAATATCCAATTTAAGAGTATTTCTTAGACTTCCCAGAAAAAGGCAAAGTATTTTTTTTAAGTCACTTCTTAGAGTATCTATACTGAGTATTATCTTCATAGTGAGTATCATCTTCATGGTGTTAGAGGAAAAGTAATGATAAAAGAAACTAGTGATTAATATTTTGTAGTATGGCTGTGTCTCTAGTTATTTATAAGATTCAATTTTAAGCACTACATGTTTATTTTACAGTGACAACATTAAATGTGGCAGCAGAATGTTTGAGCCTACTTTCCATTCCACTTGAACATGGATCTGTGAAAAAGCTGTAGCAGCAATGTTAATCAATGCATAGAGGTAGGACTACCATCCCATAATTCACCAGGATAGAGACAAGAAATGGTGGACCCAGTGTTAATATGTGGCTGCACTCATCTGGATTGCAGTCAGTTTAATTTTAGCAGAAGCTGAGTAGATCATTTATCAGGATTGAATGTATTACTGTAATTCATTGCAGTGATTGTAGGGAAACAGCAGTAGTATAGATGTGCGGCTGTAACTCATAATGACACAACCTGCCTGGTGGCTTTCTATAAAGCTATTTTCAGCTAGAACAGACTTTCTCTCAAAAATTTTAGTATGCTGTTGACTTATACCAAAAATAAGGTCAGATAAACAAAGCATTATTTTTCAGAACATACTGAGAAAGATTAAAAGTCTGTCAACTCATTTCAAAATAAAAGAAGCTCTTGTAAGGCAATTAGGCAATAATTATGATCACTGAGCCCACTCTTCTTCTAAAACCATATGTTTTCCATTTCAGGATGAAAAATCTCTGGCCTCATGCATTCCTTGATATGTTTATTGCTTCCTACAGAATTTAAGTATTTGATCCAGGTATACCCATAATACTTAAAATTGAAACCCTAGGAGTTACTTTTTTTCTTTCATAACACCAGCCTCTTATATCAATTAAGTGGAAGTGATATAAAGTTATACAATATGTTTTTCTTCCTAATCTTATTTGCTTACAATGTAATTAAAACAGTGGTGCAATTCTAAATTATGTAAGCTCATTTTAGAAACTTTTGTGCTCCCAAACAACTCCCTGAAGGGCATTATTCTTTTTAACCACACTGGTAACCAAATAAATAATAAATAAAGGCACTTTGCTAGATTTCTCTTACTTTCTTCATATTCTGAATTACATATCCGTAAAAAGCCTTATTGAGAAGTTTCCCTTTGCAAGTGATTTTTAAAATAATTTTAAAATTATATTTGAACATCTAATAAAAAATAATTACCATATATTTTTAAGTATCCAATTCACTGCCATTAAGTTTATTCACACTACAACTGCAAGCACATTTGAAATGATTAAATTAATTGATTTAAAATCCATTTTATTTTTGCCTGACCTTTTAACCATTATTTTCCATTAGAATCTATAACCTTCCCTTCCTCTCACAAGTTGCCTTTTTTTTTTTTGAATATTTATTTATACCAGGTTTCTTGCATTTTTCCCTGACTACGGTTTCACTACTCTTCATATATTCCTATCAACAGATGCAAAAAAAGCAAATCCAAACACATAGCAATTCCATTTTAAACTCTTCATAAATAGATTCACTACTACAACCTCAAATTTACATCTGAATTCCAGGCTGCCATCTATCTCTACACTCCTGAATGATTTTCATTTCACTGTCCATCCCTCTCCCAGTCTCATCTCACTTTTCACCACACTGATTCCCTGAATGTTTTCCTGTTTTTGTAGTCCTTGTACAGGCTGCTTATTCTGCTGGAAGACTCATTTACCTTCTTCATTAAATCTCTGCTAATCCTTAAATGCTTCACCTTTCACCTATATTTTGAGCACTTCTCTGAATTAAATCTTCCTCCAACTCAAGTGAAATTTTAATTATATCTCCACATACCAGCATGTCTGCCATGCAATGTATTTGCACTTCTATACATCCATGGCTATTCTAACTAAATTCAATTTACTTAATTTCTACTTACTTTTGTATTTACTCATAATTCTTACATTCTTTGTCATAATTTTTTATCAAGTTACAAGGATATTGTTGCAAGAACAAGTATAAAAACATGTTCTTTGCTTTCAAGAAGCAGCAAGTTTACATTGTTACATGCATGTACATCTAGCATATGATTTATATGAATCCTAAGTGAATATGAATTGAATGAATACATGAATGGAGAATTTTAGCCTTCTAAATATCAGCTTTTGATGATGTCATCAAACTTTTACCTTGCTTGAGATACTTATATGTTTATAAGGATTAAATGAAACACAATATTTATATGGCCCAATTTTATATCTCTCTATAGATAAAATATAATTAATATATAATTAATTCTATAATCAATACATAGATCTATATAGATATAACATGATTCATTATATAATGTATTATATTTGATATAATTTAAATGAATTAATATTTTCACAAATACTTTGCAAATTCTATATATCAACTTTCTAATTATTCTGTATATATAAAATATTTTTCAACTAAACTAATAAATTACCATAATAAAGACACTAAAATTTGAAATAATGACTACAATACCAACTTTGAGATTTTTATCTATATATGTTGAAGATATTTAATTTAAACTCAAATTGTATATAAATCCTCAGAAGGAAATGATGAACATGGAAGTGAGAACTGGAGAAAGTGCTATCTTTGTTATTTTGTAGCAGAATGCTTAGAAAAATTTTGTCCTGTAATTATGTGAAAAGAGCAACTTGCAAGTGATAAACTTAGATATTTAGCCAAAGAAATTTCCAAGGAAAGTATCAATGGATATATCTTAGATTCTTTTGGCTTTGGTGGAGAATCTGGCTCTTTTGAAAATGATAAAATGAGTACACACATTTTAACTGAGATGCAGAGTTGGAATAAGAATTTAAAGAAAGTTTTGACACAGATTCAAGATTTGCATTGCTCAGCAGTTGTATTGAGGTATCATCAAAAATAATAACAGGAAAAAAATAATTACAGGTACTGTATGATAGTTAATTTCCAGAGGTCAACTTGGCTAGCTATATAGTATCACATTAGCCAGTTATTTAAAATCTGTCTATATATACCTCTCATTATATATGTAATTATATATTTATAAGATATAGTTATATACATAATTATCTATGATTTATAAAATATGATTATATATTTATATATATTTTTAATAGAGTATATTTAGATCTAGATATATCTTTTTCTCTTGATAACCCTGAATAATGTAAGCAAATATTTTAAAATATATTAAATGAATTATATTCTTTAAGATTTATTTATGTTTGCCTTTTTAGTCTGTGCTGCGAAATATGGATCAAGACTGTAACATCAATTCTTACCTGAATGTTCAGACTGCTGGTTTTCCTTACAGGTTTTAGGTTTGCCAATATCCATAATCACATGAGCCAGTTCTGTAAAAAATCTCTCTCTCTCTCCAAGTATATATATACATATATATATATACATATATATATATATAATTTTAATAGAATATATTTAGATCTAGATAAATCCGGTTCTCTGGATAACCTTGACTAATGTAGGCTAAATTTATAAAATGTATTAAATGAATTATATTTTTTAAGATTTATTCTATTTATTTTTGAGATAAAAAGAGAGCACAACAACTAGGGGGAGAGGCAGAAGAAGGAGAAAGAATCTCAGGCAGATTCCCTGATTAGTGTAGAGTCTGACTTAGGGCTCCATCTCAGGACCGTGAGATCGTAACCTGAGCTTAAATCAAGAGTTGAATGCTTAACTGACTAAGCCACCCAGGTGTCACATGAATTATATTTTTTTACAATAAATATTTCATCTCAGGAAAATGTCTTTCTCAAAGGATGCATCTTTAAATTTCCACTGGTTGAAATGTAATGATTGATTTCCATAAGCATTCACCATCTGTAACAAATTTTATTAATTTTAATTTCTAATAGTGACCTTATGTTCAGATCTTACTTTGTCTCCCATGTAATATGTAATACTGAAATTTCAATGCAGTGAAATTATAGAAAGGTAGATGTGTAGTGAACTTAAATGGAAGATAAAAAAAACAATTTGACCAGATTGGAAAGTTTATAGAAGAACTATAAAGTAGTACTGAATGAGAAGAAAAGAGAAATAAACTAAATACAAAACATAAATAAATTCAGTATAAAAGTGAAAGAGGGGTGCCTGGGTGGCTCAGCGTTAAGTGCCTGTCTTTGGCTCAGGGCATGATCCTGGGAGTCCTGGGATTGAGTCCCACATCAGGCTCCCTGCATGGAGCCTGCTTCTCCCTCTGCCTGTCTCTGCCTCTCTTTCTGTGTCTCTCATGAATAAATAAATAAATTTTTTTTAAAAAGTGAAAGATAAAAAGCAATGTTAAATTGAATTGAAAAAAAATTATGCTGAAATTTACTAACAGGAATGGAGTATACTGTGTAGATTTAAAGAAGTGACTTTCCATTAATTGTACCTATAGAAATGAATGCTGGGTGATTAGCAAAGATAGTTTAAATTTTTGCTTATGACAGAATAAAACTACCAAACAAAACTTATCTTGTATATTATTAAAATGTATAACAAAGAGAAAGAAATGAAAATGACATCAATTTAGTGCCTATTATGGGCCTAACATGTATTATTTGAAAGCAAGTGCTGCAGTGCATTTGTGTGGTTGTAGAAAATAATCAGTGCATTGAAAGAAAATGTTTAGTTTCCATAAAAATTATTTATAATATTAAGTCTCTTAAGTGAAATCATGCATGGAACAATAATGAAAGATTCTCTAAATCTGCCACTTTTTAATTTATCACTCTCAAATCTGATCATCTACAAACTAATGCTTTTAAATGTTTCCATACTCAGTTGCATTTGAAATATGCTTTAACAGATTTATTAATCTTTTGAGACCAACCACAGATTTTTATTGCCTTTACTTCTCAGGCAAATTTATCTCTTTGCTGTGAAATTAACAAATAGTCTACATCAAAAAGGCGAGTTTTACACTGATATAGTAATGATGAATTAATAATGATGAATCATCACACTAGTGTTATTATTATTTTTTTAACATCTGAAGCTGAAGTGCTTACATATGGAGCAGAACTGATAAACTTGAGGGAAGAAAGGTCTTTAATTGGTGTTTGCCCCCAGCAGATAGGTGTGGACTGCTGATATTTTCAAATCACCAACAATACAATTAGTATCAAGAAACAATCCAAATGGCTACTAAATTTCCTTAGTGGAGTTTATTTAAAAAAAAAAAAAAAAGGCAGAAAAAGACCAAATGTTCTAAGTAAAAATTTCCAGAAAAATATTATCATAGGATAACAACTATAGGGGGAAATGATAGGAAAAAAAATCTAGTTATCCATAAACTAGAATTTTTAGAAATGTCAAAGCATTCACATTATTAAATATTTCAAAATTTCACATAGAATATCCAATAATCTAGAACCAAAATATGTAATAAGATAGAAAATATGCATTTGAGACTTTTAAAGTAAAAATCATGTGTAAAGTTGATATAGCAAGAAGAAATCTTTTATGGAGGTGGGCATCACCCATACGTCTCCAAAAATACAACTCTAGGTGGAATAGTAATATTACTGGACAGTGATAAAGAATTTTTCTTCTGGGACGCCTGGGTGGCTCAGCAGTTGAGTGTCTGCCCTTGGTTCAGGGCATGATCCCAGAGTCCCAGGATCACGTCCCACATCAGGCTCCCTTCATAGAGCCTGCTTCTCCCTCTGCCTGTCTCTGCCTCTCTCTCCCTGTGTCTCTCATGAATAAATAAATAAAATCTTTAAGAAAAAGAATTTTTCTCCAGAAGAATTAAAGCAATAACTCATCCAATCCATATTATTCCTTCATAGCCATTCTTTATTTTTAATTATAAAGTATCAAGTGAAAGTTCTCCTTTTGAGTTGAAACTTGTTAAAAATCAAATCAGAGGACTAGAACTCTAAAACAATATAGTGCCTTCTAAGTTCATATGGATGTCAGTTTACCAGTCAGCCTAATTCCTTCCAGGTTCATTAAGAGGCAACCATTTTATAACAGTTTTTTCTCCAGCAACCACCTTTGTTGCCCACCAGCCCAAAAGAGAGAGATGAAGAGATAAATACTGGACTACAGGGAGTAAGGTGCTGCATGGCCATATCAAGCTACTTGTAAGGTAAGGTTTCTGAGGGAACAGGTGTCTTCCACCGAGATGCTGGCAGCATCTCACTAAAGAAATGAAAGTCACTGAAATCCTCAGAAAATATAATTCTGCTGAGATGTGGAGGAAAAAAAGACAACTGAGAAATCTGAGGTTGCCTTCTTCAGTATTCTCATGCCCTCTGTAGAAAATGGATGTCTTGAAAGGTAGCAAAGATTAGGAAAGAAAGCTATTCACTTCTTTCTTCAGGAAGTCTTCCTACTCGCAAAGGGATAAAACAGAAATTATCTGTGGCATGAGATGAATGGACCTAGAAAAGGTGGAGCAGGAGTATGTTACAGAGACAAGCAATGTGATTGTCATAAGGGTGCTAAATATGCCTCTATGCACCCCATGGGAGGCAGTACTTGAGTTTCTCAAGACTCAGGTCATTGTAGTCATTAGTCAGAGAAATAGCCACAATGATGAGAAAACAGATTACTAGGCTATTAGCAACATTCTCTAGTAACTTTTTCCCCCATTTCTTCTTAGTGCTACCATTTTAAGGAAGGTCAGTTATCTGAGAGTAGACCATAGCCCCATCTTTCTCTGTCTCATCACAAGTTGAGTGTTTACTATGCCAGGAGAAAATGAATTTTGAATTAGATATGGAATGAATTTTTTAAAGAGGCAAATAAATATATACAAGTGGCACAAAGTAACTGAAAAAATATGGAATCTGGATTAAGAGGTGGTTAACTGAACCATTATCCAGTGGTGAAGTAAACATGGTTTAAGGAGACATATATAGATTTTTGAGACATATATAGATTTTTTTTCTCATTTATACTATCAAAATTTGAGACATATATAGATTTTTTTTCTCATTTATACTATCAAAATTGAGATCTCTCAATAAAATATATGTGTGTAATAATGATGCTATGTTTACTCTTCCATTGATTTTCTTATTCTTTGTACTAACCAGTTTAAGGAGCCATTAGGCTAGATTTTTCATTCTAACCTGAAGGGAATGTAAATTAAAAAAAAAAAAAACACTAATTTATGCAACATTATTTTTGCAGCAAACACAAAGTCTTTATTTTTAAAATCATTAATTATTCAGGTGAATAATACAAATGAGTAAACCTTTTACTAATTTATAGCACTATTCTTAAAGCATAGAGACAATGTGGCTGGGGCATAAGGGTGGAGAAATTTACTTTTCATCCAGTGTTTTGGCCTTTCAAATTCACAGTAACTGTGTCACAAATTAATGAATCATCAGCTAAATGTTTCTGTACCTCCCATGTAATTGAATGATTCAGAAAATTCTCAGGAATCTTAGCATGATTCATTATTTAACTTTTAACCTTTTTGGATCTAAATATGGAGCTGAAGATAGCCACTTCTATTTTATTTCTATATTTATTACAATAACAATCAGTGGATAGGCAATTATATGCTTTGCCATCTATTTCCACAAATAGCAATTTTCATAACTCACAAAAACATGACAGTGGTTTCTGCCATAATTATTTATGCTTAAATGGCTTCTTCTTTATCTTTATCTAAAAGATAAAGGCCAAATTAATCATAAGCTAGATCTTCCTTACTCTTTTTCAGTACTTCTGATGGTATAGAGTTTAGAGATGTTGAAGAAAGGGATTTTTAGCCTGATTTTAAAGTGACAAATTATAGAGACGCTTGGGTGGCTCAGCCACTGAGCATCTGCCTTTGACTCAGGGTGTGATCCCAGGGTGATGGGATCGAGTCCCACATCAGACTCCCTGCAAGGAGCCTAATTCTCCCTCTGCCTCTCTTTCTGTGTCTCTCATGAATAAATAAATAAAATCTTTAAAAAAATAAAGTGAGAAATTATGGAATCTAAAAAAAGTGATCTCTGAAATAATCAACATTTGAATGAAGTATTTTGGTTTCATTCTTCTCTTTTGAGATCCTAAGACTAAATATACTCTAAGCTTACACTGGAGAGTACAGTGTCTAAATTTGCTTTTTCCAGATAATTTGTCATTTTCATTTATATCAAAAGGAATAAGCAAGGATTTTGATTTTGAAATACTGTCAATAACATTGTTTAAAACCTGTCACTGCTCTCAAGCACTATCCTAAATAATCATATACATATTTCACATTTAGATTTTTACAGCCCAGGAGGACTTAATATTATTTGTATTTATCACCAGGGAATTGTAATAGTTGCATGTGAATCCAGAAAATTAAGATTGATATGTATAACTCCAGTTAGCATCATTGTATATTTATAATTTCACTTTTATAATTCCCATAAATAATTGGCTTTATATGGAAACAGTAAATATTGATGGGCATAATTCATCTTCTCACTTGAGTGGATTATTGTTTTTGAGTGGTGATGGGGTACATTATTCTTTTTGCTTTCAGCCAATGGTAATAGAAGACATAGTTAGGTACCATTCATTTTTGCAAATGTACTATCTATAGATTAGACATGCAAATTTATATAGTCTTACACTTTTTAATCTCCTTTCTAATGTAATCAATATCCTGTATACACCAATGAGAACCAGCAAGCATGTAATTTAAATACAGGATCTGAACTGCAGTGACATCTGCTATATAGTTCTTCTTACAGAAATATGTCCAAAACAGATTCAGAAACAGATTTAGCATAGCTACTTTTAAGATAGGCAGAAGACTAACTAAATGAAAATATATCTCCCCATCTCCTCCACCTTGAAAACTGATATTAGATAGCAAAGAAATGCAAGATATTATAAGAACTCAAAATTCTTTCAAAATAAAGATAAGCAATCCTAGTATCATAACTAAAGTTATTTACACAATTTAACTACCTTGAAATCAACATTAATAATATGATTTTCTCTCTAACAATGGCAGAATTTTCTTTGCTGCAACACTTATTATATTAGCTAGAATAATAAAGCCAAAATGAAAATAAAGATATACAAGATATACAAAGTTAAGGAATTATCTGTTCAAAGATAAAGTATGTTAATATTTTCCAACCCACCAACTAATTAGTTTATGTTTATAAATACCTATATTGATTTACTTTTCTCTTTTTCTTATGCTTCTTTTTATGACTCAAATGTTTATCTTTTAGCAATTCTGTCAATATTAGGACAAATGGCTCAATGCTTTATAATTTTAGTTATTTTTAATCATTATAGCAAATATATAATACATTTATATTTTGAAGTGAGTCTAATTCTGTTATAATTTTGTGTTTATTATAAATAAAATTGGAGTAATCTAAGTATCTAATGAATCCTTAAGGGATATGTGAGGTAAATAGTCATAATATACAGATGATAATAATTTTTACTTAATATATAAGTACTTTGAGTATATGTATTATATCATCACTTTTCTAAAACAATGCTTTCTATGAAATTGAGAATCAGGGATCCCTGAGTGGCACAGCGGTTTGGCGCCTGCCTTTGGCCCAGGGCGCGATCCTGGAGACCCGGGATCGAATCCCACGTTGGGCTCCTGGTGCATGGAGCCTGCTTCTCCCTCTGCCTGTGTCTCTGCCCCTCTCTCTCTCTCTCTCTCTGTGACTATCATAAATGAATAAAAATTAAAAAAAAAAGAAATTTATTGCCTAAATAAAGGAAAATATATTTAAAGCAAACTGAAATTTGAATTTAAAGTGAAATTATCTTGTATAATCAGTGATTTTCCTCTTTGGAATTTCTTAGCCTTGTAATTCAAAGTCGTCTGTCCTCAGACATGCTACAATGTATCTATAGAATTAACATATCACTTAATAAGAATTTATTGGACACCTACTCTATTGATTTTGTGTTGTTTCTGCAACAAATTTCCAAAAATGTAGTGTCTTAATCAGCATAGATATAGTATCTAAATTTTTTGGAAGTCATAGGCCTGAAGAATGGATTTCACTAGGCTTAAATCAAGGAGTGGGCAGGGTTATGTTTCTAGAGTCTCCTGGAGAGAATCTATGTCTTGCTTTTGCTTCTAGAGGGTGATGTCCATCCAGCAATAGTAAATGACCCCTGCTTTCATTTTTAAATCTCCTTTTCTGACTCAGATAACTGTCTGCCTTCTGGCCTATTCACATATTGAGAGTAGTTAGTCAATCCGTTTCAAGATCCTAAATGTAATTAAATTTGCATAGTTCCTTTTGCCATGTAAGAGAACATACTAAAAAATCCTGATGATTAAGATGTGGATATCTCTGCAGAGTCATCATGTTGCCTATCCCCTCTACTGTAAAAATACTTGGCATGTCATCAAAAAGAGAGAGCAGTGGTCCATGTTTATATGGAACTTGAAGGCCAGAGAAGAATGCAAATATTGAAAATGTGTTCACAGCTAAAATGAGAGCAATGAAATAGAAACTGAACAAAATGAGAGATAAAGCAAAGGAGACATTCCTTTAAGAATTATATTTCAGTGGAATAGTAGGAATAAGAATAAGATATAGGATAAACTTCCAAATGGAGGACAAATTCAGATTGTGATTGTCCTTTAAGTAATTTATGTTTTAATGTATTTTATTTTTGGGGCTATTTATCATCATGGAGAGAATATAACTTTGGTGAATATTACTGTCATTGCAAAATGGAGAATAGAGTATGATGGGACAGAACCAATACTATTAAAGTAGCTGTAGATAGTTGCATTAACTATAGTATGAGCAAGTTTGTTTCAGTTAGATGACAGAGAAAGAGAAAATTCAAAAAATATTAGAAGAGGAAGCAGTATGGGAGCAGAGAGAGAGCAAAATAACACGAATGTTATAAAAGAGCTTCTCTGTATCAGTAAAAGCCAGATAGGTGTTGATAAACATGACCTTGTACTGGCACTTGTTCCAAACATATCAGCTTGGGTTTAAGAACAAGGTGAGGCATTGACAAGCAAATATACTAAAAAGTAATCTTGCAAGGACATTTAAAATATATGCATATAAGTAGTTGAAGTAAATAGATTACATAAGCTTACCCAAGTACAAGAAAGTAAAGACAGAGGAATTCTTGCAGAGACACAAAAAGTAAGGAGGGAAGAATGTTAATTCCATTGAGACTCATGACAGTTGCGTTGGGAGTAATGACCAAGTAATCTGAATCCACAGGAGGCTATCCTTATAGAAGAGAAGTCTTATCTTGTGAAAGTTATAACTTATCTTGTGAAATTTAACAAGTTTTATCTTGTGAAACTTATCTTGTGGGACGTATAAAAATTGTCAAGTTAAACATTCTATTATGAGACCAAAGAATGGAATAGAAAAGAAGTCTATAGATTTAAAAAAAGGCATTAAACTGACAAGTCAGATGGTTAAATGTTCAATGTCTGGTGGAGAAAATATGTTGCCATTTTTGTCATTCTCATTGGTTCTAGGACATGATACAAAAGGAGAAGCTATTTTTTATTGCATCATCTTTTCTTGATTCTCATTTGAATGTTCATTCAAAATTTTTCCTGCCCTTATTGAAAAGCATATTTTATCATTTAAAATATTTGTGTTTACATATATAAAATAAAAATATTTTTTTATTTAGTATAGACTCCTCCTTTTTCCTGGAGTAGCTAGGTTAAGTTAACTTTATTAAAGCATATTCAGGGAGGTAGATGACCTTTTAATAAATAATCTGATGGGCACATGGGTGGCTCAGTTGGTTAAGTGTCTGACACTTGATTTTGTCTCAGGTCATGATCTCAGGGTTGTGGGATGGAATTGGGCTCAGCACTCAGCACTGAGTTGGTTTGACTTGTACCTCTCCCTGTGCTCCTCCCCCAAGTCATGCACATGCTCTTTCTCTCAAATAAATAAATAAAATCTTAAAAAAAAAAAAAAAAGGCCTGAGATACAATTTGGCCTTTGGGTTTTTCTTGCTTTTCTCTGATCTTTACCCATGGATTTTTCTGACATATTCTTTATCTTTAGAAAAATAGAAAACTAAAATAATATGTGGATAAGTAGAAACTATTTAAAAAATGTGTTGGCAAGTCTCTTAGCTTTTGTAAAACTGACCAGGAATGCAGATGAGGAGAAAAAAATTTTGTTTAGAGGATGGATTGTTGGTAAAGGGAGAAAAGTCACAGAGGTCAGTAAGAATAGGACGTAAATCCCAGCAGACAGAATTAAGGAGCTTCCATCAATCAGTATGTATAAAGTAAATGGCAAATGATTTGTTAGCACAATAAAGACTATTGGATCTTGTAGAGGAAGTTTCTGTTGTTGTTATTTTAATCACAAAAATGCCACAGATTAAATAGGAACTGAGTGCTTTATGGAAGAAGGGCAATGAATGGATTTCCAGTGTGGGAAATGATGTCTTGGTCCTGTGATTATGGATTGGTATCTGCTAAATTATTTGGAATTTTCACTAATTAATACATTATAGGAGTTGGAAAATGAAAGACTTCTCCATCATGATATATAAATCTAGATCTAACATTTTTCCACATCTTTCAGAATTTTCTGGCTCGTATCTTCTCAAATTAATATTAATTATTTTTTTAAAGTTTCTTTTTTTTTAATTTTTATTTATTTATGATAGTCACACACACAGAGAGAGAGAGAGAGAGAGAGAGAGAGGCAGAGATATAGGTAGAGGCTCCATGCACTGGGAGCCCAATGTGGGATTCGATCCCGGGTCTCCAGAATTGCACCCTGGGCCAAAGGCAGGCGCTAAACCGCTGAGCCACCCAGGGATCCCCAATATTAATTTTTAATATATAAATATATACAGGTACTTTTAAAAATTTCCACAATTACCTAAGGCATTATCAAGTAATACATGACACTGTCATATAAAAAGTTTCCTTTATAGGAAATGCCTAATTAAATTAATGGAGAGACATAAAACTTAACAAAACACACTTAAAAAATAAGTCCAACCATTAAATCCTAATTTAGGAAACTGCAAAGGGTTATAGAAAATTTATGTCTCATTATAATGATTTAACCTAAGAGCACATTCAGTACATAGATTCTCATGTCATCTTGTCTATAAATTCTAAGGGGTTATTTAAAATATTTATTGAACTCATACAACTCAATAGCGAAAAGCAAGCAATTTAATTTAAAAAATGGGCAGAGAACTTGAATAGACATTTTTTCAAACAAGACATACAGATGGTCAACAGGTACATGAAAAGGTGCTTAACATTGTTGATCATCAGGGTAATGCAAATATTTTTAATTCCTCAATGCTGCGGCTGTATATTTAAGAATCAACAACCTGCAAGCCCCAGGCAGACAGAAATCCAAGTTATATTTTCAGGATACAAAATAAGAAAAACAAGAAGGTAATAGCTTTTCCTGGGAGAGAAAAAAAATCAATAACCAATAAGAGAAAATATGGAATTTTACCTTCTTCTCCCAACCAGTCAGAGATATTCAGGACAGCTGACTCTGGTAAGAACTCTCACGCTTTACCATCTGCTGCCGGTCTTCCCAGGATCTGATATACAGGCTGTGGAGTATGTGGGTTTAGAGTTTGTAGCCCTGGTATCTAATCAAATTTGGCAAGATCTTCCATTCATTTTAAACTTTAGATTTCCCTTGGCTATTTAAGGGAATAACTGAGAGCAGTTTACGAGAGAATTCCTTCAAGTTCCATCATCCTTGGGAGGGGCCTTTGAGGGTTGATATGGGGTCATTCAAATTGGTGTTGGCAAGATTCGCATACAAACTTTAAGGACAATTTTTTTTCCAGTGTCTGATTCTTTTTTCTTTCCTTCTTTTTTTTTTTTTTTTCTTTTTCTTTTTTTTTTTTTTCTTTTCTTTTTTTTTTTTTTTTTTTTCCGCAAATCAGACACTGAATTCTAGGCCAGGGTTTTGATCATAAACCCCTAAGAGGGCACCCCCAGTGGCGCAGCGGTTTAGCGCCGCCTGCAGCCCGGTGTCTGATCCTGGAGACCCAGGATTGAGTCCCGCATCGGGCTCCCTGGATGGAGCCCGCTTCTCCCTCTGCCTGTGTCTCTGCCTCTCAGTCTCTCTCTCTCTCTCTCTGAATAAATAAATTAAAAAAAAAAAAAAAAAAAAAAAACCCTAAGAGAGTGCAATGGGAAAGTCCCGGGTGTTTTAGGTTTCTAATCTTAGAGCTGTTACAGTTATATAAGGTCACTTCTTGGTGGACTCCTGTTTATGTGTTGTGATCTCTTTGGATAGAGAATTAGTAGAATGAGTATTCCAGTAGAGTTGGATAGTGGGGAGCAGTAGGAATGTTATCAGTATTACAGTCTTTTGTTTTAGGTACCTCTGCCTCTTTAATTTTTCATTAACCATTTGCAATGGATCTTTCAATGAAGTTATTTTGGGATATTGAAGTCTTTTGGAGCTTCTGTATGCCAACTAAAAGAGGTATACCATTCTGTTTGTGTGACTTGAGAACCTTTGTTTTCAAGTGCAATTCTTAAGCAATCTTGTCTAAATGGAACATTCCCCATAATGGCCATTGTAAACCTAGGTTATTTTAAATTTTGCAATTTTTATAGATATCTCCAGCTTCTTGGACCACGATTTTTAGAAATAAAATAAGCTGATGGTGGCATCGGGCTCAGTAGGTCACCGGTCTGCTTTTGGCTCAGGTCATGATCCCAGGGTCCACAGATTGCACCTCACATTAGGCTCCCCCTTAGCAGGGTGCCTGCTTCTCCCTCTCCCTCTGCTGATCCCCTTACTTGTGCTCTCTTGCTCTCTCTCTCAAATAATTAAAAAAAAAAATCAGATAAGCTGGTGTTCAATTCTCTGTAATTTGACAATCCTGTTTCTTTAGTTAAGCTTTAGATAACTTGAAACCAAATTAATACTCAAGAGGAATGTACTACTGGGTTGGGGATTTGTTGGTGTTTTACAGTGTACCTCATTGCACAGAAATTGTCTTACGGTTGGTAGGTGACCTAGTGTTTATCTAACCTCTTCTATGACCAACTTAATCTAGTTCCGGAGTCAGAGTTAGGTTGTAAGTGCTCTAACAGCTTTTAAGTGCTTGAATGAAGCCCATCTCCCCCCACCCTCACCCCCCGCCCTTGGCTTCTGATATTCCCATTACCAAAAGACTTATAGTACCTTTCACAAGATTTCTTTATAGTGACAGACACCCTAATGGCTTGTCATACTCCTAACTATGTTTGCTTAGATTTTAATTTTGATGTTCAAAACAGTCTGAATTTTTGTCCTAATTTATTTCCCCCAGTCTTCAACTGTTTATGCTGTGGACTTAGGACTCCAGGCCTTTTTTTTTTTTAGACTTTTATTTATTTATTATTCGAGAGAGAGAGAGAGAGGCAAAGACATAGGCAGCGGTAGAAGCAGGCTCCCTGCAAGGAGCCTGACTCGGACGCCATCCTGACCTGAGATTATGTCCTGAGCCAAAGGCAGATACTCAACCACTGAGCACCCCAGGCATCCCAGGCCTCCAGGCTTTATGAGTCCTGCTAGTGACTACCACTCATTATGGACAGTAGAATTTCTTCTTGAGTCCCTTAACTAATGGATGCCACACATGCAGACCCCAATATCATATCAAGGACTTCTCTGAAACTACATAACCTTTCTGGGGACTTTAATAAACTCTAGAATCTTCCAGGGGTCCCAGAACGTTTCTGTTAACTTTAAGAAATTCAGAACCTTTCCATGGCTGCAGAAGTTTTCTGAGAACAACATTTTTTGGGGGGGAGGGATTCCCTAAATAAAAGTTAGATCAGATAGCTGCAGGCAAAAGAGCAAAGCTCAAAGTTCTGACCTACTTAGGCTTCCTAATGAAAAGAGGAAGCAGATACTCCTAATAGCAAGCAGGGAGCTCTGCGATCCAGTGAATCCCACATTGTGATCCCATTCCTAGTCACCAAAAACTTAAAAACTGGTTAAAGAAGACAAGTTGTGTGATACAAACAGACTAGCACTTAATGATGAGAACTGCAACATGAGGCAAAGGAAGTAAGCTTTTATAGGGTAAAGAATGAAGAACAAGAGAAAGGAAAAGTAGAACTTATCTGACTGGCAGGGGCCCAACAGCCAACCTTGTTCTGAGTGGGAAGAAACAAGGAAATAAGCACAGAACCCAGAGTTAGCTTGGCGTTGGCAGATTTGTCTAACTAAATATGCTGTGTGTCTGGTCAAATGGAGCCTTTACAGAAAGCCAAAAGTTCAGTTTGCAGACATCGCACCCTGAGCAGGAGCAGCTCCATTTTGGGCCTAGAAACGTATTTCAACACTGCTAAGTACACTTTTTTTGAGAAAAAGTTTCTCCAGGGCATGAGCACTCTGCATGGAGTCATGCTGGTGTCTCATAGGATAGATCTTACACAGTTAGTGCTCCTGCAATTCCCGTCATGGTTTTGCTGCAGATCCTGGTTTATCCTGGTCCTCAAGCCAGATACTATAGTTACATGTTCGGAAAGCCAAATCTGGGATTGTAGTAGTTATGCATATTAAATGCATATTTGTCTCTGTATATCCTGTGGTTTTCATGGTACTCTGTATCATTATAACCAGGATAGTTATTGGCATTTAGGGCATTACAGAAATTAGGTGTACCTTTGTTGGTAAGAAGAAATTCTACCTATAACCAGTCAATTTGTGTATTTCTAGTCAATTTGTCCCATGAATAATGCCCTGGTCATATATATCAGTTGGTATAAGATGAAATACAGTGGGGAAGCCTTCCCATGAAAGTGAAGTAACATGTACAATGATTCCATGTCCAGCATGGGACTTTAACTCTACCATTAACTTTCTACTTATTATTGATGACATTGTGCTATATTTAGGTACAAGTCATTTATTTCAAAACACAAATCATGGTTTAAGTGTATTAATTAAATCATGTTAAATGTAATCAATTTAGAGCAGCAGATTCTTTTTTTTTTAATTTTTTATTTATTTATGATAGTCACAGAGAGAGAGAGAGAGAGAGAGAGAGAGAGGCAGAGACATAGGCAGAGGAAGAAGCAGGCTCCATGCACCGGGAGTCTGATGTGGGATTCCATCCCGGGTCTCCAGGACCGCGCCCTGGGCCAAAGGCAGGCGCCAAACCGCTGCGCAACCCAGGGATCCCAGAGCAGCAGATTCTTTTACAAATTTGGAAAGGTCCTCAGAACTACAGGCTTTCTAAAATTATACTTAATGATATTTGGGGGTCTGCATCAAAATAAAGAGGAATAAAGCAAAATGAGGTTAACAGGACACAATAAGCTCAGGAAATCTGATGTATACACATTAGTATAGGAAAATGTTTGTTATTTGTAGGAGGCAAAACTATTTTGGCCAGTTAGAGGTCTCATACAATATTTGAGAAATAAATTGTTTGAAGTTAGGACATTAGTATTTGTGCAGGGACTGCTACATCCAAAGAGAGAACAATCTAACCAGTAAAAAAGAATGAGAAGAAAATATGGTCAAATGGGCAAGCTAAAATATATATATTTATACACACTCACATGCACATATATTGTATACTTAAATTACATATAAAGTTATGTATATATTCTGTACATATATAGAAGTAAATATACATGTGTGTATTCGTATGTATGCATTTATATATATATGTGCATGTTTAATTCAGCAGTTTATCATTTCTTTTAATTAAGATTGTTTATTCATGGATTTCTGGTATCTACAAGACATCCTTAAATAGAAGTAATTATAAAATTACTATCTGACTATATATCATTTTATTTCTAATCTGTTTCTTTTTTTGTCCATTCTTCTTACATCATTGCAAAGATATTAAGTTTAAAATTGATCCACATCTCCATATAATTTGGGGGATGATTTTATTGTATATTGTATATTTTTTTGAGTTTAAGAAGTTTAGAGCAGCGGTTTAGAGCAGCAGATCTGGCCACTTATAAATACTAAAGATCACCTTCAGATTGACTCCAGAATAGCTGGACTGTCTCCTAAATGAGTCATCTCTCTTTGCAGTGACTTCTGATAGTGATTTTGTATTAAGTGTTCAAACTCACACTGTTTCTTTGACCATGTTTATATTTATGTGGCTGCATTCTGACCAGAAAAAAACAAAGACCATTCCTCTGAGTTGTTATTCAGTTCAGGTAATTTTACATAGTATGATGGATTTTCTCAGACCCTAAGGTCTTGGCATTCTACTGTGAGAAACTGATAGGGTACTTACAATATAATTCAAGAAAAGTATCTTGATCTGGAGAAGGGTACTTATGTTGTTCTGTAATCTGAATGAAGTTACTTTGAATAGCAGAAGTTGTTGTTTGTGTCTGGGAATGGTTTACAGACGGAGTTATAAGAGCTTGATTTATACGGGCTTGAATCATAAGGGTACAAGTTATATGGGCTTTGAAATAGCATAAAACATTGCCATAAGGGACATGTGTTGCTATTTAGATAGACTAGATGAGAATGATCTAATATTGCTTCCTATCACAAATTTGTATATAGTCTAGGATTTTTAATCTATTAATTTATTGGTTTATTTCTGTTTGGAGTCATTACAGGATCATTAGAGTAAAGTGAGTTTTTTAAAGGCACTTATGATTTGCCTTAACATACTTTTGGACAAATGGTGTTTAGATTTCATTCCCTATTTCTTTTACAAGAAACATGGAAAACATGGAAAAAGTATAAGTATTTCAATCTTGAAGACCAATGTCTTTACAGATTTCTTAGTAAAATATGTCACACTTTACCTTGATAGGAAGAGAATCACATTTTTAAAAATTATGAGGTGAGACGCCTGGGTGGCTCAACAGTTGAGCATCTACCTTTGGCTCAGGGCATGAAATTAGAGTCCCAGGATCAAGTCCCACATTCAGGCTCCCTGCATGAAGCCTGCTTCTCCCTCTGCCTGTGTCTCTGCCTCTGTGTGTATGTGTCTCTCATGAATAAATAAACAAAATCTTTAAAAAATTATGAGGTAATCTTTCAAAGGAGGGGGGAATGCTACATGTATAGACCAGGGTGTCAAAAGATGACAAAGTCCAAAACCACAAAAGACTATAACTAAGAATATTTACTGAGAAAATGGCTTTAAAAAACTTTTGATCAGAAGTAGAGTGTAGAAACAGATGGTTTTTAAAAACTGAATGATGTATCATTGTTTAGAATACCAAGATCCTTGACAAATTCAGAAGGGAAAGGAAAGTTAAAAGGAAATCTATTTGGCATAGATTTACTTTCCCTATTAAGTATCAAAAGCTCAGTTTTAAGACTTGCACTGGAAAAAAGAACAAATCCTTTGGATTTAGAGACAGGAGCACAACTAAAGATAAATTTGATTCCCTTAAGCTCTTCTGGTATGTTTGCAACAAGATCATTGCTGGATTTTGTAAAGAATCCTGTATTAGGATTCTGAAGTGCTAAAATTTCCAGAGTTGTCCTTGCTGAAATCAATGACGTATTTTGGAATGACCTGAAAACTGATTATCCTTTTATCAATTTGATTTGTTTTGCCTCTTTTATATTTAGAGTCACCATGCTCTTGTTAATTTTTTGAGCCAAAATCTTGAATTTGAAAGGTATTAATTTTGATTCTCTGTCTTCTATTTCGATAGGGCATTTTTCACCCCATTTAGTTATTTTTTTAGGCTCAATCAAGAGTTCTACTTCTTAGATATGGCAATTTTTAATAGATTTTAATTATTTATTTGAGGAAGAGAGAGAGAAAGATTGAGAGCGAATGCACAATGGGAGGGGCAGAGTGAAAGGGAGAGAGAGAATCCCAAGCAGACTCCATGCTGAAGGCAGAACCCAAGGGGGAGCTCAATCCCACCACCCTGAAATGATGACCAGGGCCAAAATCAATAGTCAAATGATCAATCTACTGAGCCACCCAGGTGCTCTGATATGGCAAAACTTTTAAAACACTCAAGATTAGAGAAAGAAAAATTGAAATCACAGAGTCTAGAATAAGAATTTGTTACTTGTCAATATTTTACATGGCCATCAGTTTCTTAAACTTGTTTTGTGGTAAGCAGAACGAGAGTGATCCTGTAATTTTCAGTGCTTATAATAAGAAGGGAAATCATGATATTTAGGGGATAGCACAAGATATTTCTACCTTTCCTAAGCTAAAGACACCATAGGGCAGTAGAAAAATGAAGTGTCTTTTCAAATTTAAGGTTGCAAAATTATTTCCCATTTTATAAACCTAAAATGATATAATTATGTTTAAAAGTCTTTAAAGAGTGTTTAGTCTAACTTAAATATTGTATTAACTAAATATCCTAAAAACATATAAACATACATTCATTAACTCCATTTTAAATATTTCAGGTTCCCGACCTAATTAACACAATCTTCTGGTATGAAATACTACTAATAAATTTGATAAAATAATCATACAAATAAGGGAAACATTGAGTCTCTTCACATATCTCAATACATTGATGATAATGATTCTACATCAATTACTCTGTTGCAAATTTCAAATTACTCATAATGCTTTTACCAAATAAGCCTATTTCATGTACACTTATAAATATATCAGATACAAAATATACACAAGTGCTTTTCACCCCAAAATATTATTTTTTATTATTTTAAAAACTGCCATATCAATAAAACCTTTCAAATCTTCTGTAATTGGATATTTTACTATGAAAATTTTGACTGAGATATGGAGCTTTATGTATTTAGAGCCATTCTCAATACCAAGGAAAATATTAATTATATATCTCTAGTAATTTGGGATCACCTTCTCAATCCTTGTAGGCAAAAGATATAGGATACTGACTTCAGTGAGGTTCACATCAAATTGTGTAGTCTTGGATGTTGACTATATACTACTTGATGTTTTTATTTTGAACTTTATATTTGCTAATAGGTAACATTTCTAAATGCTTAGAAAGTGCCAGGTCAATGTCTTGTCTGGTAACAACATTCATTGACCAAAGGATGGCACTTTCTGATACTTTGTGTTGGAGGCTAGGGGAAAATTCTGGCAAGTCAGTCATAAAACACTGTATATGAGTTTAATTTTGTCTACCTCTGACAACTTATAGTTTCAGGACAGATATTATGAGTACAAGACTCATACTAAAATTTCCATTTGATAAATTGATTCTGGACTTCATTTAATTTCTAAGAATATTAGTACTCAGACCTTTTCATCTATTTATATTATTTTAACTTTATTAATTTCTATTTTGCTTTGGATTTAGGTTTTTCTTCCTTTTCCAGTTTCCTAAGGTAGAAAGCTTCATCACTGATTTAAGACCTTCTCCTCCCCCCCTTTTTTTTGAAGATTATATTTATTTATTTGAGAGATAGAGAAAGCACAAACTGGGAGGACAGAGGGAGAGGAAGAAGCAGACTCCCCACTGAGCATGGAACCTCACACTGGGCTCAATCTCAGGACCCTGAGATTATGACCTGAGCCAATCAGTCAGGTGCTTAATCGACTGAGCCACCCAGGTGACTTCCTTTCTCCTTTTTATTTTTTTTAATTTTTTTAATTTTTTTCTTCCTTTTTTAATAGAGGCATTTGCGCTATAAATTTAAGTCTGAACACAGATTTTGCTGCATCCAGTAAGTTTTCTTTTATTGTTTTTTTGTATTCATTAATCATAAATTATTTTCTAATTTCCTTATTATTTCTTATTATTAAATTTTAGTTTGATTTGAATCTTTGACCTGTATTGTTGGTAATAGGAAAGGCTCTTTTATAGTTTAATATCTATAATCACAGTCTGTTATTAAGAACATATCTCAATAATCTTGTATCATGTTTTCTCTATCTAGGGATGATACTATGCTTAGAGAACAAAATAATGGAATTTGATTTTTAAAATGGCATTCCATTTCATTGACTCATTGCTTCCTTCATGTATAATAGGTCTTTGACTTCAGCTGTAATTTTTTTTGTTTATTTTATTTATCAAGATAAATATTATTACAATTAAACTAAAAAGCTGGAGAAAAAATTCTTAAAATAATCATAGTTATAGGATCTTTTGGCCTAGATTTTTCTGATCATGCAAAAATGTCTAATTAAAATTGCGTTTTTTTTTCAATTTGTAGTTGTTAAGTGACCAAAATAATTAATTTTTTAAAAGAATGTATTTATTGAGGGGAAGGGCAGACAGAGAGGGAGAGGGAATCCCAGGCAGACTCTTCACTGAGTATGGAGTCTGATATGTGGCCTGATCTCATAACCCTAAAGTCAAACCTGAGCCAAAACCAAGAGTTGGATGGTCAACCGTTTCACCCACACACCCCTTACCAAAATAATTAAGTCACATATTTTACTGAACTTTTACATTTTTATTCTATATACATATGTTTCAAAATAAATAACTTCTATTGTAATTTCCAGATGAAACCTGTGTTTGCACATTATAATAAGAGAAGCCTTTACAAAATATCTCCAGAGAAAACTTAAAAGAATTTTAACCATGATTAGACTCTGGAGTGTTGCTTAAGCCTTGATTCAATTAGACTCTCAATATAATTTCTAAATGGGTGATTGAATTCCCCTCAATTATCCTACATTTAATAAACTTTCATAATTTTATTTTTATTTGCCTTTTTCCCCTGTGTATTGATAGGAATAATCCCTTAGAGGGCAGGACTCAATTAATTAGAATCTTCAGGGAATAATATGAATATTTCATTTATATTCTGATTATTTAAAGACTAATTAGAAAGTCTTTCTGTGTCCATGCTCTGGGGGAAAAATCTCTAAAACAGAGAACATTTTAATGATTAAAGAAAATGCAATTTATAAATTTTTTATGATGATTGATTAAGTTATATTTTCTTTCTCTGACCATTTTTAACATTACTCTATAGATGGAGTTTAAAATTTACATACAGAAATGAATATAAGTTTATTAATAATTAACTGATGCTGGTTGACTGCAATAGCATTTTTTTATACTAAGGTAGTCTTTGAATATACTCCCAGTTGATTAATATTTTCAGATAAGTATTTAATTGGAATTTCACCTTTTTAGGTAATTGTTTTAATGCTTCAGGTATATAATTTCAGGTATATAATCGATAGTGGAAAGTGAACCTAGAATTTTTAATTTTAATAGATCTATAGATCCCATGAGTTAACATTTTAAATGGAGGTATATGAAAGTGTTAAAATAATCTTATTTATAGCCATATATATGTGAGCTGTATTAAAGAATGATGGTAGGATATCTTCTGAAAAAGGAAAATTAAGTAATAAAATGTTTAATTTTTCTTCAAAGTATCCAATACTCATCTATCACACAGTTTTAAAGCTCTTTATTTTTCTTCTATATATCTTTTCTTCCAAGAATAAAATATGCAATTGCATAATCATATTAAATATTAATCCATTCATTTGGCTTACATTTTTCTATTGTTTGTACTGAATTAGTTTGCTCTGTCTGCTGTAACAAATGCCATGGACTAGGTGGCTTAAACAACAGAAATGTATTTCTCACAGTTCTTAAACCTGGGAAGTTAAAAATCAAGATGTCAGTATGGTCAGTTTCTGATGAGAACTCTCTTCCTGACTTTATGGTCGCCTTCTCAGTGTGTCCTCATATGGTGAAGAGAGCATGCTCTATTGTTGCTTTGTGTTTATAATATAAAGGCACCAGCCCTATCTGATTAAGATTCTGCTCCCCCATGACTTCATTTAACCTTTATCACCTTCTCACAGACTATATCTCTACATACAGTCATATTGGGTTGGGAATTAGGTGTTTAGCATGTGAATTGAGGGAGTCACATAATTCAGTTAATAGCACAAATAAGACTGAATTAGCCTTGGTTATTCATTGTTATCTAGCTCATAATTTATTTTCTTTCTTTCTTTCTTTCTTTCTTTCTTTCTTTCTTTCTTTCTTTCTTCTTTCTTTCTTTCTCTTTCTTTCTTTCTTTCTCTCCTTTTCTTTCCTCCTCTCCTCTCTTTTCTTTAATTTCCCTCTTCTCTTTAAAATAAAAGACTTTTCTGTTTCCCTCCCTTTCCTTCCTTCCTTCTTTCCTTCCTTCCTTCCTTCCTTCCTTCCTTCCTTCCTTCCTTCCTTCCTTCCTTCCTTCATCTGTCTTTCCAGAATTCTCTTGAGAATCAAGATCTTGAGAATTAAACATGATTATTTTAAAAAATTGGTTTGAAAATTTTTTTGTAAAATGCATGAAATACAGTATTTTACATGACCAGTATTATTTTTCTTATAATTAAATAGACTTGAAGTATGTTATATCTTCTTTGAAGAATGGCAGATTAAAAATGGTCCACATTGTCTTACTAGAATAAAAATGGTAACATTTCAGTGGGCCGCTGGGTTCGGTGAAGGATCTCAAGATGGCTGGGTGAAAACTTGCTCTAAAAACCATTGACTGAGTGAGTAGCTTTTGGGGAGATCACACCCCGAAACCAGAAGGCCATTGCCAACCTCCTGAAATCCTGGAATGAGATGCTTACCTCCAGGTTGGCTACTCTTCCTGAGAAACCACTTGCTATCGATTGGGCTTACTACAAGGCCAATGTGGCAAAGGCTGGCTTGGTAGATGACTTTGAGAAGAAGTTTAATGCCCTGAAGGTTCCTGTGCCAGAGGATAAGTACACTGTCCAGGTGGATGCTGAGGAGAAAGAAGATGTGAAAAGCTGTGCTGAGTTTTTGTCTCTCTCAAAGGCCAGGATTGAAGAATATGAAAAAGAGCTGAAGAAAATGAAGAACATAATTCCATTTGATCAGATGACCATTGAGGACCTGAATGAAGTCTTCCCAGAAACCAAATTAGACAAGAAGAAGTATCCTTATTGGCCTGGCAAGCCAATTGAAAACTTGTAAACTTGAGTTGAGGAGAAAGCCCTGGCCCTCATATTATAAACGTTGGACATTAAAAATAATGATATGGAAAAATGGTAACATTTTAATATTTCTTCAGATAGCACTTATGATTATGCCAATTATTTTTAATTATATGGTATTAGATCACTGCTCTTATAATGATTATGATGACGAAGAAGATAATGAAATAGCAACTAACATATGGTAAGAATTATATGCATAGGTTATATGTAAAATATTTTACATGGATTATTTAATCCAATCTTTCCACGACTTTGATTTATGTTTAATATTATGCCATTTTTTGTTCTGGGAAGTTTAAGAAATTACTCTAAGGTCACATATCTAGAAAAATAAGGGAGCCTTTGGGAAGAACATTACTTTCTACCAAAGATTATGTCCTTAACCACTTGTTATACTGTGTACCTAAAAAGTTTTCTGAGTTAAAATTCACACTTTAGGTTACATTGCATTTATGGTTATCATATATGTTGTGATCCAGTAATATTTGTATATTTGCATATTTGAAGGTTAATGTACAATAGATGAATTTACTATTATAGCACATAGCTTTCATTTAATAAAATGTTCAAACATTATGTTTGAAAGACAAAAATTGGGCAGAATAATTCTGTAACTTAAAGAAGATCTATAATTTTTGAAACTCACAGAGAATGGATGTAGTATATTAAATTCAAACCAAGAAGGGAGTTGTGTTCTACCTAGAATGCAGGAATTTGGAAACAGCATTGATCCCATACTTACAGGAAAGAAAGAAAGAAAAAAAAAAAGCTAGATAAACTGCTTTTAACCCATCAGAGAATTGAGATCACACAGCAGCCAAGCATACTGAATTCTATGGAAGATTTAGTGCCACCAAGGAGAGAGAACAGGAGCCCTGTATTGTGTGACACAGCATGAAGGGAAGTAATGCAGGGTACCATAGAAAGGATCTAGGGCACCATAGAAGCAGGTATGAAGAATTCAGCTAAACTTTTAAGTAAATTGCTAATGGCAGAGTGTGAGCTAACATAGAAACTCTGGAACTACAGACACAAGTTAAGTTAAAACATTTTGACAATCTCTTCACCCAGGATTGCCACTAGTACTCAGAAGAAATACTGTGGGCAGAGAAGAAATTCAGAAAAAGATTCCTTAGGTGGTGAGTCTTGGAGGAGAGAGCAGTTACCACTGCAAGAAAGACTGAGCACCCTTCCTTTATCCCCAGACTTTTCTTCCCTGAAAAATAAAAGTCTGAGTCACCAGGGAAAATATTTGGTGTTGGAAAGGGAGAGAATTGATGATCTACAAAGGGACAAAAGGAACTTTGGATGTTGGAACTGTTCTATATCTTGATATCGGTGAGGACTATGTGCTTATATACATTTTTCAAAACAGAATTCTACACTGTGAATGCTTGATTCACTCTATGTAAATGATACCTGAATAAGCCTGTCTTCCCCACCCCATAAATTTGAAACAAGTTGTTACACCAGTGTGAATCTCTGATTTAAAGTACATGGGTCAAGTTACAACATCTATATACAAGAAAGTAATTTTATTTATTACAAATATAGTGAAGGATCAAGTACTCTGATTATATTTATAGAAAAGCAATAAATGATGTGATGAATATTTAGAAGACTAATATTTGTGTTTCTGCTTCCTTTAAAATGTCTAGGTAAATGTCATCTCATCACATATTAAATTGTCAACATTTTTTTCTTTTTTTAATGCAGAGTTGATATAAACACTTGGCACATAAATAAAAGATTCATTTAAGTAATTGTTTGTAGTTTATTTGATCAGTTTTAGTTAGTTAATGTCTATTTGCTCACCAAGATGCAGTTCTCAGTGCTAGAAACCATATTCCCTAAAAATGGTATAATTTTATTGTGCTGAAAATGATACATTTTAATATTAAGTAGCATTAAAATGATAGTCCTTGAATTTATAATTAGAGATAAAATAAAAACAAAGTTAAAGTTTACAAACATCAAGGTGCCTGCAGATTTATTACTGGTAAAGACCCTCTTTTTGCCTTGCAGATGACCACCTTCTTGCTGCGTCCTCATATGGTGGAGAGAGGGAGAGTTCTTATCTCTCTTCATCCTGTAGAGATAGTAATCCCCTTCTTGGGAGCATATCCTCATGACCTCATCTGAATCTAATTGTCTCTCAAAGTCCTCACCTACAAATATCATCATATTGGGGGTTAGGTCTTCAACATATGAATTTTAGGGGAATATAATCAGTTCAGAATTCTATCTTATTTACCTGTCATTCTTTTTAATAGTTCTTGATCTATATGATTTTCTATTATGTTCTTATTTCTCCTAACTTTTATTTATTGCAAGTGTTCTTAACTATATCACCAAGCATCACTGAGTTCTTTCCTACCTTCATCTCCTTGCAAGGGAAATCAGGATTCTGTCTCCTTCACTCTGCCAAAATTATTTTTGATGAATGTAACAAAAGATTTTCATATTGCTAAACAGTCTCCACATTTCTACTTTCATCTTAATGGAATACACAGAAGCATTTGATATAAATCACTCCCTCTTTCTCAAAACACATTTTATTTTCCTCAATTACTTTCTGATGTCTTCGCTTTCATCATTTGTTTCTGGCTTAATTTCTTCCTTTTCAAATGATTACTAAAACTTCAAGATTCATTACTCAGTCCTCTTTCCTTTAATTAAAATTTTTATTGGACATACTTGCAGATTCACATGCAACTATAGGAAATATTACGAACAGGTCCTTTACATGTGGTTGGTTTTTCTTGCTTACTTTCTTCCTCAGCTACAAGTGTTGGATCTAGAAGACGAAACAACAGCAACAACAAAAGAAACAGGATGCTTGCTACAGTGCCCCTGTTTGAGTCAGGAGGTGGTTAGCTGGTCTACTTTCTTTTCCATCTTCCAGAATTTTCATGTTTGTTTAATATATAATGTTCAGGGTTTAAGTTATTCCCCTGAGGAGGAATTGAGAAATGTGCATCTATTACATATTCCCAGAAGTGCAGGTCCGATCCTCTTTTTTTAATTTTAACTTTTATTAATAGACTATATTTTAAAACAGTTTTATGTTCATAGTAAAAATAGTAGAAAGGTCAGAGAGCTATCATGTATCTTCTGCCCTAACACATTCATAGCCTCCCCCCTTATTATCATCCCTCAACAGAGTAGTACATTTGTTACATTGATGACCTTACAGTGATGACCCTACATATCATTATTAACCAAAGTCCACAGTCTACATTCTTGTTCATTTTTGGTATTGTCCTTTCTATAGGACAAATATGTGGTTTTGACAAATGTGTAATGACATATGCCCATCATTATAGTATCATACAATATAAGTTTACTGTCTTAAAAATCATCTGTGTTCCACATCTTCATCCCAGCTTCCTCCTAATCCCTGGCAACTACTGATCTTTTTACTGCTTCAGTAGTTTTACTCTTTACAGAATGACATACAATTAGATTCCTGCCGTGTGGAGCCTTTTCATTTTGGATTCATACACTTAGTAATTTACATTCAGGGATCCCTGGGTGGCGCAGCGGTTTGGTGCCTGCCTTTGGCCCAGGGTGCGATCCTGGAGACCTGAGATCGAATCCCACGTCGGGCTCCCGGTGCATGGAGCCTGCTTCTCCCTCTGCCTATGTCTCTGCCTCTCTCTCTCTCTCTCTCTCTGTGTGACTATCATAAATAAATTAAAAAAAAAAAAAGATACATTCATATACCTTCATGTCTAATCACAGCTTGATAGCTTATTTCTTTTTATTGCTTACTAATATTCTATTGTCTGGATATACAACACTTTACCTATCCATTTGCTTACTGAAAGAAAACTATTTTTTTAAAGATTTTATTTATTTATTTGACAGAGAAAGAGTGAACAAGCATGTGGAGCAGAAGGCAGAGAGAAAGGGAGAAGCAGCCTCCCTGCTGAGCAGAGAGCCTGACTTGGGATGGGGCTTGATCCTAGGACCCTGGGATCATGACCTGAATTAAGGCAGCCACTTTAACTGACTGAGCCATCCAGGCATCCAAAAGCTTGTTTTTTTCTTTTTTTTTCATTTTGGAAATTATGAATAAAAATGTTTGAAACATGGATGTGAAGATTTTTGTGTAGACATAAATTTTCAACTCCATTGGATAAATGTTCAGAGTGTGATTGCTGGATCACAGGGTAAGATTATGTTTTGTTTTGTAAGAAACTGCAAAACTGTCTTCCAAAGTGGGTATATCATTTGCATTTCTATCAGGAATGAATGAGATTTTTAGTTGCCCCACATCTTCAATAGTATTTGGTGTTGTCACAGTCCTTTTGTGTTTTTTTTCTAGTCCTTTGTTTTTAAAATATATATGTTTTTTAATGAGAGAGATATCTTCCAGTTAGTGTTCCATAGAGTGTGTAGACTTACTCCCAAGGCACATCTAGCACAGTATTAGTAATATAATAACTACTTAATCTGGTCCTGATGCCATGAGACAGAATTTGGGGTTTGTCTAAGTTGTGTAGTTCTTCTGAAAATCTTACCTATGATAACTCATACAATGACAGTTTGTGGTGTTTTCCAGTTGGGCATGAGAATAAAAGAAAATTTGTTTTGGAAAGCTCCTCTTTCCACATTTTTTCCCAATGGTCTAGCCTGAAGTTATTCATATGTTATACATGTAGAATGAGATAATAAGCCTATTGTACATTCTAAGCCTCTGTTTGCAGCATGTTCATCAGTGTCACTTGAGCAAAGGAATTACTGTGGCAATACTGAGCTCACTGTGGGAGGATGCTATAGTGAATTAAGACATCTTGATTCATAGGACAAATGTAACAATCCACAAACACTGACATTTTTTTCATAATCCACTTAGGTATGTATAACATCTCTAATAAAAATCTCAAAATTGACATCACAAAAACTGACTTACTTGTGTCTTCATTCCCTCAAATCTGTTTCTTTTGCCATGCTTCCTCACCTTGGTAAATGGTACGATGGAAACCCATTGTTCAAGTAGAATTAAAGTTCAATCTATCACCCTATTGTCTTTCCACCTGAACTGTTATCTTGTTATCTCACATCACCATTTTCTAATATTGTTGTCTCTTAAATTGTTGCTGTTATTAACCATTCTCTGAAGAGCAATAGTGTACTCTTTTATGTTTTGGAAAATGTAATTTGGAATATCTTATACATTTGGTTAGAATTCTCCAATGGGTTAAAAATCACCTTGCAGTTAAATTTAAATAATATGCATGGCTTACATTGAAATTTTATTATCTGATGTTTGCCCAAAAGAATGACCTCATTTCCTCTCAATTTCCACTCTGTCTTTTTTCTGTTCCCTTAGCCTTTCAAATTCATATACATCTTAAGAGCCTTATATATTTTTTTTTTCTTCTGGGTTTCAGGGTTCTTATTTTTTCCTTTTAAAAAGATGTCAGCACAAATGTGATCTCCTCAGAGAGGTCTTTTTCTGACATAAAAGTTTGAAAGTACCCCTGTTCTGCCTATCTCTATCCAGTTGTCCTGACTTATTTTCTTATTTTCATTACCTGAAATAACCTTAACAGTTATTGCATGTTTCCTACTGAAGAAGAGGCTTTATAAATTGCTATTTCCTTGTCTGGTTACTTTACCTTATTACCCACAATGCTTAAAATAAACCCTGACAAGTCATAGGAGCTCGCTAAATATTGATAAAATTAGTTAGTGTAAAATACATGCTTTGATGTTCAGTTTTATCTGTCAGCTTACTTAAGCTGGAGTACCTAGCTGTTCTATAAAGGTATTTTGTACATGTACTTAACATCTAAAACCAGTTGAATTAGAGGAAATACGATTATAGTGGTTAATCTGGATGTGCACAATCTGATCAGTTTTGATGCCATAACAGCAGAATTGAGATTTCCCTAAAGAAGAAATTTCATTTTGGACCATAATCTCAGCTCTTGCCTTTGTCCAACCTGCACACTATGACCTGACAAAAATTACTCGGAATTGCCTAGTCAGCCACAATCACACAAACTAATTCCTTGCAATAAATTCTTTTCTCTGTTCTCTTTTGCTTTTCTCCAAGCCCACCTCCCGCTCCCTCTCCCTTTCTCCCCCATACTCTCCTGTTCTCTAGCTTCCTGTTTTCATAATCTGCTGGTTCTGTTTCTCTGATGTAACCGTGGCTGATACATATGCATTCCTATAAGTTACTAGTTACATAATGTATTCCATGTTCTCAAAGTAGACTATATGGAATACAGTATAAAATTAGGGTAATTACTACAAATTCCAAAGTTATATATCATAGATATGAAAGCAGAATTTTTTCGTTTTTTTGTTTTGTTTTGTTTTGTTTTGTTTTTTTGCTTTTCAGGGAAATTACTTTTTTCTTGGCATAAAAAAAAGAATAAAATTAAGATGTGATACAAAAATTTTAAAATAAAAGTGAATTTTCTAATTTCTTCTTTGATAAAAATGAATTAAAATAGGATCAAAATAAAAAGAAAGTAAATAGAGGAGTAAAATAAAGTTTAGATAAGAAAACATGTATAATAAGATTTAAGTTTTTGGGTACACGATATTCTTGCTTGCTGATTTTTTAAGAGGGGAGATTGTACATTACACACACACATATATGTGGGATTCAGTAGAGCTCCCTAAACTTAATTAACTGTAATTAACATTATAGTAAAAAGTTAACAAAAAATTTTGATTAAGTATAATAAATTACTAATACAGAAAATAAAAGAACTATTTTCTCTTATCAATCCCTAAAAATAGATGATCAAATTTAACTTGATTGACAGATCATCGTATCCCAGAAACTCAGAGAAAAAGGTTGTGTTAGATGCATCTAGGGATGCCTGGGTGGCTCAGCAGTGGAGCATTTGCCTTTGGCTCAGGGCATGATCTAAGTCCCGGGATGGAGTTCCACTTCGGGCTCCATACAGGGAGCCTGCTTCTCCCTCTGCCTGTGTCTCTTCCTCTTTCCCTGTGTCTCTCATGAATGAACAGATAAAGTCATAAAAAGAAAAAAAATAGATGCATCTAATTTAAGCAGCTACATAGAGTGAACAAAAATGTAAAAAGACAGCATTCAAAGATATCAGCTAAGGTATTTCAGAAAGGTTCATAACTATAAAAAATAAAATTAAAAAAAAGAAATGCAAGTATTAATATAAACATTTCATCCATAGTTTCCATAGTGAAACATAAGCAATAATATAATCTCAAAGGATCTGGGCCATTAGTAGTCCTTCCTGCATTGAATTATTTTAGTTTTCCATTGACTTTAATCACAGGGCATGGTGATACTAAAAGGCACCTGAGGGGATCTGCTACATTCCAAACATACCCACTTTTATCACTATTCTGGGACAGGAGTACAGTTTCTCCTTGATAGTCAGGATCAGTCACCTCTGCTAGTATGGTAGCTACCTTTCTTTTGCTCTGTTGTTTCAAAGGCATGAGAACTCTAAAGTGGCCAAGTGAGTCTTAATTTCCAGTTCAAGAAAATTATTGTGGTATCTCCTGATAAAAATAGTTCTGCCATGGGATGCCTGTGTGGTTCAGTAGTTGAGCATTTGCCTTTGGCTCAGGGTGTGATCGAGATCCCTGGATCAAGTCCCACATTGGGCTTCCTGCTTGGACTCTGCTTCTCTATCTGCCTATGTCTCTGCTTCTCTCTCTCTCTCTGTGTCTCTCATGAACAAACAAATAAAATCTTTTAAAAAAATAGTTCTGCCTTTGGAATTAAAACATCTAAGCACGCAAATCATAATTTCATTGAGACAGGAAACAAACATTTTGATAGTACATTATTAGGAGTAATAGATGGACATTTGAGTTCTCTCCATAGCTTGGCTACTATTGATAATGATGCTATCAGGATGCATGTACCCCTTTGAATCTGTATTTTTTTATCCTTTGGGTAAATATCTAGTAATGCAGTTTCTGGTTCATAAGGAAGCTCTATTTTTAACTGTTTGAGGAACCTCCATATTGTTCTCCAGAGTGGCTACATTAGTTTGCATTCCCACCAACAGTTCAAGAGGGTTCGCCTTTCTCTACATCTTCATCAACATCTGTTGTTTCTTGTGTTGTTAATTTTAGCCATTCTGACCAGTGTGAGATGATATCTCATTATAATTTTGATTGTTTTTCCCTGATGTTCAGTGATGTCGAGCATCTTTTCATGTGTCTGTTAGCCATCTGTGTGTCTTCTTTGGAAAAAATATCTATTCATGTCTTCTGCCCATTTCTTAACTGGATTATTTTGGGGGTGTTGAGTTTGATAAATTATTTAGATTTTGGATAATAACTCTTTATCAGATATGTCATTTGTAAATAGCTTCTCCCATTCTGTAGGCTGCCTTTTAATTTTGCTGATTGTTTCCTTTACTGTTCAGATGCTTTTTATCCTGATGAAGTCCCAAGAGTGACATGATACCTTATGCAGAAAACATGAAAGGCTCTGCTAAAAAAATTGCTAGAACAGATATATGAATTCAGTAAAGCCATAGGATGCAAAATCAATGTATAGAAATCTGTGGCATTTCTGTACCCCACTAATGAAGCAGCAGATAGAGAAATCAAGGAATTGATCCCATTTACAACTGAACCAAAAATTATATGATATCTAGGAATAAACCTAACCAAAGAGGTAGAGATCTCTTATCTGAAAACTATAGAATACATATGAAATAAATTGAAGAGGACACAAAGAAATTAAAAAAAGAAAACATTCTGTGCTCCAGGATGGGAAGAATAAATATTGTTAAGATGTCTATATTACCCAAAGCAATCTACACATTTAATGCAATCCCTATCAAAATACCACCAGCATTTTTCATGGAGCTAGAACAAATAGTCCTAAGCTATATGGAACCAGAAAAGACCTCAAATAGCTAAGGCAATCTTGCAAATCAACAAAGCTGGAGGCATCACAATTCTGAACTTCAAGCTGTATTATAGAACTGTAGTGATCAAGACAGTATGGTACTGGCACAAAAACAGACACAGATCAATGGAACAGAATAGAAAATCCAGAAATAGATCCATAGCCAAATGGTCATTTCATCTTCAACAAAGCAGGGAAGAATATGCAAAGGGAAAAAGACAGTCTCTTCAACAAATGATGTTGGGAGAACTGTACAGCAACATGCACAAGAATGAAACTGGACCACTTTCTTACACCATACACAAAACAAATTCAAAATGGATGAAAGACCTAAATGTGGAACAGGAAACCATCAAATTCCTAGAGGAGAACACGGGCAGCAACCTCTTTGACGTCGGCTGTGGCGACTTCTCACTAGATATGTCTTCTCACTGGATATGTCTCTAAGGGAAACAAAATTTTATTCCTAATGGATCTGAAACCTTGAAACCTTTCACTATTTGTTTCTTTTTATTTTTTCTTTTTATTTTTTTATTTATGATAGTCACAGAGAGAGAGAGAGAGAGAGAGAGAGAGAGAGAGAGGCAGAGACACAGGCAGAGGGAGAAGCAGGCTCCATGCACCGGGAGCCCGATGTGGGACTCAATCCCGGGTCTCCAGGATCGCGCCCTGGGCCAAAGGCAGGCGCTAAACCACTGCGCCACCCAGGGATCCCCCTTTCACTATTTGGTTGTGAAATTATTTCTAACTTTTTCTGTGGAATATTCTAATAACAGAAAGCATCCTAAAATAATTTGTGAGCGCTACCTTACTCCTCACTGTCTAGATCATAAAGCAACACCCATTTATTTTCTTGGAAATGTAGACAATAATACCAGTAATAATCATAATACCTCAGTTTTCACATTAAGTCAGTGTTCAGAAGGCCTCAATGTATTAAAAGGGCTCTTCTAACTTCTAATTTACACCAGTAATTTATCTCCTGTTGAAAACATTCTTTTGAGAGCATTTTGGCAAATAGATGATTAACACTTGGGACTGGAAAGTTTAGGTGTTAGAACCTAATAGAAGAGGGAGGTGGAAGGGCGATACAGTGATTCAACTCAACAAATATTCATTGAGTCCATTGCCTAGGATACCACAAATTCATGGGCATAAAGGAGAGGAAAACTTTTTAAAGAACATATAGAAACTCTGTTACATTATCTTGCATTAAACTCATTATCATGAGTTCTCAGTGTAGTATTAAGATTGATTTTTTTTTTTACTTTATCATTTCACCCTAAAGCCTTTACAGTATCAATCCCCTTTACACTAAGAGCAGCTGTCACTTCATTCACCAGATAACCACATCTGATAACTGAAGCAACTGTTTTCACCAGTTGAGTGCCATAGGCCAGTTGATAGCTTTCATGGCATAATAATTGGATCTTCATTTAGTTCAAACTCAGCCAGGTTAGTCATACACTCAAATACTTATTTCCTTGAAGTTAAGCTAACTGTACACACTCCTAGTGAGAAGTTTTTATTGAAAGGGAGATGCATAGAATAGATATAGGTCACTCTTGTCACCTCTGACAAGCCCAGTTGATCCCCAGAGAAGTCAGTAAAACTACTTGCAGTATGACACTGATATTTTGTGATTGTCTGTTGTGCATATGACAATAAATAACTGATTCAGCAATCATGTGTTTAGAGGTGGATGTCAAAATTCTGAACGTCTCAAGATTTTCTTAGTAGGGAGGCACAGTTCTAAGGAAAAGAATAAATGTAATTGATTTAAAAGAAGGAATATTGATCTAAATTTGCTTTTAAGATATATTTTCTCTGAATATGAAGTATTTAGGGAAAACATTAAAATTTTGAAATGGATAAATCTTTATGGGCAATTGATGTTTAATAACATAATTGTTTTTTATATAGACATTTTAAAGTAAATCCTTGCACTAATTTTGCAATTTGCAGAAAGCAAGCCAGTGTGGTTACTATATGTAACATCAACATATGGTCACAGGGTATAATACAGATTTTTGTTATTACTTTAAAGCTACATCAAAAGAGAGAAATAATAGGTACATATTTATTTCATTATAGTGCTTTAAAAATGCTGTGTGTGTTTACTTTTATATTCTATTGTTTTTTATATTTTATTGGGTACTTGAAAAGAATGACATTTTAGTTCTAAATGTTAGTATTTGCAACTTGTCAAAAATCATACTCCGTATAGGGGCACCTGGGTGGCTCAGTCCATTAAGCATCTGACTTTTGGTCTCAACTCAGGTCCTGATTTCATGGGTTGTGGGGTTGAGACCTATATTGAGTTCTGTGCCCCATGGATAATATGCTTGAGGATTCTCTCCTTCTTCTCCTCCTGTCACTCTCTTTCTCTCAAATAAATAAATCTTTAAAATAATACACTCTGCATTTATTTAAACTTATAATAGATTTAAAACAAACTTTGTACCAACCTAAAAATGTGTGAATGTTTTAAAAATTCTTTTAGGAGTTTGTGAGCATAAAAGTTTTAATGCCACTGAATTGAAGTATTTCTAAACCTATCTTTCCTCTTACTTATTTTCAAGATTTATGGCTTTATAGAATAGTGCAAATGTTATGTGTTTTTTTTTTTTTGTTTCTTTATTTTTAAAAGGCTTTATTTATTTATTTGAGATAGATACAGTAAGAAAGAGAGTACAAGTGGTGGGGGGTAAGAGGGTCAAAGGGAGAAGGAGAGCCAGATTCTCCACTAAGCAGGACCCCAGGACCAAGACCTGAGCCAAAGGCAGACCTTTAAACAACGGAGCCAATCAGGTGTCTGTTTTTTTTGTTTTTGTTTTTAGAACACATGATTTCCATCTAGATCTAGAAAGAGCAGAATCCTGCCATGTATGTTTAATTATTTTTTAAACCTAATGTTCTTAGTTTGCTTTTTTGTGTCAATTAATACCTAAATCTTCATGATCCAGGAAAATAATTGCTCTTTCAAAATTTGTCCATTTAAATCAGTTCAATTCAGAATCAGCCTGCATGAATAAAATGAAATAATAAAATCTCATAGAAATAATAGAATAATAGGACCTTATACATAATGTAAGTCAATTTTTTATACAAAGCAAAATTCTATTTCATGCAATCTATTACTCAAGAGTTGTATAGATGCTTTGATGGTCATAGTATTTACTAAGTCATGGGGTAACTTGTTCTAAGGTACAGATCCTTAAGTTTCTTTAAATTTATTTATTTTTAGACAGATATTTTTTTATTTGTATCCATGAAGGATTCAGCTAGCATTTAAAATATTGTGTTCCCTGAGATCATAAAAGTAAAGAGGTTATAGTGGTGATATGATGTATTGAGAATAAATTATTAAATTCTCCAAGACAGAATTTAAAGAAATATAATTAGTACAGTATCCAAAAATATAAGGTCAATTTAGACAATAAGAAGGTATTCTATTAGAGTGGTTTGGATTTTTGCAGAAATTACGCATTAGAAATGATTCCTTATCCTTATCCCCTCCTTTAGGATGGGATTCTTTGTCTAATTTCTTTCATTCTTAACTGCATGAAAGAACCTACCAAAGAGCTCCTGATGGTAAACAAGGTGCTGGTGCTGATTGTTGGCCTAAAAAAAATGCTAATGTATGGAAAAATAAGGAGACAGAGGGAACTGAGCAGAGAAGAGTCCTAGTAGAGCTGTCAGCATTGTAGATGTTTTTTTTTTGGGGGGGTGAGAAATATATGATTTCTTCCTCATAAACCATAATTTCTCTGAGAGTTATACTGACACTAGTGTAGGTTTATTAGTTTTCCATTGTTTTTGCCTGAGGCTTCCATAATCATACTTCTAGTCACAGACTAGTTAAAGAGAGCCTGGATTCCAAAGGCAATGAAAGTGACCACGCCAGTCAGTAAGTAGTCAAGCCCTAGACATGTCTCCCACACTATTACCTGGATTGCTATTACCTGTTACTATGGAAAGCATCTTGTGGCCTGCCAGAAATCAGTTCATCCTAATGGGAGGGCCCCATTATGTAAGCCTGTTACAAAACAAGTTCTCAACTAACGCTATACATAGAAGCAGTAAATCATCACGTTTATAGATGTGTTAGTAAAGCAGACAAAGTATAAACAAGCACTTTTTTTAAAGATAGATTTATTTATTTATTTATTTATTTATTTATTTATTTATTTACTTACTTACTTATTCATGAGAGAGACAGAGAGAGAGGCAGAGACACAGGCAGAGGGAGAAGCAGGCTCTCTCTGGGAGCCTGATGTAGGACTTGATCCCGGAATTCTGGGATCATTCTCTGAGTGGAACACAGACGCTCAATCACTGAGCCACCCAGGTGGAAAACAGACAAACTATAAACAAGCACATTCTGCTTTCAAACAACTGAAGATCAAGTAGACAGAGGAGTGATAAAGCATAGTATGTTTCCTCTATCCTGCTCAGAACTGTATCTAGCTTTTATGGGAAGAATGAAACAGGTAAGATATTATTTTGACATTATCAAAAGGCACTAAGTCTTATCACAATAAACTAAAATACCAATAATCAAAATTACATAAGCAGTTTCAGAAGCAGACTGAGATATCAATAAAGATATCAATATCAATCTATTGTTTTTCAGAAAGAAAATGGTTCAGTGGAGCATAGTTATCAGAAAAATATGACCAAATCATATTTATATCTCAATAAATTGAGATTTTGCCCTGTGAATATACATATACGTATATCTACATATGTATGCAGATATGTATGTGCACATTTGTGTAAACTAATCTTTTTTCTACTTGTCTGCTCATTAAATTTTACTATGTATTAGGAAATATACCATAAAAATCTAATTGATTTAATATATAGTGATTTATAAAATTTAAGTATTTAATATTTATATTAAATATGAATTTATAATATTAATATTTATGTGAAAAAACTGTCATAAGAGTTGGCTATTATTCTATTATTTCATTATTACTTGGATGAGAATAGCAGGACTGTTGTCTAATATAGGACATGTTTAATCTTCATTCCCACCACAGGCAGATTTGCCATGGGGACATGGGTACCAGACCAAGGGTACAAGACTCTTAAAGCTTTAAATTCTCATAAATTCTGTCAGTTTTCTTATCATCTCCAAGGTCATAATTATTCAGAAACTTGAGAAATATCTTACCTAAGGGATTGATAGAGATCATATTGTCTACTCACTTTAATACTGAAAGGTTTACTTTCTTATGAAATTAGAAACTTTCACAAAGACTAAAACCAACAGAAGAGATGTATTCAAGCCTAAGTTAATAAAAATGCCCTACAGCTATGATCTGTAAGATTGGAGTCTGATGGGAATTGAATGTGTCACTTTACACTCTATTGCAGTACTCATATCTTTTGAATTTTTAAAGTTAAAACAAAACCTAGCCTAAAACTTTATATCTGAATGTCAGTAGAAGACATTTTAAATATTTTATAACAGTGTGCAGTTTCATATTTCTATCTAAAGTGAGACAAAACTTTTAAATAGAATAATTCTTAGCTTATTTATTAAGTATTGTTTTAACCAATTGTCAAGAAAGATAAGCTATTATGTTTTATAATAAACTATCATTACTCTTATTTTTATTTTTTAAAATATTTTATTTATTTATTCATGAGAGACAGAGGAAGAGGCAGAGACATAGGCAGAGGGAGAAGCAGGCTCCATGCAGGCAACCCAGTGTGGGACTCCATTCTGGTACTCTGGGATTACACCCTGAGCCAAAGGCAGATGCTCAACTACTGAGTCACACAGGCATCCCTATCATTACTTTTTTTTAAGCAGTATTTTTAAAGTTATTTATTTATTTATTCATGAGAGACACAGAGAGGCAGAGACACAGGCAGAGGGAGAAGCAGGCTCCATGCAGGGAGCCCGACGTGGGACTCGATCCTGGCACTCCCATATCATGTCCTGAGGCAAAGGCAGGCGCTCAACTGCTGAGCCACCCAGGCATCCCTATTATTATTTTTAAAAAATTCTTTCCTTATGAATTTTCCCAGTAAGATTAATGTAAAGAGCCATACTAATGCAGATATGTGTTAGAAGTTTTTTTTTATTGTTTATTCAGCTATCCTGTCTATAAGTAGTTTCTTATTGTCCACTACTTCCAGACACAGTTCAAGGTACTTTGAATATACCGGTGGAAAAGAAAAAAAGAAAAAAGCTCCTTCTAGAAGGAAAAACAAGTGAATCATACTGTCAAAGTTGGAGGAATAACAAAATGTAGGTGAAGGATAGAAAACAGTGTATTAAGGTCTTAGAAGCACGGAGTAGGGGCAAGTCATATGTTGGCTTCAGGTTCAAAGTAAGGACTTTGTGTTTTAGTTTGAGTGAGATTAAAAAAAAATCTTTGAAGAATTTTGATAGAGTAACATGATCTGAATTGCTTTTGAGAACGATTGGTTTAGATATGTAAAGAAACTATTGTAGTAATCTAGAAAATAGTTGATATGCAGAGGGTAAATAGTAACAGGACAAATGTGAAAACAGGAAGGTAAGAGACTACCTGTCTAAGGAGGTTAGAAAGGTAGAACTGGGAACAAATGGAAACTCAGTTTCTGCAATAACAGTATGGGTGACTCTAGAACCTCCTAGGACCCATCAGGGAGTATATTTTGTGAATAGTGTGTGTGTGTGTGTTGTGTGTGTTTGGGATTAGGTTGAATGAGGGATAGAGAATAGTAGGAAAACACTGTAAAGGGTGTTAGGCATTTTCCTCAGCAGACTATATAGCAGAACTCATTCTAAAATAAACCATTTTCTGCCATCCTTATGCCTTGTCACTTATAAAAGTTATTGTTTAAAGTCTCAGCTTTTTGTCTCCACCTCAAAAAAAAAAAAAAAAAAGGTGTGGTTTCTTAATAGTATCCTGTTGGAAATTAAAAGAAACAAATGAACAACAAACAAAGAGTTTTTTAGTGGCTTCAATTTGGACCTGCACATCCAAAATCTTTTTTTTAATGTTTAATTCCGTGTATATCTTTTAAATCTGCAGCAGCTATCATTCAGGGATTCATATATCTATAGAAAATCATTTCCAGTATTCCTTTTCCCATTGGAATTACTTCAGAGACTTTTTTGAACATCTATAGACCATGTAAGTCAGGGCCTCTTTTGGGATGCTCCAGTCCTTTCCATTGGATCCTATGTTATCCTATGTTAGTACACCACTCTGTTTTGATTACTCATCTTTATAATAATTCTTGAAATCAATTTGTCTGAGTCTTCCAAAATTGATCTTCACTTTTGAAATTGTTTTAGCTCTTTTATATCATTTACCTTTTTGTATAAATCTTAAAGTTAAAATATTCTTAAAGTTAAATTTTTAATTAATTCCAAAAAATCTATTAGAATATTGATGGTATTACACTACACCTGTAGAAAAAATTAAGAGGTTTGTCATCACAGCAATTTTTCACTCTTTAATCCATAATCACAGGATGTTTCTCCATTTATTCTTCTTTAAATATTATTTTCAGGGATGCCTGGGTGGCTCAGCGGTTAAGCATCTGCCTTCAGCTCAAGGCGTGATCCTAGAGTCATGGGATCAGGTCCTACATCGGGCTACCTGCATGGATCCTGATTTTCCCTCGGCTTGTGTCTCTGCCTCTCTCTCTGTGTCCTCATGAATCAATCAATCAATCAATCAATCAATTAATTAATTCTTGTAAATAAATAAATGAATAAGATCTGTAATATTTAATAGTTTACACTGTATGCATTTTGCAACAATATTTTCTAATTACTCATTTCTAGTATATGGTTACACAAATTATAAATATATATTGGTCTGTGTCTTCCTATCATGCTAAATTCATTGAATGGCTTTATAGAATTTTTGGGGAAGTGAAACCCTAATCTTGGGCAGCCCAGGTGGCTCAGGGCAGCCTGAATGGCTCAGCGGTTTAGCGTCACCTTCAGTCCAGGGCATGATCTTAGAGACCAGGGATTGAGTCCCATGTCAGTCTCCCTGCATGGCACCTCCTTTTCCATCTATCTGTGCCTCTGCCTCTCTCTCTCTTTCTCTCTGTGTGTCTCTCATGAGTAAATAAATAAAATCTTAAAGAAAAAAACAACTAATCTGAACCTTAACCTAATAAGTAGTGTTGTACTTCCTTCCGTACAATTTACTCTTTGGCAATCTGAGATGTATGGCCACTATGCTTATAAGTAGAATAAGTTTTATGTTTACCTTAAAAATTAATTTCTGAGGAATGAGGAAATGGACATATCTCAGATCATATTTCATCAGTGTGTCTGCTAGTTGATACATATGTAATTAGTCCTTTTGGATTACTGTAACAAAAATACCACAGACTGGGTGACTTATAAACAAGAGAAATTTATTTCAGTTCTGGAGGCTGGAAGTCTAAGACAAAGGTGTCAACATGGTTTGATTCTAGAGAGAACTTTCTTCTTGGCTTGTAGATGGCTGAGTTCTTATTATGTCCTCACATGGTGGAAAGGCCAAGAAGGTCTTTGGAACATCTTTGTAAGGACACCAATGCAATTTATTAGGGCTCTGTCCTTATGATCTAATCACCTATCAAAGACCTCACCTTATAATACTTTTTTCATTCACCTTGATTATTAGTTTTTCAATATTGAATTTTGGGAGACACAATCTTCAGACCATACCTATATTTATATACTATATGTAATAACTCTATATTATATATGTTGCCAATATGTTATCTATATATAATAATAAGTTGCATATATACACATATGTGCATACATATAGAAAAATTTTGAGGAAATATGGTTGTCACAAAGTAAGTGATGATAATCAAATGAATTGATATAGAAGTATTTGGAATCAAATTTAAGAACATTTGATAATAACATGAAATTTGATAAAAAATATGTTTTCAATAGATTTATAAATTAAAATATAAAGTCCCACATGTAAGGTCTGATTATTTTAAGTAGAATTTTAAAAGATATGCATGGAATTAAACATAAAAAAATTATATGGTGTTTTATATTATTTCTATCTCTATCATTTAATTGTACTCTAGAACAAATAGTTTATTACAAACTTTACAATATTAGCTAAATCTTAGTTTATATATTTTTTTAAATCTTAGTTTATAATCAAATAAAACAAACAAACAAAACCAAAAAATAGAAAGCAAAAACACACACAGAAGCATAAAACCCAGTTGACTAAAATCAATGCCAAAAAAAAAAAAAAAAAAGTTTTGCAAGGATAGATTTAAATCTAGTAAGAATTGGCCAAAAACTTAGAAATAATGTATTGTAAAATGATGATGTTGCAACTTTTTCTCTTAATGTGCCTAAGATATAAGCAATTTAATAGATAAAATTTAAATTTGGGATTTGCACAATCACGATGAGTGATACTACTACATTACCACAACAGGGCTTTTATTGATGGTTACTAAGCTTAGATCTGAATTGTCCTTTAATGGGCTTTTTTGATACTGGAGCTGAGGCAACAAACTGCTTTACTTGTCAGGTAATTTTCTGTGACATGCAGTGCTACCAATGCAGGCACTAAAGGGTATCTGGAGAGAAGGAATAACTCATTTTTTTTTCATGTCCCCCCCCCCACACACACACACACAGGTCTTTAACCTACCAGAGGGAACTTGTCCCATTGTCTAGAACCTTTCAGCACCCTTGGAACCTGTCTTATGGTGCCCTAATCACAGGCACCATCCCTGCTTGAAGCAATATCCCCTTCTCAGAGATCTAGGTGTCCTCTACACTAGAGTCCTCCCCCAAACTCCTTATGTACCAAAGCCAGACAGATACCATATTCTCTGGAGAGTTCTGAGTTTCATATACATGACTATACCCTAAAGTTTGAGATACTAGCAACAGCCAGACTATTTCCTTTTCCCAGAAATTTGAGTCCCGTCTCTGTGAGGTATCTCATCTGAGCACCTAGGTAGCTGCTTCCTTTAGTTCTTGTATCTTGTAACCTCAATGTTTCCTTTCTGCTTCTTTAGACCTCCAATATATGTTGAAATATACCCTTATATTGTTATCATTGTCAAAATACTTAGCATAATTGCCATTGTCAACAGGGCCACCTAATGAGTAAAATCATCTGTAATGATTTGAGAACTTTAAAATAGTAAAAATAAGTTTATTTACTAGATCTCTATTTTTAGTATATTTGATGATACATAAACTGCTGAAGGCATCCTTATTAGTAGAACAAAAATGATAGCTAATAATTTGAAGGCCTTACATACCAGATTTAAAGGTAATGGCTTTGTATGCACTAACATAAACAATAAAAAACATATATTGAAAAAACATACTGAAGGTGAGAAATACAGTTGACTATTGAACAATGTGGTAGTTCGGGCACCGATCCCCTGTGCAATCATAAATCCACATAAAAGTTTTAACTCTAAAAGGTTAACTTACTAATAGCTTACTGTTGATTGGAAGCCTTATTAATAACATAAGTAGTTGTTTAATGCATATTTTGTATGTTATATGTATTATATATTGTATTCTTATAAGAAATTAAAATGGAGAAAAATGTTATTAAAAATCATAAGGAAGAGAAAATATATTTATAGTATTGTACTGTATTTATTTTTAAAATCTCCATAGAATTGGGCCTGCATAATCCACACCCATGTTTTTCAAGAATCAACTGTGCTAACCTTCTATTGGAAAAACTTTAGGAAAAATACAGTTTCTTTTCAGGCATCATGTAATTATTAAACTGTTGAAGTACAATTGATAATGTGTTAGTATGTTTGTTATCCTTAAGAGAGATCTTGAAAATAACAATGGAAAAAGAAGATGCAATTTTAGTTCTCTTTTAAGTAAACATTTCAGATGTGGGAAATATGTACATTTATGGAATATCTCATCATAGGAATCCATCCTGTATCTAACTTTATGCTCCATAAGCAGTAGATTGAGAACTTCATCTTATAGACCAACGTTACCTCTTAGCCACAAATAAGCCTTTTAAACTTCTAGAAGACAGTGGAACTGTACTCTCTTTAAAGATACATCCTGAACTTTGAACAATTTGAACTCACCACTGACGCCTTTTGTTTACAAAACCACATTTTGGCTCAGTGCCTGGGTGGTGTAGTCAATTAAGCACCTAACTCATGGAGTTGGTTTCAGTTCAGGTCTGATAACAGGGTTGTGAGATCCAGCCTCATGTTGGGTTCTGTGCTCACTGAAGAATCTGCTTGAGTTTCTCTGTCTCTCTCTCTCTCTCTCTCTCTCAAATAAATAAATCTTAAAAAAAAAAAAAAAAACATACACACACAACACACTTTGGAGTAGGAAACTAGAAAATGTTATCCTGTGTCTAAATTGTTATGCAAAAAAAAATTGTTATGCATTCAGTTAAATACTGGTCATTACATTATAGGGATAGAAGAGTATTTTAAGTTGTGGAAGAACTATCTATGCCAAAGATACTTAAAGTACTGGCTCCTGAATCAAGAGTTGATGATGTAAAAGGGCTTCAACAAGTCTGGTTCTAGAAAAAAAGAAAATGCCAAAAAATTGTTTTTTAATGACTTAATGTTGTAAGTCTAAAACAAATGTAAATAGTTGTTTATATGCCTATATATTTAATTCATCGTATATGTAACTAATGCATGTCATCTTTTTTCTCTCAAACAAAAGATTTTTAAGTAGCTAACAGCTAACATTCTTGTGTTTATAGCATTTAAATATTACAACACAAAATCTGATATTAGTTTAGTTCATGTATACATATATAAATGCACATATATTGGAAATGCATAGTGGATATTTTGACTAAAGATTTTATGGCATATTTCTCATACAAACACGGTGACATACTGAAATATGTTATTGTTTATTTTATTCTGAATTACTCCATATTTTTATCTAAATCACACATGTATAAATATGTTTTTTTTATGCTGAATCAAATAATAGCATTGGATATATTGTGGCTAAAAACAGTCTCTATGCCTATGTGAACTGAATAGTTATCTGTATTTAAAACAAAAACCACTGCCTTTTTGAATATTCTATATATAACACTTAATAGTTATAGCAATGATATATTTTTAAGGAATTACAATAATATATATTAAAATTTTACTTAATAACTTTTGTATCATTGGTCTATGTAGTTTACATACTTATTTTATCTTAAACTAAATTTAACAGTTTTGGGTAAGCATACCAAATCAAATATGCCAATTAGGTTATTAATTAAGTCTAATATAAAAATATGTTTCCTTACAAAAAATAGGTAATTCTATGACTAATTTTAAAGTGCTTCCTGTTTTAATTTCAATAAACTCTCATCATAAAAGGAAACCCTCCAAGAATGTGACTGATATTTTTAGGAGGGTGGTACTAACTAATCTTTGTCTTCTATTATTTGCCTCTGGTATTAATGTCATCTTAAAATTTTGAATATACAAGCAACATTTGCTAAGCTGATTAGATATGTAGCTGAATAATAGACTAAATCAAAAGTGTTTCCTAAATATTATAACATTATTTATTTTCATTTTAAACTATATGCAAATCTTATCAAATGATTAAAAAACTGAATGCTTAGGCATATTTAATCTTATAGTTACTTAAGAAAATAAAATTAATGTCTGTTGAAAAACTATGAAATTCATTAATAAATTTTCATTAAGGTAACAAAACTATAAGGAATACAAATTGAATGTCAATTAGAAATTATTTATTTTGAACCCATTTTTATTTTATTATTTTTTATGTAATTAATTATAAAGATTGTATTTATTTATTCATAAAGACACAGAGACAGGCAGAGACATGGGCAGAGGGAGAAGCAGGATCCCTGTGGATAGCCCTTTGTGGGACTCGGTCCCAGGACCCTGGGATCATGACCTGAGCCAAAGTTAGATGCTCAACCACTGAGCCCCTCAGGTGCCCCTTGAACCCATTTTTAAATAGCAACTGTGGATTACTAGTGGATAAAAGTGAAAATCTTTTAAATAAAATTTAATTGAATTATAAACTAATATATCCCTTAAAGATGACGTTATATTATATGGAAGACATTCATTTTTTTCTTGCATATTTGCGTTAGATTATATACTTTTATGTTTAGAAGTAAATACAAACATCAGTTGCCTTCTGACATTTGAACCAGTTATCTTTTACTTTCATGATTGTTCTGCCCTCAATTGCTGTATCACCCTCTGTGTTTAAAATGAAACAAATAACCACATTGTGTAGTAATGATTCTTAAAGCAAGATTACAACATAAAAATCAAATAGACATCGGATTGGATTGTGGTCAGCTAACTTTTCCTTTCGAAACAAGACATCAGGTTGTATTCACTGAAGTTACCAGGAATTACTGTGCTCATGTTTGGAGTAGACAAATATAAAAATCCCTGTAAATTTAATCTGAGCAGTTACATAGGCCAAATTATTTGAAATTAGCAGCCACTTTTGTCACCTATTGGTTGGTTGTAAGGGCTTAGATATTTGCTTGCTAATAGTTTTTTTGGTTAATGAATGTTTTCAACTATTTTTAGTACATTTATAAAACATATATTGAAAATTCAAGTGGAACCTGTTTTCAGAGAAATGAATTTGTGAGCATACTTAAAAAGTGCTGGCATAGGTGCATATATAAGAAAACAACTGACACAATTGAATTGGCTGGCATATGGGCATAAACTGTGGTAAAAAGATTCTTACTCTGATTTTCCTGTGTTGACTCTCGATCACCTGATGCTTGATAGATCTCACAGAAAAAATGTTTTCATTCTTATGAGTGACTCTGTAAAATCATTTGCAAGCTGAATTAATTTATTACAATTTATGTACACCATAGTTAACAATAGATAGCATAAACAACAAACAGTATTTTCTTCCTAGAAATGTTATATTGTAAATACCGTGCAAAAAGAATGAATGGAATGGAAATAATGACTGAAGATAATTACATCTTACCAGAGCTAAGTAAACATACCTAACTCCAGATACTTAACAGTGAAATGGGATGATGCTGTGCCTTAGTGTATACACACTAAGTAATTGACTCATACTAGTATCGTCTGATCTGAGGTATGATTTTATTTTGAATTTAAAGCTATGATCCAGTTTTTGTATTTTGTGAGCTTAGAAGCAATTTAACCCAGAAGTGAGACTATTGATTTATTTTAGGTCTTTGGGGATATATACATATAAATATGTAAATATCTTCAGGTGCTTTTGTAGAACCTTGTGTCGAAATGTAGAATAAGTGGAAAATTGTACACTTCAGCATGCATGTATCCCATATACACTGCATCACAGATATATATCCCATACTCAGATGAGATATATACATACACACACGTGCTTTAATATATAGTGTTACCGTAAGTTATACATATACATACACACATATGTGTATATATAATTTATGTACGCTATATATATGATTATACATATGTGATACAGTGTATATGGGATACGTGTATGATGTAGTGCACAATTTTTAACTTATTCTGTATTTGGACAAAAAGTCTTGTAGAAGCATCTGAAAGGATTTATATAGTGAACAAGAAGATAATTCATGGTACAAAGCCAGTGAATGCACATTCTTATTAAAAGAGGGGAGTTCCACAGTGATTTAATATGCAAATGGTACAGAACTTAATTTGATTGAGTTATTCTGCTGCTTTGAAAAATATAAAACCAGTGAGTGGTATGCAAAATAAAAAAAAATATACTCAAATTACCTTCCTGGGGTGCCCATTCATTGGTCATAAGTCTTAGCGAAAAACAAATTTGATAATGTGCTTTATTTCTCCAGCTTGTCCTGAAAGATCAAATATGTAGTCACAGTTATCCTTAAATTTTCTGCTTTCATGTACCGTGTTCAATTGATTGCCAAGTTTGTGAAGCTTCTTGAATATCTTCTGCATCAATTATTTCCTTCCATGCTCTGTGCCACACATTAGTTAAGGGCCTCATGATTTTGCCAAATTATTCTAACAGCCTCTGACAAGTCTTCATAAATTAATCCTTCACAGTGTTAAAATATCCAATATGCAAATCTATTCATATGCGTTCTCTATTTAAAAATCTTCTAAGACATCTTATTGACTTCATGATAATATTGTTTTGTGTCGCATATGAAATATAAAATCTTTCATGGTCTGATCTTTCAGTATTCAACTTCAATTTTGCTAGTGTTTCATGTACATACATCATCCAACATTTTAAATGAGTGTGATTCTTAAAAGTCATCCCGGTAAAAATCATTCCCACATTCTACACTCTTGTTTCTCATTAGCTGTCAAATGAATAGTCCTACTTATCTGTGAATATATACCTCAAATGACACTTGTTTATAAAATTGCCCCATTTTCTATACTATTAGACTACCTCTACAACATTTTAGTCACATCTCAGTGGTATCTTTTTTATATTGAATCATAATTATTTTTAAATACGATATATTTAAGCACTCACTAATAATAGCCTTCTCTTTCTGAGTAAGAGCTTAGCCTGATTCATCTTAAATCCTTAGAACAAGGTGACATCCCTTGCATATTTTCTGCATTTTAGTAAAGAAAGAGTGGGGAAATTAATTCTTGTAAATATGGACTTCTATTTAGACAATTATAATTATCCAGTGAGTGTATGCTTGTGCATATAAAAGCATAAATTTATGTCAGTATGATGTAATTATATATCTTGAGGTGATTTTTTCTATATTTTTGTTAGATTCTTAGTAATCAAATGTGGTTTCTCTACCAAATATTTTTCAATTTTCCTATAATGGTTAAGCCATGGCATTTCTATTTTCCTTTCAATGGTCTTAGATATTAAAATGTTAATACCCATTTTGTCTCTAGATAGTGTTTTCCATTTGTCTATTACATTTAGCAAGACGTTTATTTTTCTTATCGAATACTCAATTGAGAAGTTGTCACTTGCTTTCCAGCATTAAACTCATTATCATTTGCCTTCAAAAGGATCTCTGAAATATTTCAAGTATATTATCACATTGCTAGTAGTTTCCACATTATAGATCTTTCAGTGATCATTTAAAATAACATTACATTAAACTAAATTGACTCTTTTCTGACATTAAAAAAGCACAGGTTGTATTGCTGAGTGATACAGATTTAGGGAAGAAATATCTGTGATGTCATTTCATATATTATGAAAAGATCATATTGAGTAATAACAAAAATCCTATCTGCACTACAGAAACTGACATTGTAGATATTTATTTTCTTTGTAAAAGTAGATTTGTAATGCAGTTTCAAAAAATGATAGAAAAATTCATCTGCTTATGATAAACAAAAAAGATTTTCATTTTATTTATTAAATATTTATCTCACTAGTGAAAAATACATATATATATATGCCAGATCTGCATTTCATATATATGCACACACATATATGCATGTGTAACAGAAGCCACTAAAAAGAAGCATTTAGAGAAAAAAAAAACACAATACAAAATTTGAAATATTTCCTTAAGTGATAATGCAGTATCTGAATAATATACACTGTAATGTAGAATTTATAATTTATTTAATTAAAAGTTTTTTCTCTGACCCCCCCACCCCGTGTGTGTGTGTGTGTGCATGTGTGTGTGTGTCTCATGAATAAATAAATAAAATCTTTTAAAAAAAGAAAGGGCAGCCCAGGTGGCTCAGTGGTTTAGCACCGCCTTCAGCCCAGGGCCTGATCCTGGGGACCCGAGATGGAGTCCCACGTCGGGCTCCCTGCATGGAGCCTGTTTCTCCCTCTGCCTGTGTCTCTGCCTCTCTCTCTCTCTCTCTCTCTCTCTGTCTCTCGTGAATAAATTAATAAAATCTTTAAAAAAAGTTTTTTATTTCAGACTTTGTGGTTAAATGCAATTTCATAAGATTAAATAAATCATATATTGAAAAAATCACTTGAGTAATTTGTTATTAAGTTTTATATTCATGGAAACATGAACCCCTTTCTGCTCTACATATACATTCATGGTATATTAATGGCTAGTATTTGCTGAAGAGTGAAGGTATACAACATAAAAATTACAGTGTACTTTATAAGATATATTTATAAAGCAGCTCTGAAATAACCTTCTGAGAATATATATTGTATTGCAAAGACCCTTGGTAACCTCTTCACGCAAAGAGGCTATGCATGACATCATTCACTGGAATACAGAGCAGTAGTTATTACTACATCATTTTGGTTTTATTCATAGCTGCTTTGGATCATCTATGACAAAAGAAAATTAATTATGAGAATTATATCCAAAGTGCTCATCTTTTTGTAGGAAAACTATCATCTATGAATAGTACTAATCTGATAGTTTAAATCCTTTATTTTGTAGTCTTGATTTATGTAGAATGTAGATCATCCATCATATAAAGTATATTGAAAACATATGAAAAGAAAAAAAAAACTAGAAATTACCCTAATTTTAGATTATCTAGGCTGATCTTTTAAAGATATTTAATAAATAAGTTGTCAGCTTGTCAAATGAAAGAATAAACATCTTTACTGACAATTGATTTTTCTTTAAATATTTTTATGCCACATACACAATAAACATGTTTCTCCAATATTTTAAATATATTTGAAAACTTGAAAATTTCTAAGAAGTATTAATAGCAAGCTTAAGATAGTTGATTCAGTAAATGTTTTAATCCCATTAAACAGAAAAACATACATAAAATGTTACAATGAAAACAAATATGTAACCTTGCAGTCATATCATTAACTGAATGTAAGTCAGGAGTTTGAATGCAATAAATATACTAATTTTTGCCTTATTCTTTTATGGATTTAGATGTACTTTGTTATATATTTTTGGTTTTTGTTTGTTTATTGTACTTACTTTCAGATTTCTACAAACCAAAAATAAAGTAAAAAAATAAAAATAAATAGCAGACAATACAGAATCTGATTTATTCTTAATATCTTACACCAGTCACAGGTGCCTACGTTTCAGCCCAAGGACATTCTGAGGTGTCTTTTGTAACAGAATTTTATTTGTTACATGGTGGGACACTTTGATCCTATCATTAATATCATATTGTATCTATTTATCATATGTCTTTGCAAAACTTAATTTTGGATGCACATATTCTTCATTAAATTTTTTTTGTAATTAGTAGAACTACCAGAAATTTTAATCTTTTATGAAAGAAAGAGTTCAGTTTGCATAGTAGCTTTTCTTTCAGGATATTTTGTTAATTCATTTTTTTAAGATTTTATTTATTTATTCATGAAAGACAGAGAGAGAGAGGCAGAGACACAGTCAGAGGGAGAAGCAAGCTTTATGCAGGGAGCCCAGTATGGGACTCAATCTCTGGACTCTTGGATCATGCCCTTAGCAAAGGCGAAATTTCAACCACTGAGCCACCGAGGTGTCCTATTGTCAATTCATTATTAGTAAACATACTATTGGATTAATCCTTTCAAATGCTATTTTATATGACCATAATACTTTCTGCATACTTATTGTATGACCTCAAAACTGCTTGGCTTACAAACTTTTTTTTTTTCTTTTTCTACTTATACAGTAAAATAAGAACATATTGAAACATAAATAGGGATGCCTGGGTGGCTCAGTGGTTGAGCATCTGCCTTTGGCTCAGAGCATGTTCCTGGGGTCCTGGGATCAAGTTTCATGTCAAGGTGGCTGCTTCTCTCTCTGCCTCTCTGTGTCTCTCATGAATAAGTAAATAAAATCTTTAAAAAAGATAGAAACTTTTTAAAATAGTTTTTGCAAAGGAAACAAAACCATACTAACATTTTACTAGTTAATAAAATCAACAAATAAATATATATAATATTAAACAGCCTTCTGTTTTATAACTGCCTTTTGTCCATACTGTATATTGACATGTCTGTAAAATATTATGAATTTATAAAGGTTTACCAAGTTACTTTACTTGTTCTAATTATACTATTATTATTATTATTATTATTATTATTTGATATTCCAAGTATGACAGCTTATTGAAAAAACCCATTTAGCAGTTTTCTTGATCTTACCATTGCCTTTTGCTTTTCCTCAAAGCATGTCTAGTTCTGGTGATAGCAGTATGTTTCAGATCCATTTTGACTTTTTTGTCCCAGGGTGTAAGAACAACTACTGTCCAATGACTAGTTCCTGGTTTCCTTAAAAACCAATTATTTTAGGGATCAGATTCTAATACCTAATGCTGCTTTGGAGTTTGATAGTTGGCAAAATGTTTGACAGTTACTATTTATTTACCTCAACACTGACAAAACAAGAAAGAATGTATTTTAAGATAATATATTCACAATGAACATTTCCCATTTGAATTCCTTTTCTTGTAGTATGTAGTTTTATCAACCATTAAGATTTCTTTGACTTTAACACTGAGAGTTTCTGAGGTTAATTGAAGCTGACATATGTAATAATAGGAGTTGGGAGAAAGAGGGAATTAAATAGAAGAATAATATGTTTAAAGGATAATGTATTTAAGAAAAGAAGTATTTTTAGGGCAAATTGCATGAAATGAGGCTTATAACACAATAAGGGGATAATACGGCCTTCTCTGTTCATTTCAAAAATATATGGCTTTGTATTGGTTTGTTTTGTATATTTAAATTTTTGTTTTGTCTTTGTTCTTATACTTCTTCCTAGGGACAGTGGGAATTGATTAACAGGGAGATGGTAAAAACAGACACTGTTGTAAAATTTCATTTATTTATTGAGCACACTGCTGAGTAGATTAAGTAGTAAAAGGTTACTATATTAGCACAGTTAAGGAAGTGTGTTGGCTTGCACCAGAGTGGTGGCAACAAGTACAGAGAAGCAAATGGATTCAAGAGATATTTAGAAGGAAAATGCAGAGTGATTTTGCATAATTGGGAAAGTGATGAGAAAGGGGAAAAAAATGAAATGTGAAAGATAAATACCAATTTAAACCTTTTTAAACTGGGTAGATTCTGACACATTTACTATAACAGAAAACACTGTAAAAGGGAGATTTTGTTTTGTCTTTTTATTATTAACATCGGTAACCTTGAGATACGTTTAAATAAAAATTGTCATTTTGATTGTTCACATCAAGATACTATAATATGATTTATGAGGACTTGAAGAAACTGAATCCTAAAGGATAGTAAGCACATAGTTTGTCAGAAGTGATAGGTTTGACATTTAAAATGAAGGGAAAATATTGTGAGTACAGTTTTGAACATGTTATTCATCCAAGGTAACTGTGAGATACTCATTTGAGGGTATCCAAGAGATTCTTGATTGTTTAGGTCTGAATAATACAGAAAAATTCTCAGCAAAAATTACACATGCAGAATCATTGGGTTAGAGATGAAAATTAAAGGCTTATGAGCAGATTATATCACCTAAACAGTCATTCAGAGAGCAATGAGCTTTGATGTAAAGGAAGAGAGATCAGCAAAGGACACAGAATGAATAGTGAGGGAAGTAGAAAAGGAGCCTGGGGGCTTTTGTGTTCCAGAAGCAAATGGAAAAATTTCTCAAAAGGGAATAAATAATCAGTAGAATTAAATGCTATTGCAACCTGCAGGAGATGTATGATAAATTAGGTCAATTAAAATATGATGGTCATTGTTGATTATGGCAAAAATTACCTTTTATGAATTCTTGGGGGCACAATTGAGACCAACCTGACTTGAGAATGATTAGAATATAAAACATTAGATATAATCTGTGTAGAAGTTACTTTTGTGGGAAAGAGAAGTGACATAGTAGTTCCTAAAAGGAAATTAGGAATGAAATAAAATTCTCTTTTGTTTTTTTTTTATTTTTATAGTTATTTTTAATTTATTTATGATAGACATAGAAAGACTCGATCTTGGGGCTCCAGGATCATGCCCGGGGCCGCAGGCAGGCGCTAAACCACCGAGCCACCCAGGAATCCCTCTGTTTTGTCTTTTTATTATTAACATTGGTAGCTTGAGGATCCCTGGGCAGCTCAGCGGTTTAGCACCTGCCTGTGGCCCAGGGCATGATCCTGGAGTCCCACATCGGGCTCCCTGCTTGGAGCCTGCTTCTCCCTCTGCCTGTGTCTCTGCCTCTCTCTCTGTGTCTCTAATGAATAAATAATAAAATCTTAAAAAAAAATTGGTAGCTTGAGATGTGTTTAAATGAGAATTTTCATTTTGAATGTTCCCATTAAGATATACTATAATTTGATTTATGAGGACTTCTTTAAGGAACTGAATCCTAATTAGAAAGAAGCACATAATTTATCAGAAGTGTTAGATTTTAACACTTTAAGTCAAAGGAACATTTTAGGCAAAAAAAAAAGAATAAAATATGGTGTATTTATAAAATTAAAAAAACATTTTGTTTGTTCATAGTATATATTTTTTAACTATGACATTATAAGAAATACATTTATAAATTACTCAGAAGTATGGGTGAAAGCTTAAGGGTAATAGAATAAATTGGTTATGATATGTTTTGGATTACATTATTTTAACATATATCATTTATTTGTAAACAGTATATTCACAGCTTTATGAATAACTAAATGAAGTTCCCTTTAGAAATATTTTCATCCATTTATGTAAATATAATACTGAAATGGATATATATTTTAACAAGTGATATCCAATATCTTTTACTAAAATTGGTTTTAGTTCCATTACCAAGAAAAGGGATGATCAGAGGTTGTATTGTAGACAAAGACAGTGTCAAGAAAAAGACAGATGATCATCACCCAGAAAACAAGTGGACATTTTCTTGTCAACTTTTGTCTCATCTGTCAGGGAAATCCCTCTGAGGTTTCCGGCTTTCAGAATATTTGATACAATATTTTAGAAATGGCTAACACTGTTGCAGAACACTGTTGTATAAAATATGACATTAAATTTTATGTAAGTTTCCAATTTCCAATTCTATATCTCATTATTCACTTTGTTTAATCAAAATATAAAGATTGTTGCTTGATTTAAGTATTCCTCTGAATAATAGTTTTGCTTTAAGTCAAACATGTCATTTTCATTTGGTTCTCTGTGTATATCAAAGTTCTAGATTTATGACAAAATGCATTTGATTTATTTTCTCTGTCAGATTAGTTTTTTTGGATTTAAGTTTATCTGATTACTCAGTTTATCTCATAAAATGAAAATGTGTTAGGAACTGGGTGGTTATCTAAAGAAAGATCTTTGCTATATTGGCTTCTGTCAAAACAAGTTAGTTCTATTTAAATTTTTTTGATAATTTATATTATTGATATTGTTAAATGTCTCTTTCTAAATTTATTTTGGAGATAAATCTTTGCCAGTCAATCTATATTGTTAAAAGGTTTTTATACATGATAAGTAGATAAAATATTTCATTTTATTTATTTCTAAATAAATTTCTAAATAAAATTTCTATTTTATTTTATTTCTATTTTCTATTATTTCTAAAAAAATATTCTATTTTATTTATTTTATATTTTTATTTTAGAGAGAGAGGCATGTGTGTGCATGTGAGTGAGCCAGAGGGAAGAGCAGGAAGAGAGGGAAAGAGAATCTAGAGCAGACTCCCTGCTGAGCATGGAGTCCAAGGCAGGGCTCAATCCCAGGGCCCTGCAGTCTTGACCTCAACTGAAACCAAGAGTTGGACGCTCAACTGACTGCACCCCAAATATTTATTTTTTGATTAATTAGATCAATGAAAGTGAATACAGCTTTATATTGGGGCACATGATGATAATTTGCTTAACTTGTAGCCTATCACTGGAACATTAACATAAATGTTATCTTTGTAAATGCCAAAGGGTTAAGCACAATTTGAGCACATTTTAGCATCTGCTTTTTAAAATCCTAAAGCAGTTAACACTCATGTATCACCTGTCACTTGTATTTATAGTTTGGTAATTAATGAAAACTTTGCATTTTTTATGAAATCATGAGTTCTTGAACTTCAGATGGATTCCAGTAGAAAAAGTTTCATTAAAGGAGAGCATACCTGGCAGGTGTAATGTCAATTCTGGGCTAACTTTTTTATTAAAAATCCTATAAAACATCTAAATGTGAGACAAGATTCCATCAAAATCCTAGAGAAGAACACAGGCAACACCCTTTTTGAACTCGGCCACAGTAACTTCTTGCAAGATACATCCACGAAGGCAAAAGAAACAAAAGCAAAAATGAACTATTGGGACTTCATCAAGATAAGAAGCTTTTGCACAGCAAAGGATACAGTCAACAAAACTCAAAGACAACCTACAGAATGGGAGAAGATATTTGCAAATGACATATCAGATAAAGGGCTAGTTTCCAAGATCTATAAAGAACTTATTAAACTCAACACCAAAGAAACAAACAATCCAATCATGAAATGGGCAAAAGACATGAACAGAAATCTCACAGAGGAAGACATAGACATGGCCAACATGCATATGAGAAAATGCTCTGCATCACTTGCCATCAGGGAAATACAAATCAAAACCACAATGAGATACCACCTCACACCAGTGAGAAGGGGGAAAATTAACAAGGCAGGAAACAACAAATGTTGGAGAGGATGCGGAGAAAAGGGAACCCTCATACACTGTTGGTGGGAATGTGAACTGGTGCAGCCACTCTGGAAAACTGTGTGGAGGTTCCTCAAAGAGTTAAAAATAGACCTGCCCTACGACCCAGCAATTGCACTGTTGGGGATTTACCCCAAAGATACAAATGCAATGAAACTCCGGGACACCTGCACCCCGACGTTTATAGCAGCAATGGCCACGATAGCCAAACTGTGGAAGGAGCCTCGGTATCCAACGAAAGATGAATGGATAAAGAAGATGTGGTCTATGTATACAATGGAATATTACTCAGCTATTAGAAATGACAAATACCCACCATTTGCTTCAACGTGGATGGAACTGGAGGGTATTATGCTGAGTGAAGTAAGTCAATCGGAGAAGGACAAACATTATATGTTCTCATTCATTTGGGGAATATAAATAATAGTGAAAGGGAATATAAGGGAGGGGAGAAGAAATGTGTGGGAAATATCAGAAAGGGAGACAGAATGTAAAGACTGCTAACTCTGGGAAACGAACTAGGGGTGGTAGAAGGGGAGGAGGGCGGGGGGTGGGAGTGAATGCGTGACGGGCACTGGGGGTTATTCTGTATGTTAGTAAATTGAACACCAATAAAAAATAAATTAAAAAAAATCCTATAAAATTAATGTGCTATATCTGAAGGATTTGGATAAGATTGTTAATAAGAATAATAAAATATCTTAATTTGGGTATTTGGAAATCATCAAGAGAGTAGAGAATAAGAAAATACATGAATATTTATGGACAATAGAAGGATAGAAGTAGAAGGATAATTGTAATAAACTATATAGATCAATATGTAAGATCAAGTTGTGATTGACATAGAAACTTCTGGACTTAAGTAATTTTTGGACAATAGAAATTTAGTATAGTTTGGATGGGGTGTATCTGTCATAATATTATGCTGATTTATTTGTACAAGAATTATTAGAATCTAAAAATCAGGTTAGGAGGACATGGTAATGCAAATGTGGTATATTGAGGTTCAAAGTCATTATGGAGACAAATATTTTATGAGATTTGATAACCCTAAATTGGGTTGGGGAATTTAAAAAAGAAAAGAGTATTGCATTGACAGCTAAAGAGTTGAAGCTGTTAATACTAAACAAATGCAAGAATGGTGGTAACATAATACTATGGAAAAATAAGATTTTTTTACTGTCTGGAAAGTGTGAAAATTCACTAATTTTGGAAGAAAAAAGCATAAATAACAACTATCTGTGTAGCAATTGACAAAATACTTATTGAGCAATCTACTGAAAATTCTAGCATGTTGTTAGCTCAATGAAGACGAAATATATGAAATGTATTTATTTTTTAGAGTTAGTGTGAGTGGGCAGAGAAGTTAAAATAGATTTAATTATTCAGTGGTTAAGTGAATCTTGGCAAGGATCTGAATATTAAATTTCCATAAGGTGCATCCAGTAGAGCAAAGGACATGAATAAAGTAAGAAAAAGTATATAAAAGAGACACAAGGACTACATGAGACAAAGGACTCTAAGGTTTAATATTGGGGCAGAAGTAAGGGGACAAAGTTGTGAACAGTAGCTTTCAGGAAGTAGCCAATTTATTACTTCAAGATTACTTAATTTTTGCACACTATCAGCCATTGTAATAGAATAATATTTAGTTTTACAACAGTCTCTGACTCTATAGAGTTTACAATGAATAAACCAAACTTTAAATAGATAATTAAGGTAAATGATATAACTTCAACTGACCTAAGTGCTGTAAGATAAAAATCAAGGTTTAAGAGATTATGTTTTGGTGTTTAACTTAGAAAATAGTACATTGGGGAGGTGTGTCATGAAACTGTTTTGGATGAAGGGGTATTTACATATGGGACTGAAAGGTGTGTAAAAACATATCAAACAAGAATAAAATGGAAGTATAACAGGTGCCATGACCAGCAGCATTCCTGAATAAGATAAACAACTGTTTTTGAAAACTTTCCTGACAATAAGAATAAAGAGTGAATTTTAAACAAAGTATGCCATGATAAGACTTGTGCTTTGAGTCAGGAATGGCAATTTTTTTCTTCTTAATGTAAAAAAAGAGTACATATTTTAGACTTTGCAACCCTAGAAGTCTTTCACAAGTTTTTATATTATTAATAAAGTTTTTAGAACAATTTTAGGTTCAAAGCAAAATTGAGTGGAAGGTACAGAGACCTCCCATATATTCCTCGTCCCTACATCTGCACAATCTCCTCCAGTAGTTACATCCCACAGCACAGTGGTACATATGTTACAAATTATGACCCTACAGTAGTCATCACCCAAAGTCCATAGTTTACATTACAGTTTACTCTTGGAGTTCTAAATTCTACAGTTTTTTTTCCAAATGTATAATAATATTCATCCAACATTGTAGTGGACAGAATAGTTTCACAGCCTTAAAAATCCTCTGTGCTCTACCTATTCATCCTTCTCTCCCCTTGAGTCCCTGAAAGCTACTAAAATATCCACTGTCTCCATAGTTTTGCCTTTTCCAGAATGTTACATAGATGGAATCATACAAATATAGCCTTTTCAAACTGGCTTCTTTCAGTTAATAGTATGCATATAAGTTTCTTCCATCGCTTTTCATATCTTCTCTAATGTACCAGAGTTTATTTATTCACTCATCTACTGAAGGAAATCTTGGTTGCTTCCAAGTTTGGTCATTTATAAATAAAGCTCCTATAAACAGTCTTTTATGGTTTGCTTCTCACTCTTTTTTCAACCACTTCTTTGAGGTTCATCTATTTTGTTTTTTATTAAATTCCAGATGTGAGATCATATGGTATTTGTCTTTCTCTGACTGACTTATTTCACTTAGCATAATACACTCTGGCTGCATCCACATCATTGTAAATGACAGGATTTCATTTTTTGATGGATGAGTAGTATTCCATACACAAATAACCATTTCGTCTTTATCCAGAACTCAATGGACATTTGGGTTCCCTCCATAATTTGGCTATTGTTGGTAATGGTGCTATAAACGTCAGGGTGGGGGATCCCTGGGTGGCGCAGCAGTTTGGCGCCTGCCTTTGGCCCAGGGCGTGATCCTGGAGACCCGGGATCGAATCCCACGTCGGGCTCCCGGTGCATGGAGCCTGCTTCTCCCTCTGCCTGTGTCTCTGGCTCTCTCTCTTTCTCTCTGTATGACTATCATAAATAAATAAAAAATTAAAAAAAAAAAAAAAAAACGTCAGGGTGCATGTGCCCCTTTGAATCAGTATTTTTGGATCCTTTAGGCAAATACCTAGTAGCACAACTACTAGACTATAGGATAGTTTTGTTTTTAACTTTTTGAGGAATCTCCATACTATTTTCCTGAGTTGCACCAGTTTGGATTTCCACCAGCAGAAAATTATTTCTGTTACTCTCCATCCTCAGCAATATTTCAAGTTGTCAGTGTTTTAGATTTTGGTCATTCTAATAGATGTATAGTGGTATCTCATTGTTATTTTAATGTACAGTTTTTACTGGCATGTATGTTGAACATCTTTCTATATGCTTACTGGATATATTTAGTGAGTTGGTCTGTCATGAATCTTCACCTCTGCTAGTGTGTCAAGAAATTAGCTATGACAATAAATAAGTTAATAAGTGTGGCTGTGTTTCAATAAAACTGTGTATCAACACTGAAATTTTAATATATATAATTTCTTTTTTAAAAGATATTATGTATTTATTAGAGAGAGTGAGCAGGAGAATAAAACCAATGTAAGGAAGGACAGAGGGAGAGGGAGAAGCAACTCCCTGCTGAGCAGAGACCATGGATGCTTAGCTCATGCCAGGAACCCCAGGACCATGACCTAAGCCAAAAGCAGACACTTAACCAAGCCACTATGGTGACCCTAATTTCATATAATTTCTATGTTTCACTAGGTATAATCCTTCTTCTAAACTTCCCAATCATTTTAAAAGTGTAGAAACTATATCTGGATTCCAAACTGTACAAAAACATGCAATTAGATGATATTGGTCTGTGGGTCTTAGTTTGCTGACTTCTGGCCTAATCACTTATGTAGGCCACAAATGAAGGCAGAAAATAGGAAACTGTTAGAGACATTCCAACAAATAGTTGTGATATGTGGAAAAGTGGTAGATTTGTAAAAGATAACTACTATTTTTCTATACTTATTTCCCCCTTAACCTTTTTTTTTTAAATATGCTGTCCTTTGATAGGTCCATTGCATTTTTGACTAAAAATAGAATCAGTAGAACTTGTCATACTACTACTAACTACATACTACTATTACATACTACTACTAACATACATAGTAAGTTAGAAAAAGAAAGCCAGAAAAAATATTAAAAATTTTCCAGAAATATAAAAGTGATACTATTGGTGATCTCAGAATATATTAATGAAAAAAATAAGGAGGAATAATTTGCATAAAAAATGCAACAGCGATCAAAAAGATTTAATGGATTTTTCTGGAACCATAAAGATGGAAGAATTTTGCCATGTAGTAACAAAGGAGGACATTGCGTGTCAAGACAATAACATGAATAAATATGGGAGAATATATGATGAATATGTGTATGTGAGCTAAGCTTATTCTTTTATTGCATTACATTGTGTAGCTAAAATGCTAATTATAAACAAGGATATTAGCTTCTTGAACGGTTATGCAGAAATGATTTTTTAAACTATTTTTTGTTTATTTTTAGTAATCTCTATACCCAATATGGGGCTTGAACTCAAGATCCTGAGATCAAATATTGCATGCTCTTTTGGCTCAGCCAGCCAGGAGCCCCATAAATGATGTTTACATTTAATAACATAAGCAGTCATAAGGCAAATAACATAGTATTGATCTCAGAAAGTTCACAAACCATTACAAGTTTGAAAACCTTTAAGTAAAATGTGAAAAGTATTAAATCCAGGATATTAATAACATGCAGTCTCGACAACACGGAAGGATAGAATAATTTTGTTTTACCTTCAGCAGAGGAAGTAGGTAGAAAAGGTAACCTGTTAGCAATTATAAGCTGTGAAAGTGATTTAATATTAAAAAATAGATCTAAGAGTATCAACAAAACAAACAGTGTATGCTGATATATACATAATTAAAATATAATTTCTGCATAATTCTAAATATAACATTTTGGGACATAAAAAGATCTGCCTGTCATTTTCTAGTGAGGCAAAATATAGAAATATGAAGAGGTTTAGTCACAGTGTATCCCTGATTCAAATACAGAATATTTAATTAGATTTTAATAAAAGTTGGGACACAAATTCATGTTTTCTTTATTTTTCCTTGAAAGCTATACACTATCTAAGAAGTTGTTTTATAGTTTCTGCTCTATCTATTGAAAAATCCCCAACCTAAAGCAAGTTGGGTTTTTCAAAATATTTTATTTATTTATTCATGAGAGACACACAGAGAGAGGCAAAGACATAGGCACAGGGAGAATGGGGAGCCTGATACGGGACTCAACTGGATCTGAGGACTCTGGGATCACGACCTGAGCCAAAGGCAGATGCTCAACCACTGAGCCACCCAGGTGCCCCCAAATTGAGTTAATATTCCATGCTCATGGATTGGCAGAATTAATATTGTGAAAATGTCAATGTTACTCAGGGCAATATACATGTTTAATGCAATCCCTATCAAAATACCATGGACTTTCTTCAGAGAGTTAGAACAAATTATTTTAAGATTTGTGTGGAATCAGAAAAGACCCCGAATAGCCAGGGGAATTTTAAAAAAGAAAACCATATCTGGGGGCATCACAATGCCAGATTTCAGGTTGTACTACAAAGCTGTGGTCATCAAGACAGTGTGGTACTGGCACAAAAACAGACACATAGATCAGTGGAACAGAATAGAGAATCCAGAAGTGGACCCTGAACTTTATGGGCAACTAATATTCGATAAAGGAGGAAAGACTATCCATTGGAAGAAAGACAGTCTCTTCAATAAATGGTGCTGGGAAAATTGGACATCCACATGTAGAAGAATGAAACTAGACCACTCTCTTTCACCATACACAAAGATAAACTCAAAATGGATGAAAGATCTAAATGTGAGACAAGATTCCATCAAAATCCTAGAGAAGAACACAGGCAACACCCTTTTTGAACTCGGCCATAGTAACTTCTTGCAAGATACATCCACGAAGGCAAAAGAAACAAAAGCAAAAATGAACTATTGGGACTTCATCAAGATAAGAAGCTTTTGCACAGCAAAGGATACAGTCAACAAAACTCAAAGACAACCTACAGAATGGGAGAAGATATTTGCAAATGACATATTGTAATGCATTTTCCAATACTCATTACTCAATTTAGAGACATTGCATCCTTGCTTTGCATGTATATATATTTTATCCATATATGTAGCTACTAGATGACTTTGCTCCAGTAACACTTTAGTTTAATCTTTCTTGGTCATTTGTTGGTAATGGTATCTTGATACATATTGAATAAATTGAATGAGAAACTTAAGAAAAAGTTTACATATAATGAATATCATGTTTCTCTCTCTTTTGTTCCCTTTCTCTCTTTTTTTTCTCTCTCTAGAAAAAAACAAGAAACTGAGTTTTCACAAAATGGATTTTCCAAAATCATATTCTCTTAACTATGCTTTGTGACTACATTCACTATCTATGGCAGAGTCATTTTATGTTTAGGTCAATTAAATGACATTAAAACCTTAACTTGATACCTTCCTTTGGAAGTTATTAGATAATTTTCTCTTGATTCATTAACCCTTATAGCACTGTTTTACTGAAGAAAAGTTATTGACTTTGAGGCAATTCTATCTCATTCTTTTGTTCATCACACAGGAGAAAAATGTGATGCTCTACATAATTACATCAACACATACTTCAAAAATCACACTATATTTCAGTTCCATAGCTTGTAAAATTGCTTCCAATCTTAAATTGCTTAAGGCCAATTAAATGGACAATTATTATAATTTTTTATTTCAATTAACCTTTTGTACACTTTGAAATATCTAAATTTTCCTTTATCATGCCTTATGGTAGTAGGTCATTGTAGCTAATTCTAATTTATACTTCTGACAGTATAAAAACGTATTTTTGTAAAAGAAAAAATTTTAAAAGTGCACATTTCAGTTATAACTGGTTTAAGCTGCTATCATGTTATATTTCATAGATGTATATATTTTCTCTTTTGCTAAAATTTATATATTGTTATGGTAATGTAGGGAAGCAATATAGCAGGCTTAATAAGAATGTTCATTCGCAGCTTGAAAAAACTAGATCCATCCGAATTCTGTTGCAAAGTAGCCTATATGATTTTGGCAACCTATTTGAACCTTTGAATTTTAGGTTCTCCCCATTACTCTATATGTATGTATGCATGTGTGGGGGGGTGGTATTGCTTCCTTAATATGCGTGAAGAGTGGGATTGTATATATATATATACATATATATATGTATATATATATATATATTCCTAATCTTTTGCTTCTTTTAGAAATTTAAAGCATAGTATTTGGCTTCCCTCCTGTGCATTTGCTAATGAAAACAAATGCTACATTTTCTCCATGCTTTATAATGTCTTCTGCCTCCTAATGCCATGATGCTTATATTTTTTTAATTAATAATGAATGTATATGTATGTATCTCTTTATCTTCTGTAAAAGGTATGATTTAAACTGAGTTGATTTATAAAGCTTCAAAATACTTTAAATACTTTAGGAGTTAATAGTTTCTTTTAAGTAATCTCTAAGTTGACTGATTTGACATTTGCATTTGTCATCTTACATTTGCTTTCTTATTTACCCCAAATCATAATCTTGCAAAAAAAATTATGAGAATTCCAATTATTCAAAATAAATGTTTATATTTTTCCTTGCAAAAGAGAAGTCCTTAATGATTAGATAAATTTCCCATTAAACCATGGTCAAAAATATAATTTTATACTTAGGTTTTTCTCATGATTCATATTTCTGCCCAAAGTTTAGTACACAGCCTTTGAACTGACCTGAAGTAAATGGCCAGATGTTTGGATAAGTCTCAGACACTGAGCTATGTATTCACAAGGAAAATCTCAGTATGGGAAATGTGCAGATTAGAAATATAGTTTTGGAGCAAAATTGTTGAATAAAAATCATAATATAATAAGTTATGTAAAATATATTAGCAGAAACTAAGATTAGAATTTAGAATGTATTTAAAATTGAAAATTTTAGCATTTATATAGTGGCATCACAATGGAAACATCAAAATTTATCTGCCTGCAAGCATAAGATCATAGGGGAAATGCAGAACTAAAGTGTTCCTTTGGAGAAAGATTGAAGAGATGAGTAAACCACAAATGGCCAAATAATGCGTAAGTACTGCAACAGAAATAATAGTGTTCATCACATTAAAATGCTGATAGAAAGTGAATACTTACCAGAATACATGGAGCTCATTAGCACATCTCAATACAGCTCCAAACTGTACAAGTTATAGAAACACAAAGAAGGTTAACTGAGCAAAATATAACTTTAAAAATGTATTCTCTTTATCTTGAAAAAAGCCAGAATGAATGAGCAAGTGTAAGCACTATGGGGAGGAAAGGGAATATTTAAAGAAGAAAACCTTTTCAAATTACCTCTGTTTCAATGGAGATTTCTTTTTTAAAAAAAGAGTATATTTTGTGTTTGCCAGCTGTGAGAAAAATGGCAGAATAATGAGAGAAGGATAATCAAAGCTCCAAGGCAATTAGATTCTTCAATGATAAGCATTTACCTAAAGAGCAAAATTAGATGGATAGATAGATTGATGGATTCATGGATGATAAATGGATAAACAAATGAAACAGGAAATGAAAGACACAGGAGACCAAAAACCCAAAAAAGAATATGAAAAAAACCTATATAACATAGGGTTATCATTGGAGTGATCATCTTCTCACTTTTGCTGGTAGAGGTAAACTAATCGAGAGAGCCACAATCCCATCATATTCAAGGCCCCACTCATTCTCAAGTGGAGGAGATTACACAATACGTATACATTAAGGGCTAGAAACCTTGGGGATCACCTTAGAATTCTGCCTACCACAATTATGAGTCTTACATGTATTTTGAGATTCTTTAGAGAAATTAAAGAAAATCCACACCCACAAATTACTGTAAGGTAATCCTTTCTTGAAAATTTGTTGGCCTTATATGATTTGGTTTATTTTGGGGTCCTCTATTTTGTTCCACTGGTCTGTGTCTGTTTCTTTGCAGTACTATATTGTTTGGATTATTATAGCTGTATAATATATATATAACATGTTATATAAATTAAATATATATTTAAATATATATATATATATATATATATATATATATATATATATATATTTAATTAAGAACAATTGAAAATCAGTGTAATGTGGAATCCTGGGTTGGATCCTGACTAGGAAAAGGACATCCTTGGGATATCTGGTGAAATTAAAATACAATCTGTAATTTAGTTAATTAAAAAACAAGGGAGAGATGGGGCACCTGGTGGGTTAGTCAGTAGAGCATGTGACTCTGGATCTCAGATCATGAGTTGGAGACACATTGGGCATAGAAAGTACTTACGGAGATTAAGAGAGAGAGAGAGAGAAGAGGGGAATCATTTCTCTACTTTTGCCTTCTGCTGTGATGACCAAGAGAAAATTTTCTTAATATTCCTAGAAGTCCTCAGGTTTGGTTGAGATCCGTGAGTTCTACCCATATTGTCTTGAAAGGGCACTTTGTGTGACTAAATACACTTAAGTTTTAATTTACTGATGTTGTAGTAAAAAATACAATGACACACACTTGGTTTTTCATGTTTGTTTGTTATGTTTTGTTGTTCTACATCCCTTTGGGCAGCCTTTTCTGACCATTTAACAGCTTCCGTCAGATAGATGGCTGAGAACTTCCAAATCACCTAGTCCTTCTTCTTTTTTATTTAATGGTTCTTTCATAAGTTTATTTCTCCACTCTCAGCTTTTATTGTAAGCAAAGAAATCATGCATCTTCAACATTTTACTTGAAAATCTCTTCAACTAATTATGTAAGTTCTTTGGTTGGAGATTTTGCCTTCCACATGATTGCAGGGCACAATTTTAGTAAGTTCTTAGTCACTATGTAGCAAGGATTCTTCTTTCCAAAATCTCCAATAATATATTGCTCATTTTCTTCTGATCCCTAACCAGCAGCATCTTTAAAGTCCATGTTTCTACTAACAGTATATTAAAGACAACTTAGATTGTATCTGTCCCGTTTCTAAAAAAATTGCTCCAATCTATACTTTCTTCCCCTTTCCAACTCCATTTAGATATATTTAGATATTTGTTATGACAGCTTCCTAGTTATATATACCGCAAACTTTATGGCTTAAAATAACTCCAATGCAAGACCTTGCACTTATTGTGAGTTAGAAATTGAGACATGATACAACTGGATTTTTTGCCTGTGAGCAAGTTTGAGCCTAACAAGTTTGTAATTAAGGTGTTGGCCAGGCTGAATTCTTTTCTAGAACTCAGATGCTCTTCAAGCTGTTTCAAATTTTTTGCAGAATTCAGTTCCATGTTGCTCTAAAGCTGATATTCTTGCTTTCTTGCTGGCTGGAGGTTTCTGTTAGAGACTATGGTTAGATCCTAACCACATGTCCCTCTTACAGCATGGCAGCTTTTTTCTTCAAAGCCAGTAGGATAATATTATTCCAGTTTACTCTAAAAGAGTTATATTGTGTAATATGTTGATGGAAGTGACTATCCCATAACTTATTGCATCTAGCAGCTTATTCAAGTGAAGACTATCCATTTTCACAGGTCTTACCTATATTCAAGGGGAAGGTGTTTTATAGGGCACAGACAACAGAAGTTAGGAAATTTGAGCACCATGTTAGATTTTTATACCACACATCTTCAACTTTTCAGTCTTTCTTCAATTAGTTATACTACTTAGCGTCTAGAATAAGAACCTTATGCCAATAACTGATTTATTTGTATTATTCTGATATTGGTGTTATGCATTTCAATATTGCATATTGTATACAGCCCACACCGTACCATATTACTTTGATTTGAAACTGCCAATTAGGGATCCCTGGGTGGCGCAGCGGTTTGGCGCCTGCCTTTGGCCCAGGGCGCGATCCTGGAGACCCGGGATCAAGTCCCACATCAGGCTCCCGGTGCATGGAGCCTGCTTCTCCCTCTGCCTATGTCTCTGCCTCTCTCTCTCTGTGACTATCATAAATAAATAAAAATTAAAAAAATTAAAAAAAATTGTGAAACTGCCAGTTATATTTTAAAGGTAATTAAGCAACAAGGAAAACACATGGTTTATATATTCCTACATGTTTATCACATTTGCTGCCCTTCATTTTTTACATAGATCAATTATAGAACTAATATCGTTTCTGTTCCTATCCCTTCTTATGGTGTGGATCTTCATTTGAGTAAACTTGCAAGATTTATATGCTTAAGAAGGCTTTACCTTTGTATTTGAAATATAGTGTCTATAAGCATAGGATATATGCTGCCCATGGTTTTGTTTTTCCAATCAATACTTTACATTGTTCCACTGTTTTTTCCTTTGCTTCTTTCTGAGAAGAGTTCTGATTTGATTCTTTGTTTCTTTGTATGCAGTGTGTCTTTATTCTCTGGCTACTTTTAAAATATCTCCTTCATCCTTTCAAACAATTTGATTATGAATTACCTTGATGTAGTTTTCTTCATCTCTTTTTTTTGTATTTGGATTTCATTAATATTCTTGGAACTATGAATTTATAGTACTCACCAATTTGGAAAATTCTCAGGTGCTATTACTTCAAATATGCTTATATCTTCTTTTATCAGTGCTATCCTTCACTTATGTTCGCGGTAATTAGGTACATTTCAGTCTGCTTAAAAATTTCCCAAAGTATACTTATACTTTATTATTTTTCAGACTTTTTTTTTCTACTTTCAGTTCCAAGTCTGAAAATTTCTCTTCTTTTGTCTTCAGGTTTACTAATTGAACTTCTTTCTTTCAGTATCTAATCTGCTACTAATAATTTTCAAGGCATTTGTCATCTCAGACATTATATTTTTCATCCCTAGAATTTTAATTTGTATTTCTTTTAAAAATGTTCTATTTCCTTACTTAACTATTACTAAATCTATATTTCTCTACCATTGTAAACATATTCAGTGTAGTTATAGTAACTTTTAATATCCTTGTTTACTAATTCCTGTGTGTTATTTCTGGATCTGTTTCTATTGATTTTTTTTTTTTTATCTTCACTGTGGATTTCATCTTCAAGTCTGTTTGCGTGCAGCTAATATTTCATTAGATGCCAAAAATCGTGAATTGTATCTTGTTAGCTTCTGGCAAGATATACTCCTATATATTTTATAACCCTATATATGTTCTTGAGTTTGTTATAGGACTCAATTAAATTATTTGGAAACAGTTTGAAATTTCAAAATCTGACTTTTATGATTTGTTTGGAAAGACCAAAATAAGCTTTAATTCAGAGCATGTAGTGAATAGAAAATGAAACTTAGATGTTACCTGGGATTCACTGGACTCATTTGATTCAGGATGCTACTTGTCTCCTTGACTCTCTGTAAGTCATTCAAATGTATGTAGTGGGACATAATGACATTTTTGGCCCTATGGGGTCAGTAACAGTTCAGAACTTGTAATCAGCACCTCTCAATGTGTGTGATAATTTTCCTTTCCTCAATGAACACTTACTTATATAAATAATGGCCTTAAATTCCACTGGTAAAGCTTTAAAAAAAATCCATACCTTATATATTTGCTGTAACACATGATTTTTTCTCAAGCGGACCCTGCTACTCCTTTGAATTAAGGGTCTTTGTGTCTGAGAACTGACTTGAATCTGGAACTAGGCAAAGAATGATGTATTTCTCACTGTAATGGCTGACATCACCCTTCTCCATCTGTTCCTGATCATTTTTTTATTATTTTATTTATTCATGAAAGACATGCAGAGAGAGGCAGAGACATAGGCAGAGGGAGAAGCAGGCACCCTGAGAGGAGCCTAATGTGAGACTTGATCCCAAGACCCCAGGATCATGACCTGAGCCAAAGGCAGTCACTCAACCACTGAACCACCAAGGTGCTCCTGTTCCTGATCATTTTTATTATACAGAAAAAAATGGCAGAATTATGCTATGTCAAGTACACATATACATTGTTTTAAATTTTCCTAATCTAGAGATACAAATACTAAATTGAATTTTTAAGTGTTATATCACATTCTAAGTTTTATTATGATAGATTATATTATCACCACAAAACAGCTTCAGTAGAAGATCATGGCACAAGGAAGACTTGGGAAAAGCTGTGTAATCACTATCAGGTTACTAAAATACTTATAGGCACAGAGCAGTATTTTCATTAGCTAATTAGTTGAGTATGATATTTTAACATTCTCATTATTTCTTAGTCAGTGGAAATAAAATGCCAATAAGAGGATTTTAAAAGTTACCTAACATATTCAAAAGGCTAAACATATTAGTACATTTATTAAATTTTGTTTATCTATAAAAACATGTATTAATTTTTGTTTCAACAAAAATATTTTTTTCCCAAAAAAAAAAAAAATATTTTTTTCCCTTACCAACTATGTCAGTTGTCTTGTATTATAAAACTTCCAAACATTATCTCAATTCCAGCTTAATAACTAGGACACCTAAAGAAACATTATTAAAAAAGAAAATCTGGGAAGCCTCAGTGGCACAGTGGTTTAGCACTGCCTGCAGCCCAGGGCTGATCCTGGAGACCCGGATCGAGTCCCACGTCGGGCTCCCTGCGTGGTGCCTGCTTCTCCCTCTGCCTCTCTCTCTAGCTGTGTCTCTATGAATAAATAAAATCTTAAAAATAAATAAATAAATAAAGAAGAAAATCTTACTGCCATTAGCAAATTGTCAACCTCTGACAATATAGAGTTAAATAAATCAGTCTTACTGATTTTAAGCATAAGCATGGATTTAGGTGTAATTTGGAATCAAAATCATGTGTTAGACTTATTTATCAATGTATATTTATTAGGAAAAATATTAATAAACTTTTTAAATAGTTAAGTTTAAACTCTTTGCTCCAAAAGGTATTCACATGTGAAAGTCCTTGATTGTCCTTTTATGCAATAATTAAGTTTTCAGATTCTAGAGGAGAAAATAGTATATAAAGAATAATATAATAATCCAGTTTGCAAACAAAATAATCTGACAGTATATTTCTGTAGAAACACAATTGACTACATTTAAAGTTGATTTCTTTCATGAAAAAAATTCCATAGTGCCAAGTATTTTAAAGCATTAAAGCATACCTCATTTTATAGTGCTTTTCAGATATTGAGTATTTTTTTATAAATTGAAAATTTGTGGCAACCCTGCATGGAACAAATCTGTGGGTGCCATTTTCCCACCAGCATTTACTTACTTCACATGCTGTGTCACAGTTGGTAATGCTTACAATGTAGAAAGTTCTACATTATTATTCTATTTGTTATATTGATTTGTGATTACTTATTATGACTTGCTGAAAGTTCAGATGATGCAATTTAGCATTTTTTGTCAATAAATTATTTTTTTAATTAAGTTATGTGCTTTGTATTTTTCAGACACAGTAAGTATTGCACATTTTACATTTGTATGCGCTGGAAACCAGAAAATTCATTTGACTCCCTTTATTGTAGTATCTGTTTTATTGGAGTGGTCTGGTATGCCTGTTATGTGTTTGTTTTTTTAGTAAGTTTGAATACAGGAGATGATGCCAAGCTTCCTACTAGTTTATACAATCAGTAGCTGTGATACTTGGTTCATACACACAGGCCTTAAGATTTGTTCATGCTTTTTGCTCCAAGAGCAGATATATATACATATATATGTGTGTATATATATATATATACACACACACACATACTGCCACTGTGTTGACACTATTTAATAAAACATCATACAGGTAGTTGAAAATATTTGTGTTTTAATTGATAAAATTTTGTTGTACTCGATATATATTAATGGATTTTTTTTAGTAACATTAGAAACAAGCTGTAGCATTCTTCTTATAGTGAAAAAGTGAAAGAAATGTGGTATGTGATAGTACTTTTATTATACATGTTTATTAAATTTGTCCAAATAAGTAGAATTTAGAATTCATTATTTTATCTGGCTTCAAAGGTAATCAATTTCTAATTAAAATTGAGGTTTTGGTTTCTCTTTTTTTTTTTTTTAATTTGATTATCTTCATTTCTTAAGGTCCTTAACATTTCTGTTATCGAAAATGAGAGAAATGGTGCCATATATTGCATGGTAATACTTAGTTCCTTTTTTAAACCAATGTGCATGTAATGCACTGGCTGAAAATTTCTACCTCTACAGTAGTTAATTAGAAAACGCTTTTGAAGAAATCCATTTATTTTCTCCTTACCATTTGCCTAAAGACAAAGAAATTTCCACATAGATCAAAGGAATGATTGTAGCTATTCACTTGTCTGTGAGTTATGATAGTCTTTACAGGCAGCTGGCATAAACACTCAGTTTTTCCACAATTACTGTCACTGAATGCTTCACATACTAGGCCTCAAGTGATTTTTAAGTTGATATACCTGTTAAACTGTAAATTATAGGATTGACCATTGTAGAACTTCTAAGAATGTACCCCACTTAAAAATGTTTGTATTATCATATAAAGACCTATTTTATTTTAACCATTAATAGAGCCTATTTTAACACTATACCCAAGTATTTATAATACTGATAGTATTAGAGATACAATTCCCATCATATTCTAACACTTAAGATTATTCAAATGGTCATTTCAAACATACAGTACTACCATAATTGCAATAAATTTGGTGGTAAATCTTAAGCATCCAATTTCCTGGAATATATATTCATGTAAAACATTTATGATCATACACATGGGTATAAATTTATAATGTTAATGTCAAAAATTATGAATTAGGAGAGTATATAGTTGCTTATTACATCATGATATATTCCTGGCTCTTGACCATTCAGGAAATCTTGATATCCTATAAATATGCATTAATTTATACATTAAATATAAGTAAATAATTATTTTGTATAGTTTATATAATTAATATTATTTTGTATGTGGTTATTTTCATACCATAACAAAATTAAATATAGTGAAAAACTCTGTACAAATACCCAAATGTATGTAAATTTTAGACATTTATTTTCACATATTAGGTAGTGATATTTCATTACCATGGGCCAAAGACAGTGGATTTCTTACATGGCAACATTATTAAAAAGTCTTTCTTGCATTGTTTAAAATTTTAAACCTCTAGAAAATATGTTTCTAAGTATGTTATGATAAACCACCCATTTTCATGAGAGGAATGGTATTTTATAAACACATGAAAGAAAACCACCTCATAGAAATGCAAGACAATTTATAATCCCCTCTTGCCAAATTCAATATTTTATCCACAAACATTTCTGATTGAAATTGTTTTATAACCTTTCTATGACGGCTCTGGCTGTTCTTCTGATTTATGTAATTCAAAGTACATCATTTTTACGTAATTCAAAGTACACCATGTGAAAAAGACTCTATAATGACTTCAGTTGTACTGGTCATTCCTGTTTGCCTTTTCCACAGAGTAAGTATTTCATTTTTAACCCTTAGGAAGAATTTGCATTGGGCGCAAAGAAATTTATTACTTTATAACATACCTGTCCTAGTTTATGAGTAGCTAACAGAATAGTAGCTTGCGATTTTTTTCCTCCTATTCCCTACACCCCAATGATTTGACATTACTTTGATGTTTCTCCAGTGGACATCACCTACTGCAGATGAGTGGTCAAAGCTGTTGCAACCAATTCCATAAAGAAAGGTCATCAGTGGTGATTTCAGATAGAAAAAAGAAAAAGAAGAAAGAGAAAAAGAAAGAACGAAAGAAAGAAAGAAAAAAGGAGAAGAAAGAAAGAAAGAAAGAAAGAAAGAAAGAAAGAAAGAAAGAAAGAAAAAGAAGAAGAAAGAAGAAAGAAAGAAAGGAAAGAAAGAAGAAAGAAAGAAAGAAAGAAAGAAAGAAAGAAAGAAAGAAAGAAAATGGAAAATACATGAATTTCTTTTTTTTCCTTCAACTTATTTTTTTAAAGATTTTATTTATTTTAGAGAGAGAGAGAGAGAACAAGCAGGGGTAGGGGGTGGTAGGAGCAGAGAGAGAGGTTAGGAGCAGGCTTCCCACCAATCTGGGAGCCAAATGCAAGACTTGATCCCAGAACCCTGAGATTGTGACCTGAGCTGAATGCACTTAACTGACTGGGCCACCCATATACCCCTCACGTTAACTTCTTCTTCTTCTTCTTCTTCTTCTTCTTCTTCTTCTTCTTCTTCTTCTTCTTCTTCTTCTTCTTCTTTTTAAGATTTTATTTATTTATTCATGAGAGACACAGAAAGAGAAAGAGAGAGAGAGAGAGAGTCAGAGACACAGGTAGAGGGAGAAGCAGGCTCCATGCAGGGAGCCCGACATGGGACTCGATCTTATATCTCCAGGATCAGGCCCTGGGCTGAAAGCGGGCTAAACCGCTGAGCCACCTGGGCTGCCCTCACCTTAACTTCTTAATGTCATTTTACCATATACATCAACCACTGCCTTTTCCCAACTGTACAAAAACACCAGGCCTTGAAGTCTTTTTCCTCCCTAAGCATTTTTCAGAAATGTTTGTGTTTTTATTGTGGCTGTCATTGATTGGTTATTTGGTTTGTTGTTCCTGGAATCAGTGTTTACTTCTTTTATGATTTATCTCTGGTCGATAAAACTACGGAGCCACAAACCTATCCTAATTCATGATCTTGGCAGATACTCTCTGGCAATGCTAACATGGATTATTTAAAACATCTACTGTGAGATTCTGCTTGAATAGCTGGTTCAGTAAATTCCTGTGCAGTATAAATCCAGTTGTTCATTGACTTTCCAACTGCCAATTAATGGGAAGCATTTTCATGGCCACTAATTCAGTGACTGTCCGTGTATCTGCTTTTCAACCCTCAAAATACATTTTTTTCTATTTATTTACTGCATTTTCTCCCCCCACCAAGTTTATGCATTCAAATAGTCATTTTAATGGAGTTTGGGATAACATGATATAATGAGTATATTTAATCTATCATCTTTTATCAGAAGTCAGCAGTATATTTTATGCATAGGGAGGGAAACAACTATTTTTCGGGAAGTATTATAAGAGAAAATTTATTTTATCTTAGAAATGATGTGAATGCATAACGTAAAGCCAGGAATGGAAATCCAACATGCAATAAATATTTTTAAATTAAAGGCAACAGGAGGGTTTAAAAATGTGGTGGTATTTACTGAGGTGAGCTTGCTTTTTATGACTCCACTGAATGTTCCATGCTTATTAATATTTTAATCATGTAGTTCTTATTTAGTTTGCACTAGGATTGATTTCTCATTCAAGCTGTCAGAGTACACAATATCTATTCACACCTTGTTATGAATCTGTCAAATTAACACTTTTTAAATGGAGTACAGGGTACAGGTTGGTGAGCTGAGATTCATTAAGAGAGCACAAGGGAACTTGAATAGAGAAGTTTATCACTCACTTCCTGAAGGAAGTACCTGGCATATCTCAGAGGGCCATACAAGGTTAAGGCAGAGTGCAGGCAACGTAGAGGCAGGACCTAGGGTACATGCCTTTTAGGGTATGTGAGTTTGCAGTTAATGAGATATGACCAGGCTGGAAAGTTTAAACCTAAAGAGCAGGTTTTGATAAGCTCCTCTGGAGTGTTATCTAGAGTGTGCAAAAGGGGAAGGGATTGAAGGTCAAGGGAGACTGCTGACTGCATAGACAGTTGGGAAAATCTTATCAAGAATTTACTTTTCCTTGTTACTGTGGGTTGCTGTCCAGAGGAGCTTGTGTGGAAGGGCTAGTCTAAATTTAAGGTCCCTACAGGCCACTACGTCAAACAAAATGAACACTGAGGCAGCATTACTGTGGAGTAATTTAGCTAAACACTGCATTCACCTTTACCTAGAAGAAACAGTGACTGCTACTTTTATCTAAGGCAGGCCCAGGAATCGTTAGCCTCTGTGAATCTACGGGATGAAAGTTGGTTCCCACTTACTTAAGTCATTTCTTGATGAGATATATTAAAATTAAATTAAAATTATATAATTATATAATTCTTATAAAAGTCAACTCCCAATTTCAATGGACAATTTATTACATTGCATCGTATAATAAAGAGTTTGTGTAGGTACAATCAGCTTTTTGGTTTGCAACTTATAAAAGACAATAGCTTATGTGAAAGAATTTTTAGATCAATTTAAAACTGTTTAAAAGAGCACTTTCCCCAAAAAATAACACAATACAATTAAAACATGTTTGTAGAGAATTTCTGATATTAGAGTTTACTATATTTCCTTTTTTTTTTCAGAATTTAAAAATACTTAGAGTTATTTGCGATTATCCCTTCTTTCAAATTAGGTCAGTCATTATAAAAATATAATTATAATGGGGTCAGTTGAAAAGTTAGTAAGAGATGTCCCAGTTTCTTGAGTAAATAAATTGGTTCTTTATACAATAGTACAATTTTCCTTAGAGGATTCATCAGCAAAGAAAGATAGCTCTCCTTTTTGGGATTTCTGTTTACCATTTGTAAAGTCATATTTCCTATCAACCAGCAAGATTTTCTAATAGTAATTGTTTTCTTCCTCAAAAATAGGAACTTTCTGATACTATGTGACAACACATAGCCACAGGGCTATTGTAGCAGATTGAAGCCATTTCTATTCAAGTACAAGTATACACCATTATTCAATGAAAAATAAACTTTATATCCAAATGGAAAAACTCTCTTAAAATAGTTTGTTGCTTCATATATTTTTGTTTTCATCAACATGATTGCATCATCTTATTCTGTCTTGAATTTCATATTTGAGAAATAATTCATGAATATTTGTATTAAGATAATTTAACATTAAAATATTTTTCTTCTTAGTAACAACACAAAAATACTTAATTTGTTTAACTAAAATTATAAAAAATGAGTTCCTAGTAAAATAATAAACACATTAAACTCGATCTACTTCAACACCACCATTGAGACACAAGCTCTATAGATTTGTCTGATAGTAGATTAAATTATTTTTCTTCATAAGAATCTGCTTATGTGAATATATAAAAGAATTCATTCTCTGAGAATATCTTTAATAAAATTTGGCATAATATTTTGACATTTTTTAAAATTTTATTTTATTTTTAAGATTTTGTTTATTTGAGAGAGAGAGGGAGGGGGAGCAGAAGTAGGGTGGAGGGACAGAGAGAAGGAGAAGCAGACTTCTCACTGAGCAGGGAGCTCAATGCCTTGATCCCAGGACCCTGAGATCATGACCTGGGCTGAAGGCAGACGTTCAAATGACTGAGCCACCCAGGAGCTCCCATTTTCGTGTTTTTTAAGGCAGATATTTTTCTTGACTAGGTCCCATTTTTATAACAACAAGAAATCTAAGGAGAAATTAAATAATAAGATATATGCATTAAAATAAGAATGCCATGGCATAAATGGAAGGAAATGCATCCTCCCCACTTTACAAAATGCACCATATGTAACTCTCAAAAAATTATATCTATGAGAAATCATACTCTGCAGTGACAGAATAAGCAATAGCGATGACAAATTGAATTATTTGAACAATATGTTCATTAAAGTGACCAGAAATTTTCATGAAAAGATGAGGCATCTCATGAGAACCAAAAGTTGTAAAAGGGTGGTGTTCAAGGGAATAGATGCAAGAAAATGTAAGAAAATAATTAATAACCATTATAGTACCACTCTGTTTTAAACTCTGGCCTAGGTGACTGAGGTGTTTACAAATCTATACATCTATATCTGTATCTGTACCTGTATCTGTTTCTGCATCTGTATCTTTCATCTGGTCATCTTGAACATCAGTTCCATGATGCATCTTTCTATTATTTTATTTTTTTAAGATTTATTTATTTATTTGAGAGAAAGAGAAAGAGAGAGCACAAGCAGGATGGGCAGAGAGAGAGAGGGAAAGAGAATCTCAACTGGACTTGCGATGAGCATGGAGCTTGATGTAGGACTAGTTCCTACCATCATGAGATCACGACTATGAGATGACAATCTGATCTGAACCCAAAATTTGGCCACCTAACCAGCTGCAGCAGTCAGGCACCCCTCTACCATTTTAAAGATGAAGAAATTAAAGCATAGAAACTTTAAGTGATTCAAGGTTGCCAAATTAGTAATTTCAGTGCTAGAGTTAGAATTGATGGTTTCTAGTCTGATTCCAAAACCAGCGCTTGCTCTCTACAGAAACTTAGGTTTTCTCAGTGATGCTTCTGGTGCTACTGGTGATAAAGAAATATCGAAGATGTGAACAAGTTAGTTGGAGTAGAGGGCATCATGTAAATTAAATTAAATTAAATTATTTTTCAAAAATACTAAATCCTTCATAGCCAAACCAAGATGGAGAGAATATTGCCCCTATTGCATTGACATTCTATGTGATTGACCGTTGTATAATGGTTAGTGAAATCTATCTCCCCAACTCTGGATATTAAGCTTATTCATGTAATTGTATAGCTCCATAAGAGGTTAACAGTAGTTATGCCATCAGAAGCTTGAAATGTATTTGTTCAGTTGGTCCTGTGCTCTGGTAAATCTGCTGCTGTCATGTGAAGAAATGGTCCAGATAACTAATTGATTGAAGAAGGATGAGACACATGGAGCAGACATAAACTTTGGAGCCAAGCCAAGTTGAATCTAGCCTTTATTGATCAATCCCCAGCCAATTTTAGACAAATGAGAGAGAATAAATGGTTATTATTACAAATAGCTGAGTTTTAAAATGGTTTGTTATACAGAATTTTTGTGGGAATAGCGGACAGACACAGTCAACAGTAACATACTTCAACTATACAATCTTCACCTTAATATTTGAATATATTAGAATTTAAAAAGTTCTTCAAAATAGGTTACTGCTCCTTAAAGAAATATAAAACTACTATTTTGTATTATCCCATATTTAAATTCATTGATATATAATTAAAATTCTAACTGTTCATCACATTTTTTGCATATTTCATTCTGATCTATATGCTTTTAAATGCTATTGGAACTATGCTATAAATAACTAACTCATAATCAGTCAAAACATCATATAGACATTTTAACAATCTGTCCAAATCTGCAATCACTAATCTACAAAAAAAAATTGGAGATTTTTGTGAGTAAGTAGAGAGGTAAATTTGGCCTCATTACTTAACTAAAATGGTAGTTTAAAAAGAATGTGAGGGAACTGAAATATGCAAAAGATTCCCATATTTATTAATCAAAAGGTGCATCATCATTAACATAAATGAGCACACAAAACCAAACAGAACCAAATTTGCATGTAACTATGTGACTAGACATCTATACTTTTAGTTATGTAAACAGAAACAGACATTTAAAGCATAAAAAATATTCACAAAGCTTTCTAGTCCTTCTTAAGTTCTGAAATATTTGTGTGTGTTTAATTGTAGCATAACACTTTATTATTTTTTAAAAGATTTTATTTATCCATGAGAGACACACAGAGAGAGGCAGAAACATAGGCAGAGGGAGAAGGAGGCTTCTTGAGGGGAGCCTGATGTGGAACTCCATCCCAGGACCCCAGTATCACCACCTGAGCCAAAGGCAGACACTCAACCACTGAGCCACCCAGATGTCACAGTAGCATAACACTTTAATTAAAATGAACTTTAATAGCAAATGAACACTTATATTGAATGTGGTATAAACAAAGGTTATATCTCAGAATAGTCAACTATTACTCTAATCAACTATTTACTAAAACAATCCAAAAATTTATTATTGTCTCCTAGCTTATGATTAGTTAGCAAAAATATGTACAATTTCCTCTGGAATATGTTTATAACTGAAAATCAATCAAGTGTTTTCCTCTTAAATACATTTTATTAGTAACTATCCTTAGAAAAAGTTTATGCTTTCTCACAATTTGCCTGATATAGTCAATATTTTGCTTGATATTAATAATGAATGCCTGAACACTGGTGGAAGCCACACTTTGGTTAAATAGACATTAAAGGATCTGGCATTCTTTGAACTAATGTATTTGTTAAGTTTATTTCCATTTTTTATTGACAGCATTTATATGGCTTTTCTTAATACCTAGGTTTTTTTTATTACTTGTAAAAATTAGCTTATTTAATTAATGTCTTTCTAACAACATATAAGTAACAAAAGTAGAACTAATTCAGTGAATTCCAAAAACTACACAAGACAAAATAATACCAGAAGCAACTCCAACTTTGGGCTCTGAGTTAGATCAGTCAACAACTTTTTTTAGGAAATCTCAAGAAAGTAAATATTTTAGGCTTTATAGGCCACAAAGTCTCTGCGGCAGTTAAAGTCATATCTGCCAATATTGTGCTAAAACAGCCATAGACAACATTAAATAAGTGAGCATTGCTCCGATAAAACTTGCTTTACACAATGATGTAATGGGCTGGGTTGAGCCAGTGGGTCATAATTCATTGTTCCTTAACTTAGTTGCTAAGCACAGAGTATGATTCTGGTAGTATGAAAGTATAAAGGAAACCAATAACACTTGGTGCCAAACACTCCAAACGTTGTTTCCTTGAGGCAGTCTCCTTTTGGGGGGAAACTAAAAGCATTCCATGCTTATTAAATTAATTTTTTTGTTTAAAAGGAAGTGTCACAAAAGAGAAATCAAAATTGTACATGGTACAATAGCTGAATATATGGAGTCATATCATTCCATAATATGTAAAGCCAAAACAAGCTCTTTTTTTTCTTTAATTATTTGCAGTATATGAAAGGGACTTAAAGAAAGTTCATTTAGAAAAGAAGTAGTAGTTATATAAACATTAAATCATTTCCACAGATTGTATCTGTGATTATAGACAACTATTTTGTCAGGATCTTTTCTGGGCTACAACAAAGTAGTTGATAAAAGTGAAAAAAATCACAATAAATCTTTTTCCAATCATGAATTTTGAAAATACAGTAACTCAAAAACCCTATAAGCAGGATAGTAACACTACTTTTACATATAAAAAGGATCACATTTAGTTCCCTACTGATGAGAAATTTATGACTTCTGGTATATTTGGCTAGCAGAGAGGAATTGAACAGCATGGTCCTGGTAGAAAGAATTAAATACATCAGTATACTTATTATGCCAAGCAAATGGAACAATTTACAGATTGGGAGCAGTGCAAAGTGTTGTCATTCTGGGCAAGAGCAACATCTATCATCTTATACAGAAATAGAACATTCTGTTCAGAGTGTTCCAGCCTTGGCTCTCAGTTCCTAAGATAAATCTCAACCCAGAACAAGTCAGTGATAGGATTACAGCAGAGAGCATAATAGAGGCTTGACAATGTGCAGTGATTAGTTAATTAACCTGAGTACTCAGGGACCAATCCATATGATAGAACATACAGAAAGCAAACTGGATATGCAAATGTTTCCTATATTTGAAATGATTCACATTATAATTAATAACCCTGGAAATTTGCATATTAAAACTGATAAATATACATGTTCCCTAAATATGGAATTTTGATTCTCAGTACTTCAGCTCAGGTTATTAACAAAGAGTCATATAATCCAATTTCTTTGTGGAAAATGAAAAAAAATAGATGGTTCACTTTACTCAGTAACTTATATATGACCAAGTAATAGATTCCCTTAGGCTTAAATGAAACTTCACTAATATAATTAACAAAGGCACTCTTGGATTGCTTTACAATTAATTGTTTATGCATCTATGTCCCTTGAAAGAACTAGAGCTACTTGAAAATTCAAATTTTATCAATTGGAATTTATATAACTAATACTATGGTTGGCATAGCATACATCCATTATTCAGTAAGTAATTGTAAAATTACTTTGATTGAATATAATTTTTGGTTTTTTTTGGAAATGATACAATGGTATATGTGGAAAACACTTTTTCTACCCCTTCCTATTCCAAGTTAGTTGCAAAAAATATATGTCTTGGGATTTTTAGTTTAAAGTAGCAGTTGAGAAGCACTGTCTGCTGTAGCATTTTCTATGAAACCAGGTAAAAAACCAAAACTCATGAATCTTAGATATTCAGATATGTAAACTATGAAATTTCAAAACCGAAAGGGAATTTCTAATATCCATATGATAAAAGTTAAATCAAAATATTCTAATCCAGGCTTTCTCTCAAGTCAAAAGTGTTTTGATTTAAAACATTAACTCACCTGGGGAAAAAGAATGTAGATTTGAGTAAATGGTTCACAGAAATGGATGCATGACCTGCAAAATGCACAGGCAGACCACCCAATATACCAGTGTAAATATTAGAGAAAAAATTGTGTTGAATTTAATGTATATTTAATAAAAGAGTTCAGATGTTTTAGATGTTTCTTGTAAATACCAGAAACATCACCACTGTGTTAAGTGTAAGCATACACAGGATAAATGAGAAGAGTGACTTTTCATTCACTGTAGATCCTCAGATAATCAGTTTTGATGATGGCATCTTTCAAAATGTGGTGCCAGCAGAGGACCCAAACAGACATTTTTCCAAATAAAACATAAATGGCCAATAGGTACATGAAAATAATGTTTAACATCACTAATCATCAGGAAAATGCAACTCAAAATCATAATGAGCTGTCACCTCACACATTTTAGATGGCTCTTATTAAAAGACAAAAAGATAAGTATTGGGGAGGATGGAGAAAAGGAAACCATTGTGTTCTGTAGGTCAGAATGCAAATTCAGACATGTGGAAAATAGTGTAAAGATTCCTCAAAATATTATTCAAGCAGAAAAAGAAGAAAATCATGGGGCACTTGCATTGTCAGTCAGTTAAGGGACTGATTCTTGGTTTTGACTCAAACGGTGATCTCTGAATCCTGAGATCGATTCCCCACCACCACCACCACCCTCTTTGGGCTCCACACTCTGTGCAGAGTCTGCTTCAGTTTCTCTCTCCCATCTCCCTCTACCCTTCCCCACCCCAAACTCTGTCTTTCAAATAAGAAATAAATAAATCTAGAAGAAGAAGAAGGAGGAGGAGGAGGAGAAGGAGGGGAAGAGGAAGAAGAGAGGAAGAAAAAGGAGGAGACTCTGCCATTTGTGGTAATATGGATGAACCTTGAAGACATTAACAGTGAAATAAGTCAGACAAATATTGTATGATCTTACTAATATGTGGATCCTTAAAACACCAAACTCCTAGAAGGAGTAGATTGGTGATTCCTGGGGGTTGGGGATGGTTGGAATCAGGGGATAATGGTCAAAGAGTACAAACTACCTTTTATAAGATGAGTAAGTTCTCATCTTATAAAAGATGGATTTAATATTCAGCATGGTCACTATTGTTAATAGCATATTATATACTTGAAATCTTAAATACTTAAGTATACTTAATACTTAAAATCTAAAATACTTAAGATCCTAAATGTCCTCATCACACACTCACAAAGTTATTATGTGAGATGATCGACATATTGACATTAGTTTGGTGACCATTTCACTATCTATCTATCTATCTATCTATCTATCTATCATCATCTATCTATCTATCTCTCTATCATCTATGAGTGTGTATCAAATTACCTTAAATCACATATTATATGTCAGTTATATCTCAATAAAGCTGAGGGTAAAAGCCACCAGAAGAATAGGATACAGAGGAAATGCATAATGTCATGATGTAATTTCAGTATTTTTTCTTAATTTCTAAATTTAATAGGTCATATAATGGCCTTAGTTTGCTCACAATCAAAACAGATAGAGGTATGCAAATAAATAACTTAAGTCACAATGTGTGCTAGAAAAGATATTGGCAGAAATCAAAGTGATTTTGTTGAATAACAGCATGCAAAACATTTTTTTTTGCATTTTATGACCTTTTCTAAAGTTTTTTCATAGGCAATATAAAGATGTGAAATAAGTATGGGCCATAAGTAATAGACCAGAGTATGATTTCACCACTTACTATGTATGTATATAAATTTGTACATTGTGTGCTATATGACTTAATATCTTTTAGCCTATCATCACAAATTTGTGAAAAAAAGAAAAAAAAAACATTTTCTTGCTTCATTATGACACATTATTCAGGAAATGTATCAAAAGACATGTACAGGTTCATTAAAATGGTAAGCACAATAAATATTAAAATATTTTATTGATGTTATTCATACTAAAAAACACAAGGCAGATATCATCAAGATCACACAGGTTAGTGACAGTGCAAGTTATGACTCAAAAATCCTGGAAATACTCCAGGTCTAGAGGAAAAGTGAAAGTTACTTGGGCAGAAAAAAAACACAAAAATATGTGAGATAAGTTAAGCTGTTAGAATAATAGTAAGTATTAGGCAGAGGCAGGCACGTGGTGGGTATGCCTGGAGGGGTCAGGTTCCTATGGGCCTAGTAGTTGCCAGCCCTGCTGCAGCCATGGCCTACTCAGAAGGAAGGGAAAGAACACATTCTGTCACTTACAATAACCATGAAACTCCAAGCGGTGTAGAGTTAGTAGCTGATGATCCCAAGGATCAGCATGAAGAGCATGAATTGGTCCTGCCAAATGGAGACATTAACTGGAACTGCCTGTGCCTTGGGGGAATGGTCAGTGGCCCCTGTGGGGGAATAGTTTAAGTGAATCTTTTCCTGCTTCCACTATAGCACAGGAGATGTCAAGCTATCAGACTGTGTAGAGCAGTTCTGAGCCAGGCATAAATGCTTGCAGAAATGCCCCAACCTCTATCGTCAGAAGGAGGAAGAGAAGAAGCCAACAGAACATTTAGAAGAGTCAGCTCCCATTGAGGCCCCTGCAACTAAAGAAGAGAAAAGGTCAAGCTAATGAAGACCACTGGGCACTGACCTCCAGTCCTTCTGGTTCACAGTGATATGAGCCTTTTGCAAAATGCCTTTTGGTCATTCTCTGATAAAGTTTCTTTCCCGTATTGTTCTGTGCACCATAATGTATAAAGTAACTTCTTTTGATGATCAGAGGTCTTGGTCCTTTGACATATACACTGGAAAAAATGAATGTTTGTCTTATATAAACCTGTCAGCAAATGTAGGTGTCACTTTTGAATTCTCTGTTCAGATTACTCTGAACTTTGAAATAATGTGCTGACTATGCTCCACAACCAAAAATTTAAATTATCTGGGAGTGTCTTGTTAGTGAGCTGATTTATTTTGATTGATTATACCCCTTTTAGTAGATTTTATACCCCTCTGGGAAAGGGAATAGAAACAAAAACATCTTTTAAAAATGCTGGAGTGGGGCGATTCTTTACACATGAGTGTGTGTGTGAGTATATGTATATGGGGGTGGGGGTGGGATGGGTATTTGATACATTTTGATGCTAGGTTTAGAACTATTCAATAGAACAAAATGCAGTTGAAAAAAATTTAAGTATGTTGAATGTCATCTCAGCCGTGCATTTTCTATGCATTGGTTTTCACTATTTTCAAACATTTGTAATCAGAGTATTTGAGACTTTTATTGATATCAACTAAAATAAATGAAACACACTTTTCTCTTGATCAATGTTGATAGGTTAAAAGTACAAATATGATAGTTTTGCTTCCTGAAAATATGAAGGGTAGATTTTTGTTTCTCTTAGGCTATGTAAAAGCAAAAAGAGCTGCTGGCAGCTTCTGTACTATGGTTTCAGATGGTCATTGAACATCCTTTCACTTAATATATTCTCATTGCTTCTGGCCCAGTTCTGTCATTGACTTGAAAGACTTTTCATATAAATGACACTAATGCTCTTTCACACTGAGTGCTGGCAGCTCACATAGGAATATCATCTCGGAAGTTCTTTTTTTTTTAATCAACTTTGATTTGTTTTATATGAGAATTGCAAGTGAGTTCACCATGAGTTATTCTTAAAGTCTGAGAGGAATGAATCAAATTAATCACTGTTGGAATAAAAAATAATAAAAAATATAAATGTATTTTGAAATATTTATATTTTATTTTATAAGTAAACTTTAATATAAAATTATGAAGTGACTATTTAATCAACATTATATTGTGCTTTTGAATGAATAAACCACACACATGCACACACACAAAATGCATACATCTAATAACAGAAAGAAGTACAAAATATTTTTTTAGAAATACAAAATATTATAAAATTGCATAGTAAAAATTCCTATGACATACTAATATACCCCTCTCCCCAGAGGTAGGAATGTTAATGGTTCTTGTTGATCCTTTGGAAATATTAGTATAGCATTCCCAGAAGGATATGAATGTGTTTCTTTCTGTCTTTAATTGAAAGGAAGTTACTAGCCACAGTATTTTAAACAGTGTGCTTTTTATTTAAAAAAACAAAAGCAATTCTAACACTTATAGAATTGGTCTCCTGGGCTGTCAACCCATTAGGTTACACCATGAATCCATTATAAGGTGTCCCACAAGGCTTTAGTTGACAGCTGTGATTTAAGCATTAAATCAGATGCAAATATTATTTAAGCACTTGTTTTGTCTGCAAAATTGGAAAAATAGTATATAAGTTAAAACACTTCTGGAAATCTCTGAAAAAATGTCCGACTCAGCTGTAGTTCATTCCCAAGTTCTACTTCTGTTGTAAAGTGCATTCTCAAGAAACTAAGGGCCAGGGGTACCTGGTGGCTCAGCAGTTAAGTGTCTGCCTTTGGCTCAGGGTATGATCCTGGAGTTGTGGGATCAAGTCCCACATTGGGGTCCCTGCATGGAGCCTGCTTCTGTCTCTGTCTCTCTCTTTCTTTGTCTGTCATGAATAAATAAATAGAATCTTAAAAAAATAAACTAAGGGCCGGCTATATTGTTTTGAAACCTTTATAAGTCAACATTACACAGATCATACCTTGAACGAACAGTCTTTTTCACTCTCACACCCATAGGAAAACATTCAAAATTGCACCTGGAGAACTAGTTGTACACCACAATCTTAATGAATAGTAGAAGGTATAACTTCCCTGGCCAACCATAATCCTCTCCATTCTACAAATTACTCAGAAATGTGTTATTTCCATTGTAATACCAGCCACATGTATGGCTTGCTGTTCTTTTGCTTATTACCCTTTAAATGGTGACCATATCTTCTGCTCACTTCATTAATTCTGTCATGATCACACTAAAAATTTTGTCATCAAATCATACCATCTATAATTATATACTTTGAAATAATTGACTTTTTAAATATTTTATTTATTTATTCATGATAGACAGAGAAAGGCAGAGACACAGGCAGAGGGAGAAGCAGTCTTCATGCCGGGAGCCCGACGGAGTACTCGATCTGGGACTCTAGGACCAAGCCCTGGGCCAAAGGCAGGTGCCAAACCGCTGAGCCACCCAAGGATCCCCCGAAATATTTGACTTTTTAATACTATTTCTTTCAGGTCATCCTTTCAGAGTGCTTTATTAAATTGTACCTCTAGATCTCACCAGAATCATGATATATTCATGGATTCCAACATTTTTTTCTGTTGCTATTTTCATTTTCCTGTTTTTTTTCTCTCTCTCTCCAGACTAAATTCTGTGATTTCTAAGAACAATTACATAGCTGCAAATCATCTAATTCCTTTGTTTTACTTTTTCCTTACTAGCCAATGAAACTAAACCTCTTGATAAATCCTACAATTTATTACGTGATCATTGAAAGAAAACAATCACACATGTTATAATTTATTTTTTTAAAGATTTATTTATTTATTTATTTATGATAGACAGAGAGAGAGAGAGAGGCAGAGACACAGGAGGAGGGAGAAGCAGGCTCCATGCCGGGAGCTCGACGCGGGACTTGATCCCGGGACTCCAGGATCATGCCCTGGGCCAAAGGCAGGCGCTAAACCGCTGAGCCACCCAGGGATTCCCAAACATGTTATAGTTTAAATTCTTAATTTCGCACTTCATTTTGACTTGATATTTTCTTAAAATACTTTTTTCCCCTCAAAGTCAGTAGGAGACCATTCTCCATGGATGTTTTTGCATCTCTTCTTTGGTCTGGGATTTGGGCATAAGAAGAACTGATAGACTTGCCAAAAAAAAAAAAAAAATAGATTGTGTAGTGAATATGCCCTGGAAACTAGAGGTTGAGTAATTCTTAGAAATGATTTATAGATTTATCTCCCCAGGAGCCAGTTACAGTTCAGTGAAGTGAAGCTAGAGACATTTTTCTTTCCTACTATGCATCCTCCCCCAACAGAGATACATTTATACTCCAAAGTGAAGCTAATGAATGTTAGTAACTTATTCTATTGTATACTGTGGATAAATGGTATTCCATTGCCTACTGGTGGAAAACACACACACACACACACACACACACACACTTCATACCTAATCTGATGAGATAAACTAATAACCAGATTCCTAATTTTGGGGTCTGTTACCAAATATTGATACTAAGTATAGTATCAGTGAGGTTCTAGCTGGAAAAATGTTTCACTCATAGTGTTTTAAGTAGTAATAGAATTAGAGAATCTTAAACAATCATTGTAAGGGCTATATGAGTGAATGGTAGAAATCTAGGTGTTTAGAAATGCCTACATTTTGTTTAGCAACCTACAACTAACATCTAACCTACCTACAGCAATGAAACAAATTTTCAGGAACCCAACTGGGAACTAAAAGTTTTATCTTGCTTAGTGCCTATGCATTTTCCTATAACTGCATCTGGAAAATAATGTCTTCTCCTCTATCTTTCAAAGTTTGCACATATCTCAATCTAGCCTGAAGACCTGCTTTCAAGGAATACCAGGATACATAGTTCTAAGCCATCTCGTGGTCTTGCATGAGTGTGTGTAAGATGAATGGAGCCGAACGATCCAGGTCACACTGTTTACAAACAACTCTATTTTATTTTTTTAAAGATTTTATTTATTCATGAGAAATATATATATAGAGAGAGGCAGAGACCAGGCAGAGGGAGAAGCAGGCTCCATTCAGGGACCCTGATGTGGAACTCGATCCCCAGACTCCAGGATCATGCCCTGGGCCGAAGGCAGGCACTAAACTGCTGAGCCACCCAGGGATCCCCAACAAACAACTTTATGCTAATGTTGCTTGCCTGTGAGATTTCTTATGCACTTAGCTTTCTTTTATTTTCTCTTGCCTCCCCTCCCTTCTCTCTGTTTGCCAGAGGGATTATAGAGGAGTTAATATATCCAGTACCCAATGCTGCACACAAAATAACAAGGAGTTTAAATCTCAGGATGTGCCATTTCCCTGTAGAAATGTGTTCTGCTTGTCCTTTCCTTGAAATGCAACAATTGGACCTTCCCTCTCTTCTTCCTTTACATACTGCATGACTGCTAATGCCTTTAATCACCTTTCCTTATATATCATTACATGAAGATTAAGATGTCTTTCATTTCATCAAAAGCACAGCCTATATCATATATTTATTTTCATAATCATGTGTGTGGGGGGGGAATCTTATATTTTTATTCCTATTCTTTTATTCTTTTGAAGGGGAAATGCAACATTTTAGTGAGTCAAGCAGAAAACTGCTTAATGACTTTTTCAGTAACTGATGCTCTTCCAAGTACTGTTCTAGCCCCAACAGAGATTCTGTTGGAATTTTACTTGTATCCTGATCCTCAATGGAAACTTTTTCCTAAATACCCTATTTATTCCTTCTTAATTCTAGTACTATGTCTGAAACATATCTTATGGTTTCAGGGTCCTTAATAGTTTTCATTAGCTTTTTTCACTTGCAGATTTTCATGTCCTTGGGTCTCATTGTAAGTATAAGCTCGGATTTTCTTGCAGTAGTACACTGTAGAGAACTTTAGTTCTGCTTTACCCATCAAGTAAGATAGGGAGTAAGAGTTTTAGGTTCTTCTGAAGAGAATTGATTCTTCTTACTTTATTAGTATTTGATCCTTCAGTAGCTTCTTCAACCTGGACTCGTTCAATTTATATCCATCCAGCAAATTTTTTAAATTATCTAAATTTGAAATTAAACCTTACCAATCTTTTAGGATAATCACTTAAGAAGTCTCTTAATTTAAATTACTTTTTGATGGAGTGGTTATGTGCTGTACAAAAATTGTTCAAATTTCTCTATATAATTTAGGTCACTTGTTTAAACTTTTGACTTACTTCTTTTGCCTCATGTTTTCTAATTCTTTGTATATCTATTACTATATTCTGAATATTATCAGTATATCCAGCCAATAGAACTCTATCCTCTTCAGTTTACCCTCCGATTTTAGTCAATATCACCGCACTAAATATTATCTAGATAGCTATTGTTTTGTCTTAAAGCATTAGCTGCAAAGTTTTATGTAAAAGAAAAATACCTAATGACCACCAGGATTTAAATCATGCAGTAGAGTCTCCACAGAACACAGTAATTTCAACCACATCTGTCTTACATTCTTTTCACAGACCTTCTGATATTCTTTTGCCAACTCAGTTATTCTTTCAACACCATCACCCTTTTTTGTTGATGCATTTAATTTGATATGTAATTTTTTAAGATGAATTTATTTCCTTTTTTTGGTTAACCCTGTAGGTGTTTTCTGTATTAGGGGCTTCAAGTCAGCTTCTAAATATACATTTTCTCCTTGGGAATCATCGTGTATATAAATCTGGTTTTAATTTCATTTGTTGAGTGAATTAGAAGTTCCTTTATTACAACAGGTAATTGTAATAGATTAAAATAATGCTTTATAAGCCAATAACCATTAAAATTACTTCATTGTTCTTTATTCCTTCTCAAAAGAAATAACATTTTCTCATGTACCTAATATTTCTCATAAACAGAAGGTGACTAGAAGCCATTGTTTACTAAATTCTGCATTCCAAGTTTGGGATATAATAGTTTCTCAGATGTCACAGCGAAGTTTAAATAGCACTGGCTTTTCGATGTCATGATCTAACACCTCTATGCTTCCCAATTCATTGCCACTCATCACTTCTTTCCTAACCCCAAACAATTGCACCATGGGAAAAAATAATTTCCCATTCACTCTGTACTACCTGGAAGGTTAAAGAGCAATGATCAAGTCCACAACATTAAGTGACATTCTGTCATGTTAGGTTTGTCAAGTTTCCCATAAACTTACTTGCTCTAACTCTCAAGCACATATTTCATCAACACTGATCTTTTAAAAACATTCAATCCCATAGCTCCTACAATACCCATAAGCCTTTATGAGTGACAGATCAAGAATGTTCACTGCTTGTTGATGAATATGATATTCCAGTAGAGTCATTATATGATGAATCTATCCAAATAGTGCTTTATATTCTTCTCAAGCAGGTTTTCTGACATGGGGTGTCTCCTAGAACATAGCTCTCTCTACTGTCCTATTTACAGCTTTTTCTTTTTTTTTAAGACCATGATGAGCTTCAAGAATGTTATCTCAGCCTCACTCGATAGAGCAAGGCCAGTGCCTAACATCCCTAAGAACACTCGTAGCACAGGAAGCAGGGTTGATTAAAAATGTCATATGTATAGTTGACATTATATTTATGGCATTAGTACAATCTAGAAATATGGTATGAATCAAAAGGTACTGTAATGAGCCATAAGTTTCTCAACTGTGTATATTTTAGCCACCTCTCCCCCAATTTATCTGTTTGAAGAAGATACCTTAACCTTAAAGTCCTTTGTGGTAACTTCAAAGGATAGTTATCTATAATGTCATGACCCATCTCTCTTGAAACTGTCGAAGTATTATTTTAATTTTCTTAGAAAAAATTCTATCCACATTCACATTTGACATATTCAGAGAAGGATACTAATCTGAGAAACTTAGACCAGTCCTTTTCAATATTTGGAGAAATGAAGTACAGTTTATTTTCTTCACACCTAAGAAACTGTCTTAAAAGTGTGATATCTTGATTATTGAAACACACAATTCAGTAACTCTACTGCAATATGTCGATAGTACTTTTCCAGGGTGTTGGAGAAAAACAACCAGAAATCTAAACATAGATCTACAAAATGCATAGCAATAATAATTGTAATCAACAAGTCATAAATTGAGTCCTCAGGTTTTGCTATGTCTTTATTTTTCTCCAGATTATTCAGAGGTAGAGTTGGAAATATGTGTATATCAGCAGGAATCCAACATTTTCCCAAGAAAACAGTGTATATTTCTTGCAATTTATACCTTTAGTGAGTGTAAGACCCAAAAGAGAGCTTGTGGCATTATTCTTTTGCCCTGATTGGCTCAGTGAAATAACATATTTATATCTTGCCCAAGACTTGATAAACTTGTATGAACACTTTTTGCCACTTATGCAATCTTCCTTTATTTCCATTCGTTACTTATTTTGATGATAAATTGACTTAGGGTAGTTTTAGTCATGTTTCTTGTGCTTAGTTCTCTGTACTTCTTGCACATGTGGTTTAATACTATTTTTACAAATTCGGAAAATACTCCGCAATCATATTTTCAATTTTTTCTTCTACTTTTCCTCCTTTGAGAATTCCAGATATTAGGCATCTTAAAGTTCTTTCACAATCCACTAATGTTCTGTTCATTTTTATTTTTTTGGCCTCTTTTCCCTTTGTGTTTTATTTTAGTTAGATTCTACTTCTTTGTTTCAAATTAATTAAACTTTTTAAAAAATTTATTTATCCCATCTGTATTCAATGGTATAGATCTGTATCTGTCTATATCTATCTATAAATAGATATCTATCTATCTATCTCAGGCATCTAATATATATATATATTAGCTAATATATATACATATATTAGTATATATATAGTATATGTCTCAAGTAGTATATGTATTTAGTATATATGCATAGTAAATATCTCAAGTAGTATATGTATTTGATTGGATAGATCTATATCTATATTTATCTATATATAATTCCATCTAATATATGTATATAATATAATCTATCTCATCTAATATATATCTCAGGCATCATCATCCTCATCTGTAGAAGTCTGGTTTATTATATGTGTATGTGCATATATATATCTCCTCTTTCTATGTGACACAGTCCTTATTTTAGCTTATTAACCATGTGGAATACAGTCAGAAACTTTTAATATCTTTGTTGGCTAATTTTAACATCAGTTCTGGTTAGTTTTGAGAAATTGATTTTTCTCATGGATTATATGTATTAATGCCAAACACTGTGAATATGACTTTATTGGATGCTATTACCTTAATATTTGTATTACCATAAATATTCTTCATCTTTTTCCTAGAATGCAGTTTAAGTTACATGAAAACAGGTGTTTTTCCACATTGAGGCTTGCTGTTAAACTATGTCAGGCAATACTAAAGAAGGATTTATTCTAGACTAGATCTAAATATTCTACCTAATGTGCCTTGAATTATGTGGCATTCTACTTTGGCTGATAGGAGCAGGTGCTGTTCACAGTCTTTTGTGAGTATAGGCAATATTTCTTTAATGATTTTAGGTATTCATCCTCTGGTGTTGGTCAGTTTCCTCACATGCCTGTGTAATAAGTACTCTCCTGAATTCTTGAGGCTGATCGTCTATGGATCTCCAGAGTTCTTACTCTCTGCAGTTTCCTCTCATTATTACTAATCCTTGTGAACTTTAGACACCTTCGTCACTCCAGACTCATCACTTCCCTTGTTTGGGACTCTACTGGTATCCCCTGGCTTCACCCTCCTGTATTGTGGCCAACAGACTCTCCCAAAGCATTAGTCTATGTGGAATCATAGGGCTCATTTAATTTTTTTCACTGCACTTTGTTAAGCAGGCACCAATGCCATGAAAACTGTAGTGTCATATATTTCGCCAGGGCTTTTCTGTATTTCAGGCAAGATAGTAAATCCAGTCCCTCTTGTTATATTTTGGCCTGAAGTAGTGTTTTAAATCCTTTAAACCTATTGCCTTAGAGTAACAACACATAACATTTATGTTTTAATGTTTTATGTGCTTTAACTCTGGAGTTGAAGAAGGATAGCCTAGCCAAGCCGATGCAGCAAAAAGCTAAATTGTTAAACTTCTGTGCTGTATATGTATATATTTTTTTTTCTCTTGTTTGAAATCAACAGTTGAAATCACAGCTGTCTCTATGGTCTGACATTAAAAGCATTGGATCTATCTTGCATATCATACAGTTCAGAAGCCTTTAGGATAAAAATCAGTGTGTATTATGTATCATCATACATACAGGGGACATTGTATGGACTTCAATGATACAATGTTCAGTGATAAAATGTTCCTTATTTTGGTTCAGTGTTTTAAAAAAATATGCTTTAACAAAATTCTTAGGGGTGTCTTTAAGCAATATAGGTGTTGCAGTAACTGGATTTTATAATGTCACTCCACAAATGATAAAATAAATTCTTTAAAATTGAAAAAAATTACTCAATTTTAAACATACTGGATAGCTATATATTCTCTTTTTTATTTTTAAAGATTTATTTATTTGTTATTTAAGAGAAAGAGAGGAAGCGAGGGGGATTGGGGAGAGGGAGGAAAAAAATCCCAAGCAGACTACCCACTGAGTGTGGAGCCAAACACAGGGTTCTGTCTCCATCCCGAGATCATGATCTGAGCCAAAATCATGAGTCAAATGTTCAACCGACTGAGCCACCCAGGCACCTCAGCTATCTATAATCTAATCAATTTTTTATTTGTACTCAATGCCTGAAAACAATCTTAACCTGAGCATCATTTATTTTTCTTTTTAAACCAAATTATGCATAAGAGCAAAATGAATAAGCTTTATACAAGTTAAGATATTAAAGAAAACAAAAGAAAATGGTTTCCATAAGCATGATTTAAAATGTACTTGAAATTATCATTGATATAATTTTTGGAATTAAGTAGAACTCTGCACAAGAGTTGATAAATAATGAGTTCATTACCATTTCAAAAAGAAACAACTCTTGATACAGCCAAATTGTAAAAAGACAGCCTCATGCTGACAAAGATGTTTTACACAGTGCATCGTTTCTTATCATTAGAATCAAATGAGCACAGTTGGTGAGTGGCACAGTTTATTCTGTAATTTCTGAGTTTCCATTAGAAATAGTATAAAGAGAGTACTGAAAGGAAATGTTCATGGAATGTGCTCTTATAAATAATGGAATGAATTTATTATCTTTTTTCTAAGTCTTCACACTTATTGTTTCAAATGTACTAAATCAATTTCTTAATTGACTAATCTACATTCTTTATTACTTACAATGCTATTGGCTACTTACATAGTAAGCATTGAGGATACAGATTGAATCACAGCTCCAATTTTGGGGAGTTCATTATATTTTTGCAGATAAAGATACATAAATGACTGAGACACAGTACAATAACTGTCATAATATACATGTCTGCAAAGGGTAATGGGAATTAGATGAGTGAACCATAAATTCATCCCAGAGTGATGGTGCTTGTTTGTTAAAACCTTAAAATTCTTTAGCCAATTTCACTTCTTTATATACAGGTTGTATGAAGTTAAACAAGTTTGCCCTGGCTAATATTCAGCTGTGTAACAAAAAAGAGTAACTTTAGCATCTTTCTAAGTACACTTTTTGGTGTCTATGAAAGGTGAATATTAAATATAATAAAGCAATCTAATATAGAAACTTGGTAAATATGTGGAAATAAATAAAGTTATGCAAAGTTGTGTGTTAGAGACTTTTTAGGGGGCTTTTAAAAATATGTTATTAAAGTAATAAATTCTGCAAGGAATATTACTGTTATAAATATATTTGCTGCATTTCTCCTGAGATAATTTTCTTTTCATTATTGTAATGTAAATCGGAGCTATTTATGCCATTCAAAAAGACCAATATAATAAAAAAACATGTAAATTAGGTATTTTATTTGATATTGTACCATTATTTTATATGTACCACTCTATATACCAGCTAATCCAGGATACTAAGCTTCTCTCTCTCTCTCTCTCTCTCTCTCTCTCTCTCACACACACACACACACATTATGTTCTATGCTCATGAAGTTCATCTATGTGACTTAAATCACTGCAGAATATTTGAGATATGAGCCAAAGTACTCATCCTTAAAAATGGCCAAATTACTTGTATTTGAATATGTTGATGCTTTTGAGCAATTCACAGAATATCTAAGAAAATAATTAATTCAACCAAAGAACAGCAAGTAATGGAGGGAAACTGGGTATAGCTTGCACAGCATATTCTTTTTGATCTAACCTACAAATCTCTGGAAAATAAAAATGTGATGGAGTCAAGCTGCCAATGTGAGGCTAGTGCTCTGCCTTCCCCTGTGCCTTGGCTTCTTTCATGTCAACCTATGTTCTGAGACAGACTGCTCTTTACTTTCCTACTATGCTGTGTATACAAACCCAGAAGCCATGGGCTGTCTGTGAAAATGGTTCCCTTATTATCACTTTTTCACTCTTTTCGTGAGAACAAACTCTTCACCTGGAATAATCACATGTAACAGTTGGAGGTCTCTTTATGCCAGGAATGGAGTTCAGGTAGTTTATTCTTTAGATATGCTACAGGAGCAACTTGTTTTGTTTTGTTTTCTAATTTATAAGAAAATGAGAGAATGGAGAAAGAAAGTGTAAAACAATGTGAAATAAAAAGGAGCAAAGACAAAAATATGAAACAAAATCAGCTCCTTCTGTCTTCTCAATTGGCTTAAATAGAATCTAATCCTCTACATTATTTTTTCACATTTGTTAAAATATTATCTACTTATTTATTCTCACAAAATGTGAGCTATTTGCCTCTCTGCTTATTGCAAAATAAATCTAAATTTCTTATGATAGATGACAATAGCTGATAGTTAATGAAAAATTACATTTACATTGAGGAAAATAATTTATAAGCATTGCCCAATTGAAACCTTAAAAAATAGAGAAAAACATATGGAAGGGGTAGGTATTATATTATCAATGAAGAAATTGAAGATCAGAAAATCAAAACACCTGGCACATCAGAAATATAATACAATGTAGACCTTGGTTATAATCTAGTACTACTGAATAGCTGTGTTCCAAATTTTATTTATGTACATATAAACATTTATATATACATTTATAACATATATACTTATTATATTTATGCACCTTTATATGTACATATTATAAACATTATATAGACGTTTACTGCTGAATAATACATTGTCACATGTAAATACATGTCACTGCTAAATACTACATGTCACAAATTTATATGCTTTCCAATTGTTATAAATTAAGAATCCATATGGTCACACATAATTGTTAGGGAATAGTTTATGGCACTTATTATATATTAAGCACTAATATAACTTTATGACATCAAGGGAGAATAAAACAGACAACAAATTAATCTCCAGCATATGGTTCAGCAAGGAAAGAGTCACAAATTTGTTAATTTGCCAAAAGTCAGATGAGTAGTGTAAAATGTAACAAATGCCTTTATTTCAAGTTTGGTATAACCACAGCATTCAGTGAAGGGATACTTAGAAGTACTAAAATTTCAAGTGAAATTAAATCAAGAGAATTGGTAAATTGAAAAGGAAAGAAAAGAAAAAGCATTTCAGAGTGGGGGAAAAGCGCAATTATTTTAGAGCTGGAGAGAGCATAATTTGTGAGGAATCAGATGTCCAGTGTGCTTAGGACTGAGAAACTAAGTACACATTTTGTTTATTAAAAAAAAAGATTTAAGTTTAGTACATAACATATTGAAATGTCTCTAATTAAGAAACAAAAGAAATGTTTGAAATTTTGTTTTATTTTGAAAGCAGAATATTTCTTTATTTTTAAAACTTTAATTCCAGTAATTAACACATAGTGTTATATTAGTTTCATATATACCAAATAGTCTGATTTGACAATTCTATACATTACTCAGTACTCATAAGTATACTTTTTTTAAAGAGAGATGGAGGGTGGGGGAGGAGGAGGGGGAGAAGGAGAAAGAGAATCCAAGCTGGATCTATGCCCAGCAAAGAGCTCAGTCCGGGGTTTGATCTCACAACCATGAGATTATGACTTGAGCTGAAATCAAGAGTCAGATGCTTAACCAACAGAGTCACTCAGGTAGCCCTATAAGTATAATCTTAATCCCCTCCACCTATTTCACGAATGCCCCACTGGTACCCATCACTTTGTTCTCTATAGTTAAGAGTTTATTTTTTGGTTTGTCTTTTTGTTTCCTTTGTTTATATTGTTTCTTAAATTCCTCATATGGGATCCCTGGGTGGCGCAGCGGTTTGGCGCCTGCCTTTGGCCCAGGGCGCGATCCTGGAGACGTGGGATCGAATCCCACGTCAGGCTCCCGGTGCATGGAGCCTACTTCTCCCTCTGCCTGTGTCTCTGCCTCTCTCTCTCTCTCTCTCTCTCTCTCTCTCTGTGACTATCATAAATAAATAAAATCTTTTAAAAAAAAAATTCCTCATATGGGTTATATTATATAGTATGTGTCTTTTCTGACTGACTTGTTTCACTTAGCATTATACTTCCTAGATCTATCCATGTTGTTGCAAAGGGCAAGATGTCATCCTTATATATGGCTGAATACTATTCCTGTTTGTGTGTGTGTGTGTGTGTGTGTATCATATATTCCATAGTCTGTTTTATCCACTTATCAATGGATACTTGGGCTGCTTCCATAATTTGGCTATTGTAAATAATGCTGCAATAAACATAGGAGTGCGTTTATCTTTTCAAATTAGTGTTTTTGTATTCTTGGGGTAAATGCCTAATAGTGGAAATATTGGATCATAGAGTAATTGTACTTTTAATTTTTTGAAGAATCTCCATACTATTTTCCATAGTGGCTACACGAGTTTGGTGCAGGGAATCCACCACTAGGATATGAGGGTTCATTTTCTCCACCTCCACATTAACACTTATGTTTCTTGTGTTTTTTAATTTCAGCCATTCTGACAGATGTGAAGTGATCTCACTCTGGTTTTGATTTGCATCCCCCTGAGGATGAGTGGTGTTGAGCATATTTTCATGTGTCTATTGACCATTTATATATCTTCTTTGGAAAAATGCCTATTCATGTCTTCTGCCTATTTTTAACTTGATTATTTTTGGGGGTGATGAGTTGTAGAAGTTCTTTACATATTTTGGACACTAACTATTGGATATGTCATTTGCAAATATTATCTTCCCTTCAGTAGATTGTCTTTTATTTTTGGCATTTGTTTCCTTAGGGTGCAGAAGGTTTTTGTTTTTATGTAGTCCTAATAGTTTATTTTTTGCAGAATATTTTATTTTTAATATTTTACTTATTTGAGAGACAGAGAAAGAGAATGAGAGCACATGAGTAGGCAGGGGAGGGGCAGAGGGAAAGGGATAAGCACTCTCAGCTGAGTGGGGAAACTGACAGTGTGAGGCTTAATTCCAGGACAAAAACAGATGCTTAACCAATTGAACTATCCTGACACCCTGAGAGCAGAATATTTTAAATTTGGATAATATTTTTTTCTTTTTATTACTTTTTATTGAAGTATAATTAACATAGAATGTTATATTAGTTTTAAAAATTATTTTATATTTAGTGTACAAAATATTGATTCAACAATTCTGTGCAATACTTGGTGCTCACCACAGTAAGTATAGTTACCATCAGACCTCATATAACATTATGAAAATAATGTTGATTGCATTACCCATGTTGTATTTTTTTATCTCCATACAAAAAGAATTTTGTACCTCTTAATCCCTTTTATCCATTTTACCCTACACATACCCACCTTTCTTCTGGAAACCACAAGTTGTTCTCTGTATTTAATAATCTATTTTTTCTTTTGTTTGTTCATTTGTTTTTATTTTTATTTTTTAAAGATTTATTTATTTACTTTACGGGAGTGTGGGAAGGGATGGAGAGGAAGGGAGAAAAAGAATCTCAAGCAGACTCCCCACTGAGCACAGGGCCTGATGCAGGGCTCAGTCTCAGGACCTTGTGATCATGGCCTGAACCAAAACCAAGAGTTGGATCCTTAACCAACTGAGCCACCAGGTGCCCCTCATTTGTTTTGTAAGATTTCACATATAAGTGAAACCATATATTTGTCTTTATCTACCTCACTCTTTGAACTTAGCATAATACCTTCTAGGTCCATCTGTGTTGTCACAAATGGTAAGATTGTATTCTTTTTATGGCTGAGTAACACTATACTGTGTATATATACTACATCTTCTTTATCCATTCATCCATTGATGGGCGCATGGACTTTTTCCATATCTTGGCTATTGTAAATAATACTACAATAAACACAGGGGTGCATATAACTTTTTGAATTAGTCCTTTTTTTGAGGAGGGGAATAAGTGCACAGAAATGAAATAACTAGATCATATAAAAATCTGTTTTTAATTTTTTGAGAAACCTCAATACTATTTTCTGTAGTGGTGTCACCAATTTACATTTCCACCACTAATGCATGTTCTCTTGTTTCTACCTCTCCCACACACATTTATCGTTTTGGTAATAGCTGTTCTGACAGGTGTGATATAATATCTCATTGTGGTTTCAATTTGCATTTCCTTGATGATTGGTGATGTTGAGCATCTTTGTATGTGCCTCTTAGTCATCCGTATGTCTTCTTTAGAGAAATGTCTATTCAGATTCTCCCCCCATTTTTTAAAAATTTAGAAAACAATTTTTAAATTGGATTTCATGAAAAGAGATTCAGGGCAAAACAACAAAGATTTTGACTTACTGAAATTTTTATAATAACTAAGATGTGAGTGTGTACATTCCAATAAATTTGTATGAGCAGAAAACAATGAGAAAACAGAAATTGTCATATGTATGGAGAAAGTCATTACATATAAACATAATTTTGTCGTGAATGATACTACCCTGTTCTGAAATGTTCTGTAATGTAGACACTGATTCAAATGATTTTGCCTAAGGAAGGATTCGTTTTTATTTTTATTTATTTATTTATTTATTTATTTATTTATTTATTTATTGTAGTTCAATTTGCCAATATATAGCATATCACTCAGTGATCATCCCATCAAGTGCCCCCCACAGTGCCTGTCACCCACTCACCCTAACCTCCCGCCCACCTCCCTTTCCACTACCCCTTTATCGTTTCACAGAGTCAGAAGTCTCTCATGTTCTGTCATCCTCACTGATATTTTCACTCATTTTCTCTCCTTTCCCCTTTATTCCCTTTCACTATTTTTTATATTCCCCAAATAAATGGGACCATATAATGTTTGTCCTTCTCTGATGGACTTATTTCACTCAGCATAATACCATCCAGTTCCATCCACGTTGAAGCAAATGATGGGTATTTGCGACCCCTATCAACCTAGGTAGGGTCGTTTCTAATGGATGAGTAATATTCCATTGTATACATAAACCACATCTTCTTTATCCATTCATCTTTCAATGGACACTGAGGCTCCTTCCACAGTGTGGCTATTGTGGACATTGCTGCTATAAACATTGGGGTGCAGGTGTTATGGCATTTCACTGCATCTGTATCTTTGGGGTAAATCTCCAGCAGTGCAATTGCTGGGTCATACAGCAGTTCTATTTTTATGTCTTTGAGGAACCTCCACACAGTTTTCCAGAGTGGCTGCACCAGCTCACATTCCCACCAATAGTGCAAGAGGGTTCCCCTTTTTCCACATCCTCTCCAACATTTGTGGTTTCCTGTCTTGTTAATTTTCCCCATTCTCACTAGTGTGAGGTAGCATCTAATTGTGGTTTTGATTTGTATTTTCCTGATGGCAAGTGATGTGGAGCATTTTCTCATGTGTTTGTTGGCCATGTCTATGTCTTCCTCTGTGAGATTTCTGTTCATGTCTTTTGCCCATTTCATGATTGGATTGTTTGTTTCTTTGCTGTTGAGTTTCATAAGTTCTTTATAGATCCTGGATACTAACTCTTTATCTGATAGGTCATCTGCAAATATCTTCTCCCATTTTGTAGGTTGTCTTTTAGTTTTGTTGACTGTTTCTTTTGCTGTGCAGAAGCTTTTTATCTTGATTACTTCCCAATAATTCATTTTTGCTTTTGTTTCCCTTGCCTTCATCGATATATCTTGCAAGAAGTTGCTGTGACCAAGTTCAAAAAGGGTGTTGCCTGTGTTCTCCTCTAGGATGTTGATGGATTCTTGTCTCACATTTAGATATTTCATCCATTTTGAGTTTATCTTTATGTACAGAGTAAGAAAATGGTCTAGTTTCATTCTTCTGCATGTGGCTGTCCAATTATCCCAACACCATTTATTGAAGAGACTGTCTTTTCTCCAGTGGATAGTCTTTCCTGCTTTGTCGAATATTAGTTGACCACAGAGTTGAGGGGCCATTTCTGGATTCCGTATTCTGTTCCATTGATCTATGTGTCTGTTTTTGTGCCAATACTAAACTGTCTTGATGACCACAGCTTTGTAGTACAACCTGTATTTGGCATTGTGATGCCCCTAGCTCTGGTTTTCTTTTTCAATATTCCCCTGGTTGTTCAGGGTCTTTTTTGATTCCACACAAATCTTAACATGATTTGTTCCAACTCTCTGAAGAAAGTCCATGGTATTTTGATGGGGATTGCATTAAATGTGAAAATTGCCCTGGGTAGCATTGACATTTTCACAATATTAATTATTCCAATCCATGAGCATGGAATATTTTTTCCATCTCTTTGTGTCCTCCTCAATTACTTTCAGAAGTGTTCTATAGTTTTTAGGGTAGAGATCCTTTACCTTTTTGGTTAGGTTTATTCCTGGGTATCTTATGCTTTTGGGTGCAATTGTAAATGGGATTGACTCCTTAATTTCTCTTTCTTCAGTCTCATTGTTAGTGTATAGAAATGCGACTGATTTCTGGACGTTCGTTTATATCCAGCCACACTGCCGAATTGCTGTATGAGTTCTAGCAATCTTGGGATGGAGTCTTTTTTGGGTTTTCTATGTACAGTATCATGCCTTCTGTGAAGAGGGAGAGTTTGACTTCTTCTTTGCCAATTTGAATGATTTTTATTTCTTTTTGTTGCCTGATTGCTGAGGCTAGGACTTCTAGTAAATGTTGAATAGTAGTGGTGATAGTGAACATCCCTGTCATGTTCCTGATCTTAGGGGAAAGGTTTCCAGTGTTTCCCCATTGAGATATTTGCCTGGGCTTTTCATAGATGGCTTTTAAGATACTGAGTAATGTTTCCTCTATCCCTACACACTGAAGAGTTTTGATCAGGAATAGAAGCTATATTTTGTCAAATGCTTTCTCTGCATCTATTGAGATAATCATATGGTTCTTGTTTTTTCTCTTGTTGATATGATCTATCATGTTGATTATTTTACAAGTGTTGAACCAGCCTTGCATCCTGGGGATAAATACCACTTGGTCATAGTGAATAATCTTCTTAATGTACTATTGGATCCTATTGGCTAGTATCTTGTTGAGAAATTTTGCATCTGTGTTCATCAGGGATTTTGGTCTGTAATTCTCCTTTTTGGTGGGGTCTTTGTCTGGTTTTCGAATTAAGGTGATGCTGGCCTCATAGAATGAGTTTGGAAGTACTCCATCTCTTTCTATCTTTTGGAACAGCTCTAGTAGAATAGGTATTGTTTCTTCTTTAAACGCTTGATAGAATTCCCCTGGGAAGCCATCTGGCCCTGGACTTTTGTGTCTTGGGAGGTTTTTGATGACTGCTTCAATTTCCTCCCTGGATATTGGCTTGTTCAGGTTTTATATTTATTCCTGTTCCAGGTTTGGTAGTTTGTGGTTTTCCAGAAATGCGTCCATTTCTTCTAGATGGCCTAATTTATTGACATGTAGCTGCTCATAATAAGTTTTTAAAATCGTTTGTATTTCTTTGGTATTGGTGGTGATCTTTCATTTTTCATTCATGATTTTATTGAGTCTTTTTTGTTTTTAATAAGGCTGGCTAATGATTTATCTATTTTTATTAATTCTTTCAAAGAACCAATTCCAGGTTTTGTTGATCTGTTCCACAGTTCTTCTGGTCTCTATTTCACTGAGTTCTGCTAAAATCTTTATTAATTCTCTTCTTTTGCTGGATGTAGGTTTTATTTTCTGTTCTTTTTCCAGTTCCTTTAGGTGCAAGGCTAGCTTTTGCATTTGAGTTCCTTCCAGTTTTTGGATGGTTGCTTGTATTACAATGCATTTCCCCCTCAGGACTGCTTTTGCTGTATCCCAAAGATTTTGAATGGTTGTTTCTTCATTCTCATTAGATTCCATGAATCTTTTTAATTCTTCTTTAATTTCCTGGTTGACCCTTTCATCTTTTAGCAGGATGGTCTTTAACCTCCACGTGTTTGAATTTCTTACAAATTTCTTCTTGTGGTTTAGTTCTAGTTTCAAAGTATTATGGTCTGAAAATATACAGGAAACCATCCCAATCTTTTGGTATCAGTTAAGACCCGATTTGTGACCCAGTATGTGGTCTATTCTGGAGAAAGTTCCATGTTCACTTGAAAAGAATGTGTATTCGGTTGTGATTGGATGTAAAGTTCTGTAAATATCTGTGAAATCCATCTGGTCGAGTGTATCATTTAAAGCTCTTATTTCTTTGGAGATGTTGTGCTTACAATATCTGTCGATTATAGAAGGCACTGTGTTCAAGTCATCAAGTATAAGAGTATTATTATCTAAGTATGTCTTAATGTTGGTTATTAATTGATTGATATACTTGGCAGCTCCCACATTAGGGGTATAAATATTCATGATTTTTAGGTCCTCTTGTTGGATAGATTCTTAAGTATGATTTGTCTCCCTCTTCATCTCTTACTGCACTCTTTGGGATAAAGTTTAATTTATCTGATATGAGGATTGCTACCTCTGCTTTCTTTTGAGAACATCTGAATGGTAAATGGTTCTCCAAACTTTTATTTTAAGGCTGTAGGTGTCCTTAGGTCTAAAATGAGTCTCTTGTAGACAGCAAATGTATAGGTCTTGCTTTTTTATCCTGTCTGAAACCCTGTACCTTTTGATGGGATCATTAAGCCCATTCACGTTCAGAATTACTATTTCAAGATATGAATTTAGTGTCATCATAAAACCTATTCAGTCCCTGTTTTTGTGGATTGTTTCTTTGGACTTCATCTTTCATTTACAGAGTCCCCATTAATATTTCTTGCAGAGCCAGTTTGGTGGTCACATTGTCTTTCAGTTTCTGCCTATCTTGGAAGCTCTTTATCTCTCCTTCTATTCTGAATGAGAGCCTTGCTGGATAGAGTATTCTTGGCTGCATGTTCTTCTCATTTAGGACCCTGAATATATCCTGCCAGCCCTTTCTGGCCTGCCAAGTCTCTGTGGAGAGGTCTGCTGTTAATCTGACATTTCTCCCCATGTAAGTTAGGTATCTCTTGTCTCTTGCTGCTTTAAGGATCTTCTCTTTATCTTTGGAATTTGCATGTTTTATTAAATGTCGGGGTGTTGAATGGTTTTATTGATTTTAGGGGGGATCTCTCTATTTCTTGGATCTGACTGCCTGTTTCCCTCCCCCAGTTAGGGAAGTTCTCAGTTCAAGAACTTTTTGGTCCTCTGTCCCTATCGGCGTCCTCTGGAACCCCAATTAATTGTAGATTTTCCCTTCTGAGGCTGTCATTTATTTCCCTTAACCTTTCCTCATGATCTTTTAATTGTTTTTCTATTTTTTTCCTCAGCTTCCTTCTTTGCCATCAACTTGTCTTCCATGGCACTCACTCGTTCTTCTACCTCATTAACCCTCGTTGTTAGGACTTCCAGTTTGGATTGCATCTCATTTAATTGATTTTAATTTCAACCTGATTAGTTCTAAATTCTGCAGTCATGAAGTCTCTTGAATCCTTTATGCTTTTTCCAGAGCCACCAGTAGCTTCATAATTGTGCTTCTGAATTAGCTTTCTGACATTGAATTGCAATCCAAATTCTGTAACTCTCTGGGACAGAGTTCTATTTCTGATTCTTTCTTTTGTGGTGAGTTCTTTCTAGTCATTTTGCTCAGTACAGAGTCACTAAAAAGAAGTTGTACTGGAAAAAGGAAGGAAAGAAAACAAAAGAGAAAAAAAAGGGAAAACAAACAAAGAACAAAAAAAAATAAAAAACAAAAAACAAAACAAACAAAAAACAAGGAGGGGTATCCTCTGATTCTATATACTGTAAGTCCCTGGACTTCCCCTGGAGCACTGCTTGGTCAAGAACTTGCTCTTCCCCTGTCCTT